>NC_059166.1:41281310-41592917 GCF_019923935.1 Bubalus bubalis
CCAACTCCCAGAGCTTGCTCAAACTCATGTCCATAAAGCCGGTGATGGACTCAGTGATGATGCAGTTGGTGATGATGCATCCAACCATCTCATCCTCTGTCATCCCCTTCTTCTCCTGCCTTCAGTCTTTCCCAGCATCAGATGCATCATGAGAAATGTTAGGCTGGATGGTGCACAAACTGGAATCAAGATTGCTGGGATAAATATCAATAACCTCGGATATGCAGATGACACCACCCGTATGGCAGAAAGCAAAGAGGAACTAAAGAGCCTCTTCATGAAAGTGAAAGAGGAGAGTTAAAAAGCTAGCTTAAATCTCAACACTCAAAAAACAAAGATCATGGCATCCAGGCCCATCTCTTTATGTCAAATAGATGGGTAAACAGTGGAAAAAGTGACAGACTTCATTTTCTTGGGCTCCAAAATCACTGCAGATGGTGACTGCAGCCATGAAATAAAAAGATGAATGCTCCTTGGAAGAAAAGCTATGACCAACCTAGACAGCATATTAAGAAGCAGAGACATTACTTTGCCAACAAAGTAATGTCCATCTAGTCAAAGCTATGGTTTTTCCAGTAGTCATGTATGGATGTGAGAGTTGGACTACAAAGAAAGCTGAGCACCAAAGAACTGATGCTTTTGAACTGTGGTGTTGGAGAAGGCTCTAGAGAGTCCCTTGGACAACAAGGAGATCAAACCAGTCAATCCTAAAGGAAATCAGTCCTGAATATTCATTGGAAGGACTGATGATGAAGCTGAAACTTCAATACTTTGACCACCTAATGCGAAGAACTGACTCATTGGAAAAGACCTTGATGCTGGGAAAGGCTGAAGGCAAAGGGGACAATAGAAGATGAGATGGTTGGATGGTATCACCAACTCAATGGACATGAGTTTGACCAAACTCCAGGAGTTGGTCATGGACAGGGAAGCCTGGCATGCTACAGTTCATGGGATTGAAAAGAGTTGGATATGACTGAGCACCTGAACTAAACTGAACTGCACTGAATTAAAAAAGATACATACACTCCAATGTTTACAGTAGCATTACTTATAACTTCCCAGTTATGAAAGCAGCCTATGTGTTCATCAACAGATGAATGGATAAAAAAGATGTGGCACATATATACAATGGAACACTACTCAGCCATAAAATACAATTAAATTTTGCCACTTGCAGCAACATGGATGGACTTGGAGGACATTGTACTGAGTGAAAAAGTCAGTCAGAGAAAGACAAATATTGTATATATCACTGATATGTGGAATCTATAAAATACAACAAACCGGTGAATAATACAGAAAGAGGCAAACTTACAGATAAAGAGAACTACTGGTTACCAGTGGGGAGAGGTTACCAGTGGGGAGGGACCATACAGTGGGGGGCGGGGGGGAGTTATTATGGGATTATATAAAATCATGTGTGTGAAATTTTTGAAAATTGTAAAGCACTACAGAATTTAAAGAATCTTTCTAATACTGTATGATATCACTTATATGTGGAATCTAAAAAATACAACAAACTAGTGAATACAACAACAACAAAAAAGAAGCAGGCTCGCTGACGTAGACAACAAACCGGTGGTTAGGGGAAGAGGGGGTAGTGGCAATGTAGGGCTGGAGGGGTGGGAAGCACAAACTACTGGGTATAACATAGGCTCAGGGATATAGTGTACAACATGGGAAATATTGCCAATAATTTGTAATAACTGCAAATGGAAAGCAACCTTTAAGAATTACATAATTTTAAAATTTTAATAATACAAAATATAAATAAAATTAAATTTTTAAAAGAATCTTTCATTCAATTAAAAAATGAAAAAAAAATAATTTTTAAAACGATAACTTATAAATACCATCTTCTTTGGCAGAAAAAAAAAATCCTTCCATCCAATCCTCCTATTAGGCTTTAGTCCACGTAAGCCCTTTCTCTTAGTTTAACAGGACTGACAAAAGCAAATCACAATTCAAGACTTCAGTTTGTTAACTTTCCTTTCCCCTGTTCAGTGAAATTCTCCTACCTACCCATCACCCAGTCCCTGCTGATCCTGAGAGGCACTCCAGAAGGCAGGAAGAAGGGTACACATGCTTGCTTTCTGAACTGAAGAAGAGGATTTCATTTGTTTTAGAAATGCCAAGCTATTAGGGGGAAAAAATAGCCTTCTCCGTTTAGCCACGAGGCTACACACAAGAAAGATAAGCAGTAAGGCAGTATTTCGGGAAACACAAGGGTTGTCTGCAGAAGTTCCAATATCCTTTCAACGTGAAGATTATAACAAGCTGTCCACAAATCACATTGTCTATGTAAAATTGTCTCTTTCGTTTCATTGCTTCCTTGTCTCCTCTGCCATCTGCGAGGGTTGTGGTTCAAATAATTTGATTTTACCCCTGAAATATGGAATCAACTTATATAAAGCCTAATGGGTTCAGAGCCACCCAGGCTCCAGACAGGAGATAACCAACTAGCCCTAGGGAAGCTTCCTTCAGCAGCAGCACCAGGATTCCATAAAGTCCCTCCCAAGTAAATTTCTCTGGCCTTGCGGCAGGTGGGTACTCCTGGAACATTATGAAGATCACAAAAGCTCCTGCCAACCCAAAAAGTCAGCTCCAACCCACTCCCTTCTCCTTTTCTTCTCTGCCTTCCCCCATCTCTCTGCCCCTTCCACTTTTCCCCATCCCAGTTTGCCTCCACTGCTTCCCCACCCTCTTCTTCCCATCCCTCTCCTTAAAGCATCCTGTAGATGTTGACCGAAATTTTCCCCTTGAGGACATCTGAGTAATAATTCACCTCCAGAGGGTTTGCCTCTGGAGAGAGACAATGTCCGCAGAAAGACAATGTCCGAATCTGCCAGCTCCTTTCTTTTTCTCTGTCTCCCAACCCAGTCTGGCCACGGGAGGGGAGAACGGGGTCTGTTTATCCTGGGCACCCACTAGCCACCGCCAGCAAAGGGCTTAAGAGGCCGGACCCTCGTCCACTTCCCCGACCCCCATAGGCCAAGTTTATAGTGTGGCCAGCGCTGCCCTCTAGCGTTGGCAAGTGGAAGCCCTGGGGCGCCATCAGCTCCAGAATTTCTCTTTTACAGCCTAAGCAAGACCTGAAGAACCTCGGAGCTCCGAGCCCCTGGTTCTCCTCCACCACCACTCTCCGCATTGCACCCCTGCCCACCTTTTCACCCCACCCACCCCGTTCTCGGTTCAAGGGTGTCCTGAAGGGCTGTAACCTACCGGTCGATTTAACAGACTGCCCCCTGTTCCTGCTCCTCCTCCTGGTCCTCCCCGCTCTCGCTCTCGCTCTCGCCGCCTCTCCCAGTCCTGACACCCAGACCTGGCGGAGCGCAGCTCCTGCCGCCCTGCGCGCCGCGCTCCCGGCCGGGTCTGCCGCAGCCCGGGGGCACCGCGCGGGCAAAGGGCGCCCAAGGGGCCAGCGCACCGGCTCGGCGAGCCCTGGAGCCGGGTGCGGTGAGAAGCGGCGCTTTGGTAACGCTTGGGAGCAGAAGGAGCGGCTCGGAGTGAGACTTCTGGAACCAGAGGACGCCCGGGTTCGCCCAGGGCGCGGCGGCTGCGCGCTCCGTCCACAAGGTGAGGGGCGCACGCCTTCCGAAACGCCCTCGGCTTCCCCTTGACCCCGTCCCCGGGCAGGGGCTCCGTTGCGGGCTGGCGGATTTCTGCCTGGTCTTTGGTTCAAAGGCGGCGGGGGTTGGGAGGGCAACGACTGGGGTCGCCCGGGCGCCGTGCCTGCCTCCAGAATTCTTTGCACGGGACACGGTTCTCGATCAAACAATCCCCCAAATGTGTGAAACCTGAATGTCGAATTGTGTAGAACTGTGCTTGGAGAATTTTATCCTACTTCCTTGCAAAAGGATTTGAGCAGCTTAAAAATTAAATAAATTGTGGGAAAGGGGTGCTTGGAGGAAAAAACTTGCATGGAAATTCCGCGGAGAGGGCTGTGCTGCGGGGACCGCGAGACCACGAGGGAGGTGCAGAGCCCACGCTCATGGGAAAACCTTTGATGAGAAAGGACTGCACTGTTGCTCCAGCAGTCAGAAAATTATGATGTGCTCTATCCTGAGAAAGAAGATACCTGTGTGGGGAGGTGATGGGGCTGACTCATTTACTTAAATTACCAAATACAGCTTGGAAGTGGGGACTGGGAAGTTTAGTCTTGAGCTACTTCCACCCAGTTCTGCAAGGTGAGAGACTGGCCCTCTACGTAGTGAAAATGAAAGGGAATTGAGGCTAAATGGAAGGGGCTCCTGCTCCTACCTCAAGATCAAACAAGGTTTTGCATTGTTAAAATATTATATACATTTTTTATGTGTTTCCGTCTGCGTCCAGTTTGGGGTAGGACCTTGTATTCAACCTAAGCCTGCTTGTCCTTGGCTTAGAAGGATGAGACAGAGGGTGTCAGCCTCCCAGGATGCTTCTTCCTAACCTTCCTTGTTGTCCTTCCATATTTCCTGCATCAAATCTCTGAGTCTGGGAGGGAATAATAGATGGTCAAGTGGATTGGGGGAGGGGTGTTTTCCCAAATAGTTCAGGGTCCTCTTACCATTCTTATCTTACTCCCAGCTCCACAGTAGTATATGTTCAGGTCTGAACTTGATATTGCTTCACAATATGTACTTACCATAGTTTCTACACTCAGATGCAAAGTGCTTGACCTTAAACACCCAAGGTGGACTTGTGAATCCAGGGCTTCCCTGAATTAACCCTTTTCCAGGGGCAGGAAGCAAGGGCCTGGGTCTGGCTCCCTGTGCAGTATCTTCCATGGAAAACATATTTGAAATACAGAGGAGATTATGAGCCAGTCTTTCTTCTCTTACTGGTGTACTTGTTTTCCTGCTGAATTAAATGAGGTGACACTGTCTTCAACAAACAAATGAATGGAGGTGTCTAAGGCCAACTTAGCAAATGCAGGAAATATATCTGCCTGTCTTTTTCAGCCCCCAGACCACAGAAATGTGAAAATGAAGCAGGCCTCCTAAATGGGAGGCCTAAAACTAAGTATTTTGCTAGTATTGTAGTATTGCTAAGTACAGCTAGAATTGCTAAGTATTTTTCTTATTTCTAAAATTGCACAGCTCCTCCACAGCTAACCATTTTTATGCATAAAAGTGGAAGAAGTACTTCTGCCCATGTATTTCATCACTAGAGAGCTACACAGAGAAGTTCATTCAGATCCTGATTCATTGTTGTTAATCGAACTTAACTATTATGTCATCATCACCCGATGTGGGCTGTTGAAGCCCAGGGGTTGCTGCAGACCTCTGTACAGATTGAGACATCATGAAAGAGCTGAAATGGAGCTCAAAAATAATGCAGTCAAGGCTCAGATCCACAGAGTCTTGGTATAAATGCATGCCCAAACATTCCTTTAGGTGGTCATTGTTCCTTTGCGGAAGATTTTGAGAGATGAAGACTTTACAGACTATTTTCATACTAAAAAGTATTCAGAAATTGGCCATTTATGTCAACCAGCTGACAGATTTAAAATTCCATGTAAATCAACATAGAAAACTCAAGCTTTCCTTCTCTTCTCTTTTCCTGCCCATGGTAACTTTACACAGGGTGTATTCCCAGACCAGTGCTCCTGGCACTTTGTTTCCTTGGACATATGTTGAAACCTGAGCCACAGCCTCCTTTGCAACTGGCCCTGATGTCACTTTTGTTAACCTTTCTGGTATCTGTTCAGAACGTCTGCTCACCATTTCTTCTTATTGATGCCTGGTCAGCATCAATCATGTAAATACTGTTATATCCCTTTGAGGAAAATAACCAAGTCAGGACAAGTCAGAGATTCTCAGTGATGGTACCTAGGAAGAGACAAAAATCTAGGAAACATCTCTAGCCCAGGTGACATTGCACTGCTTCCATTTCCTGCTATTTGATGAGATACAGTGAAGTGAGCTACTTCACTAACAGCACCTTGTCCCCATCTGTCTCAAGCACCTCCTCATTGACATTTTAACAGTCCCCTCTATCACCTTCAAGATCTCCCAAGGCTCAAGCCCTGACTTGCTGGGTTGACGTTGTTGTTTAGTCGCTAAGTCATGTCCAACTCTTTTGTGACCCCCTGGACTGTAGCCTGCCAGGCTCCTCTGTCCATGGGATTTCCCAGGTGAGAATACTGAAACAGATTGCCATTTCCTTCTCCAGGGGAATCTCCCCAACCCAGGGATTGAACCTGGGTCTCCTGTATTGGAAGGCAGACTCCTTGCCACTGAGCCACCAGGCAAGCCTCCGACCTGCTGGGTTATCTTGGCACTAACCAGGCATCTGATTTCACCTTTACACATGGGTTGTTTTTTCATTTTTCTGTAGTCTTTCTTGGAATTTTATTTCTATACTATCCTTTAAAAGTACAAGATTATAGTCTAATATTTTTACAGAGAGGGGACATCTCTATTTCTGGAGGCTTATTTACATGAGAAAACAAGCTTGAGGCTACTCAAGATGTGAATTTCAACCAAATAAGGATTTACTGTTCATACCACGTGTTTTCAAGGTTATCTCAAGATAAAGGTGAATCTGGGCCTCTTATGCTTTATGCTCCTTTCTGCTCCACCTCCCACATTTTTATGTGTGGGAAATTGTATGAACATGAATTGCAGGGAAACACTGAAGATGAGAATACTATAAGGATAGGGAGGGGTGTAGATGACTGGATAGAGAAGAGAAAAGGGGGGAATGGGCAGTGGCTCTTTAGAGCATCTGACTTTGCCCCTGAGTTATTTTCTAAAAGTACTGGGGATCCTAAAACATGGATCCAGTCATCCTTCCAAAGTCTTGTCTTCCTAGGAATGAAAATACTTTCATCAACATATCCCATCACCTTGTCATAATTTGGTGTTCATCTGCCCATTTTATGGATTAGGAAACTGAGACCAGAATTTATACAGCTCATTCAGTCAATTACTACATCCTAAATCACAATAAATTGGAAAAAAAATCTTTGAAAATTCTAAACCAGTTTGATTCTGATTTTATTTTTCATTTTTAATTTATTTTTTTGTTTGTTTCATCCACTGGTTCGCTATGGTCCTGGTGTTAATAGATTTTAGTTCTTTTAGTTCTGAAAAATGCACATCAGCAGAGGAAGACTTGTAATAGATTTGTTGTTAGAGCTGTCTCCTGGTGACCAGTTCTCAACACATGCAGCTGTAGGATTAGGAAGACAAAATCCTTTGGAAGAAGTTGTGAAATCCAGTCCTTATACACATGGATCATTTTATGTTGTAAGAGGAATGAGCATCTCAAGATTCAAGTTATCAGTACAGACCAGATGGAAGGTCTTTTATGAAATCTGGCTCGAGAAGGAAAGCATTTTTATAGTGAGAAGGTAATATTTTGAAAAATAGCAACCAATAGCAGCAGCAGCAGTTTGAAAGCTCTCAGATCCTTCTAACAACCCCATCTACCTAAAGTGACCAGATAAAGTAAAACCAGACCCTGGACAATGTCTCTCCTTATCTGCAGCCATTTTTTATCCCTTTATCATAGTGGGCATATGGTGATGTTTCCAAAGAAAGGATCTGACTTAAACATGAAAGAATGGGTTTGGTTGGGACAGCTTGCCCAAGAATGTCAAATTTGTGTCAAGATCTGTATTCTTGGGAATCAAAGACAAGCCACAGTACCTTTTTGGAGTAAAGTCCACCGAATGGATAATGAGATTCATAGGCAATACCTTCCAGAAAATGACTTCAGCAACAATATTTAATAATGTGCAGAGTTTTCATAAGTCCATTCATAGATGGTAGAAGGGAGAGAGGAGAAAGGAACTATCACGAGTATCTGCTATGCTTCAGGAATTGTGCCATGAACTGCACCTATATTCTTTTATACAATGCTAACAAAGGCACTGCAGTGTAAGCATTATCAACCCCACAGTTCATTCATTCATCTAAAAAGTGCATTTGTCATCCAACTGCCAGACCTACTGTCCTTTTCAGGAAGCTGCGAAAATCCAGAGTAAAGTGAACACACACAAGGGGAACCGCTAGAGACAAGGTCTGAAAACTGTGCTGGCCATGGAGGGGATCCAGTGAATTTGGACTTGACTCTGTAGGCCTGGGGGGATCATTACAGGATTTTTTAATGAATTTATTATGAATAATATACATACCAAAAGTGTACGAATCGTAAGTGTTAAGCTCAGTGACCTTTCTCAAAGTAAACATACCCAGGGAACTAACCACCACCAAGATAAGAAACAGAACATCCCCATTACACAAATCCCCTTTCTGTCCCTGCCCTGTCACTCCTTCACCCTCCTCCCTAAATGAAGCCACTACCTGCCTTCCAGCATCATGGATTATTTTAAGCTTTATAGATACATAAATCCCACAGAATGATTTCTTTTGCGATTTGGCTCAGTCTTACATTTGTGAGATTCATTCTTGTGGATGGTGATAGCAGTAGCTTGGTTACTTGTGGCTGAAATTGCATTGTATTATATGAATGCCCTGATGCTGGGAAAGGCTGAAGGCAAAAGGAGAAGAGGGCAGAGGAGGATAAGATGGTTAGATAGCGTCTAACTCAGTGGACATGAGTTTGAGCAAACTCCAAGAGATGGTGAAGGACAGGGAAGGACTTCGTGCTGCAGTTCCTGGGGTCACAGAGTCAAACACAACTGAGCAGCTGAACAACAATAGCCACAGTTTAATTAATTATTCTACCATTAATGGGCATTTGAGTTGTTTCCACATTTCTAAACCTGGTGAATAGTGTTTCCTTTCACCAAGGCTGAGAACACAGGAGAATGAGTAAGAATGCATTTGTTGGCTCTCAGAAGATGAAAAGAATCGTCCAAACCTGTGCTGCTGCCACAGATACTTTTTCCCCTAGCTCACCCATGTCCAGTCCTCCGTCCCAGCACCCCTCACACCCCGAATTGTAATGAGTAGTCACCTAAAAGGGAACATGAACTACTTTATATTTCCTGAACTGGTGACCTATGAATCATATGCTTTTTTTCCCTTTAATTTTACCTCCTTTCGGCAGCACAATTACAAAAAAAGGAAGGAGGTGATGATGAATCAGCTAAAACTTTCTTGCAAGACAAAATTCAGGGCAAGAGAATGGAAATGAAACAGAATGCAGAGGGCCTAGTCTTGTTCTGGTAGGTTTAGAGAGACCGACCCAGTTAACAAAATGCAGAGAGCTGCCAACACTTTCTAAAAGACTGACACTATCTGACAATGCAGTTGGGCCACGATGGAGTGTGTGCTGTACTCTGCATCGCTAGGGGCATGTCCTAGGCTGAGTTCTCCAAGAAACACACCCTGAGATGGGGTTTATGGTATAGGATATGTATTAGGGAATGCCTGGGGGGAAACACACCAAAGGAAGGGCAGGAAGCAGGGTTAGGCAAGAGGAGAAGTTGAACTTCGGTGTGGGCCCCTGGGTGGGGTGGGGGTGGGGGGTTGTCTGAGCATTCTAGAATCATCTATTAGAATTGTCCCAAGCTGGGCCATAAGAGTCAGGCTTCCCAACTCTTCTTCCAGCAGTAACCAAGAGTGGCTGCCCTGAGAAGGGCCCAACTCAGCAGTCTACAGCTGAGGTCATTCCTGAAAGGCTGACCACTCAAGGCTGTCCCGACCCAAACCCAGCATCCAGGTCACAAGCCCTTTCTTTTTTTAATTTTTAAAAGATTTTTTTTATTGGAGTATAGTTGATTTGCAATGTCGTGGGCAATGGTACCCCACTCCAGTACTCTTGCTTGGAAAATCCCATGGATGGAGGAGCCTGGTAGGCTGCAGTCCATGGGGTCGCTAAGAGTTGGAGAAGGAAATGGCAACCCACTCCAGTGTTCTTGCCTGGAGAATCCCAGGGATTGGGGAGCCTGGTGGGCTGCCATCTATGGGGTCACACAGAGTTGGACACGACTGAAGTGACATAGCAGCAGCAGCAGTTAGTTTCAGGTGTACAGCAAAGTGAATCAGTTATACATATACATATATCCACTCTTTCTTAGATTCTTTTCCCATTTAGGTCATTACAGAGTACTGAGTAGAGTTCCTTGTGTAGGTGTGCTAAGTCACTGGAGTCGTGTCCAACTCTCACTCCATGAACTGTAGCCCACCAGGCTTCTCTGTCCACGGGATTCTCCAGGCAAGAATACTGGAGTGGGTTGCCATTTCCTTCTCCAGAGGATCTTCCTGACCCAGGGGTCAAACCCGCATCTCTTATGTCTCCTGCATTGGCAGATGGGTTCTTTACCACTAGCGCCAGTTATCTATTTTATATATAGTAGTGTATACATGTCAATCCCAGTCTCCCAATTTATCCCCCCCAACCGCTTACCCCCTAGTAACCATAAATTTGTTTTCTACATCTGTAACTTTGTTTTATAGATAATTTCATTTGTACCCTTTTTTTTTAGAGTCCACATATAAGCAGTATCGCATGGTATTTCTCATTCTCAGTCTGACTTGACTTCACTCAGTATGACAATCTCCAGGTCCATCCATGTTTCTGCAAATGTACAAGCCCTTTCTCAAAGGAGGGATCTGAACAGTGTGGGTCTGTATCCATTTAGGATATTTTTTATATGGACTCTATCTATAGAGGGTTAAACAAAATAACTTTCCAGGCCCCTTCTAACTGTGAGTTCTGCATTGATTTTTTTCATTATACCCAGGTTTCTAAGCCACTGAAGAACTTCCGAAGTGTTGTAACTAATTTGCCATTTTGCCTCTCAGTTCTCCTCCCCGCCATTTTGGCAAGTAAATACATCACTTAAACCACTCAAGGCAGATGGGTGGCCAGACTCCTATAATATAAGATCCTCCCTTTGATGCAGAAAGAAGGTGGGGAGTGTGTACCGCCAACTGTCTTCAGGAGTAATCTTTTAGATGATCATAAAGGAACTCTGTGTGTGCATAATGGTGATACCTGTATTTAATGCTTGAGAAAGATGTTGCTATAACTGCTCCTTTGTAACTGGACCTGCATGATGACAAATACAATGGAAAAATCACCCATGAAAACCTCTCCTTACTGTCTCTGCCTGTTCAACTCAGTAACACGCTATGCTGCAAAGGGGTGTTGACTGTACATTGTTGAGAAGGCACTGGCTAATATTTGTCAGCTTGAACAACCTCTCAGAGCAGATTTTGCTGGGGAAACCCTTCTCCCACACCAGACACAGCAGCCCTTGAGTTGGACACTCTGCTTCTGACCTCGTGATGTGTTCCATCTTTTCCTTTAATGTCAAGACTGCTGCTCTCAGTTTTCCCACAACTGTATTTAGTGAATTCCTAGCAAGAGCCTCTCCACAGCACTTTTCTGATCGAGAAAGGGCAGAATTACAGTCTGCATCCATCTGAGCTCCTTTCCTGGGTGCTATTTGCTTTTCTTCCCTCAGGTTGGTTTCCTTTCAAAAATAGTTTTAGTGCCTGCAAAAGCATCATTATAAAAGAAACAGTCTGTTAAGAAAATGTCAATAGTTTTTATGGACTCTTGCATTCGTTTTCTCTAACACTCTTACTGCAGTTCTCCAGTTTGCTTTTCTTGATGGCAATCTGACGCTTCCTCCTCCCTTATTACCTCCAATAATTTCTTGGACTACTTTGGACTTCAGGTGTCCTGTCGCTAACATGAGAATGACAATTCCTGCCTCAGAGACCTACTGCGGGGAGTAAAGAAAGGGCAGTGTAACACAGGCTGTGAAGAAATGGAGGTATTATTACAATTAACATTTTCATTACTATTCCTGTGGGGGTGTTGTGGAAATAACCTTGACCTAAATTTGGGGGAAAGTGTGGCGTGGGCCTTGTAGAAACTAGAAAGTGGTGGATTTCCGACTGAATTCCACTGCACAGAACCCTGTGGGCAAGAATATTTCCTCTCGGGAATAGCACTGAAACATGTATATTACCATATGTGAAACAGATCACCAGTCCAAGTTCAATGCGTGCAACAGGGCACTCAAAGCAGTGCACTGGGACTGCACAACCCACAGGGATGGAATGGGGAGGGAGGTGGGTGGGGGGTTTGGGATGGGGGACACATGTACACCCGTGGCTGACTCATGTCAATGTATGGCAAAAACCACCACAATACTGTAAAGTAATTAGCCTCCAATTAAAATAAATAAATTAATTTAAAAAAAAAATTTCCTCTCTGGACTTCACAAATGGTCCACTGAGGCAGGAATTGTCATTCTCATGTTAGATCCCACGTATATGTGATATCATACAGTATTTCTCTTCCTCTGACTTATCTCACTTAGAATAATGCCCTCCAAGACCATCCATGCGTACATGCTAAGTGGCTTCAGTTGTGTCTGACTCTTTGGGACTCCATGGACTGTAGCCCACCAGGCACCTCTGTCCATGGGATTCTCCAGGATAGAATACTGGAGTGGGTGGCCATGCCCTCTTCCAGGGAATCTTTCTGACCCAGGGATCAAACTCATGTCTCCTGCAGTTTCTGCGTTGCAGGCGGATTCTTCACTGCTGAGCCGCCAGGGAAGCCCCCAAGTCCATCCATGCTGCTGCAAATGGCAAAAAGATTTTACTGACTGACTACTATTACATTGTGTATAGATATACCACATCTTCTTTATCCAATCATCTGTTTATGGACACCTAGGTTGCTTCTATATCTCGGCAATTGTAAATAATGCTGCTATGAACATTGGGGTGCATGTATCTTTTTTCACTTTTTTTCAGATATATAGTCAGAAGTGGAATTGCTGGGTCATATGGTAGTTCTATTTTTGATTTTTTGAGAAACCTTCATACTGTTTTACACAGTGCTGTGGCTGAAACTCCAGTACTTTGGCCACCTCATGCAAAGAGTTGACTCATTGGAAAAGATTCTGATGCTGGGAGGGATTGGGGGCAGGAGGAGAAGGGGACGACAGAGGATGAGATGGCTGGATGGCATCACTGACTTGATGGACATGAGTATCAGTGAACTCCGGGAGTTGGTGATGGACAGGGAGGCCTGGCGTGCTGCAATTCATGGGGTCACAAAGAGTTGGACACAACTGAGCCAGTGAACTGAACTGAACTGAACTGACACTGGTTTAAATTCCTACTTGCAGTGTATGAGGGTTCCCTTTTCTTCACATCCTCACCAATATTTGTTTTTTGAGTTCTTTTTGATGATAAGTCGCTTGCATCTTAAAAGTTTATTTCAGGGTGCAGATTTTAATGTTGAACTCTGTCCTCCTCAAGGGAATTGTTATCACCTGACATGAGAATTGCACATTTAGTACTCTGCAAATACTCACCTACCATATAGTCCAGCATAATTTAAGTAAACATTCAAGGAAAGAAGCAGGGTTTCCTATTTCATTATGTTTTCATTTGAACTGTTTTAACTTTCAGATCAGTCTGCTGCTCTGAACCTAATTCAGTTCCTTACAAAGATGCTCTAAAAAAATCAAATATTAAATATGGCATTTAATTAGCTATTAGCAAATAAATTCACAGGTGCATTTATATTGGCAAGCGTGTTTTATTTCATAGATTCTAAACTGATAGAGTCATGTAATCTCCTCACCCTTTCTGTGACATGATAAGCCTGTTTCTAAGGCCACCTGAGGTCTTACCTGATGTCCAAGGCATTGGAAGACCAAAATGTGCCGAGCCAGGGCTTGGTGGCTTAAATATAAATGAAGCGTTTTACCAAGAAGGCATGAAAAATGACTCTAGAGGAAACGGAAGTCTCAAAGCTCATGAGATGTGGTTAGTTTTTCAGCTGAGTAGCAGAGGCAGTGCTCCTGGTATGCTGATGGAGCAGTTTTCTCCAGCACATCCATGGCAATTTGTTGTTGTTGTTCAATCGTTCAGTCATGTCCAACTCTTTGCAACCCTATTGACTGCAGCACACCAGGCTCCTCTGTCCTCCACTATCTCCCGAAGCTTGCTCCAATTCATGTCCATTGAGTCAGTGATGCCATCCAACCATCTCATCCTCCGTTGCTGGCTTCTTCTCCTGCCCTCAGTCTTTCCCAGCTTCAGGGCTTTTTCCAATAAGTCGCCTCTTCACATTAGGTAGCCAGAGTCTTGGAGCTTCAGCTTCAGCATCAGTCTTTGCAGTGAATATTCAGGATTGATTTCCTTTAGGATTGACTGGTTTGATCTCCTTGCTGTCCAAGGGACTCTCAAGAGTCTTTTCTAACACCACAGTTGAAAACTGTCAATTCTTTGGTGCTCAGCCTTCTTTGTGGTCCAGCTCTCACATCCATACATGACTACTGGAGAAACCATAGCTCTGACTATACAGACCTCTGTCAGCAAAAGTGATGTCTTTGCTTTTTAATATGCTGTCTCAGTTTGTCAGAGCTTTTCTTCCAAGGAACAAGTGTCTTTTAATTTCATGACTGCAGTCACTGTCAATGTCCACAATGATTATGGAGCCCAATAAAATAAAATCTGTCACTATTTCCACTTTTCCCACATCTATTTGCCATGAAGTGATGGGACCAGATACCATGATCTTAGTTTTTTAACGTTGACTTTTAAACCAGCTTTTTCTCTCTCCTCTTTCACGTTTATCTAGAGGCTCTTTAGATTGTCTTCACTTTCTGCCATTGTAGTGGTATCATCTGCGTATCAGAGGCTGTCGATATTTCTCCCAGCAAACATTGGCATGTATTTAATGAATAATTTATGATTCACACACTATTATATTTTATAAATATAAATATTATATTTATATAATATATTGTTATATTAATTAATTAGAATAATTAATTATAATGATTAATATCTTAATATAATCAATTAATATAATATATTTTATTTTATGAATATTTTATTGTTCACAGTTTTTTATTATTGTTGTATATTACTGTTATTAATATATATTAAAATATGTGGTATTTGTAGCATATAGTTTGCCAGTGTAATAAAAATTAGCATGAATCTAAGGGTGAGGATGCATGGAGCAAAGACAGAGAACCTGGATTAATGCCTCAGCCTCTGGCTTCTAAGCTTCATGATTTATCATCATTGCTGGTTGTGGTAGTTTAGTCACTAAGTCATGTCCAACTCTTTGCAACCCCATGAACTGTAGCCCGCCAGGCTCCTCTGTCCATGGGATTATCCAGGCAAGAATACTGGAGTGAGTTGCTATGTCCTCCTCCAGAGGATCTTCCCAAACCAGGGATCAAACCTGCATCTCCCCACATCTCCTGCACTGCAGGTGGATTCTTTACCACTGACTGAGCCACCAGGGAAGCCCTTATCATCATTGCCATAGGACAATAATACCCTGCCAACTTAGCCTTCTTTTAGAAAAGTTTCTCAAATCAGCATGTGCTGTAGGAATTCATCCTCTCCATGATCACCTGTGTTGAGTCAAACTGCATATTATCTTCCTCCTAGGGGGTAATTCAGCATGGAACTCAAGCTCTGGAGGTCAGCAAGCCAGGTGCAGGTCCCAGCTCAGCCACTTATTAACTGTTTGCTTTGGGGAAAATTACTTACCTTAATGTAAGTAATGTCTTAATGTCCTCATTTGTTAGGGCTGGCATAATAGACCTACCTCATAGGACTACTATGGGAATTTAAAATATGTATTAATTATCCACTGCTGCGTAGCAAATTACCCCAAACCTAATGGCTTAAAACAACAGAACTCTCACTTATGTCAGGTTTTATGTGAATGAGGAATCTGGGCATAGCTTAGCTGGGTCTTCTGGCTCAGGTTTCTCAGAAGGCTGCAATCAAAGTATCAATCAGGACTATGGACATCTCCTGGCACAAGTGAAGGAAGATTCACTTTCAGGCTCACTCATGTAACTATTGACAAGCCTCAGATCCTGTCTGGCTGGAGACTTAGGTTCATGATTACATGGACCTCTCTATAGGGCTATTACCAGCACAGCTTACTTCTCCCACATGTTGCAGCTTGCTTTCCCCAGAGTTAGGGCTGAAAGATTCCAAGATGGAAGTCACACTCTTTTTATAACCTAATTTCAGAAGTGTCATTCCATCACTTGGGCTGCATTCTGTTCGTTACAGACAAGACACTAGCTCCAGCCTATATCAGGGGAAGGAGTTACATGGGGGCATGAGTGTCAGGAGGCACAGATCACTGGGCCCTCTTAGGTTGCCTACCACAATATGATGATATATGCAAAGTAGTTTAATAAGGACTCAGGTCAGTATAAACTGCTCTTACAACCACACAGTACTGTTCTTGTAACTCAGCTGGTAAAGAATCCTCCTGCAATGCAGGAGATCTGGGTTCAATCCCTGGATCGGGAAGATCCCCTGGAGAAGGGATAGGCTACCCACTCCAGTATTCTTGGGCTTCCCTGGTGGCTCAGATGGTATAGAATCTGCCTGCAATGCAGAAGACCTGGGTTCAATCCCTGGGTTGAGAAGATCCCCTGGAGAAGGGCATGGCAACCCACTCCAGTGTTCTTGCCTGGAGAATCCCCATGGACAGAGGAGCCTAGCAGGCTACAGTCCTTGGGGTTGCAAAGAGTCAGACACAACCAAGTGACTAAGCACAGCACAGTACCGTTCTTAGACTGAACTTAGAATCAATGTAATATATTATAATATATGTAAAAGAAATTTGTAAAATGTAAACATCAATGTAAAATCAAGGTTTGATTAGCTTCATAATGTTGAAAATCTAGTTCCAGATTATAGATAGTGATATAAAAACAGCAAGTCAAGGAGTAAGTGATCTGAATTCTACACCTTTTGCTGTGAATGACCTTGGAATAACCATTTATTTATTTCATGCCTTAGTTCTCTTATAAGAGCAATATTAATAATAGCCTTGCCAGGATAAAATGTGATTATATATATTGATAAAATTATGCTCAAACCTAAAGAAAATAAGACAATGATGATCATGCTGACGGTGATGATAATGATGACAACAAGTATAAAGATGATATAGTTCAGCTACTGCTTCTTGGTCCTTTGTTGACAGTTCAACTGAACAGATGTGACTTTTATCAGTTATGTTTTAACTGTATGTATAAAATCCAGCTGCTCCCAATTTTTACAGTAAATTTATATGGCTTACTCTTTTCCTGCTTTGCTTACTAAATATGCTGCACTGAAAAGTGGATGCAAATAGTTTTTAGAATCTGACCTGCAATTCAAATGCACAAAAAGGGTTTCCATATATCTAGGGAACATTTCATGCAAAGATGGGCACAAAAAAGGACAGAAATGGTATGGACCTAACAGAAGCAGAAGATATTAAGAAGAGGTGGCAAGAATACACAGAAGAACTATACAAAAAAGATCTTCATGACCCAGATAACCACAATGGTGTGATCATGCACCTACAGCCAGACATTCTGGAATGCAAAGTCAAGTGGGCCTTAGGAAGCATCACTATGAACAAAGCTAGTGGAGGTGATGGAATTCCAGTTGAACTATATCAAATCCTAAAAGATGATGCTGTGAAAGTGCTGCACCCAATATGCCAGCAAATTTGGAAAACTCAGCAGTGGCCACAGGACTGGAAAAGATCAGTTTTCATTCCAATCCCAAAGAACCTCAATGCCAAAGAATGCTCAAACTACTGCACAATTGCACTCATCTCACACACTAGGCAAATAATGCTCAAAATTCTCCAATTCAGGCTTCAACAGTACATGAACCATGAACTTCCAGATGTTCAAGCTGAATTTAGAAAAGGCAGAGGAACCAGAGACGAAATTGTCGACATCCATTGGATCATTGAAAAAGCAAGAGAATCCCAGAAAAACATCTACTTCTGCTTTATTGACTATGCCAAAGTCTTTGTGTAGATCACAACAAACTGTGGAAAATTCTGAAAGAGATGGGAATACCAGACCACCTTACCTGCCTCCTGAGAAATCTGTCTTCAGGTCAAGAAGCAACAGTTAGAACTGGACATGGAACAACAGACTGGCTCAAATTAGTAAAGGAGTAAGTCAAGGCTGTATATTGTCACCCTGTTTATTTAACTTATATGCAGAGTACATCATGCAAAATGCCGGGCTGCATGAAGCACAAGCTGGAATCAAGATTGCCGGGAGAAATATCAATAACCTCAGATATGCAGATAACACCACCCTTATGGCAGAAAGTGAAGAAGAACTAAAGAGCCTCCTGATGAAAGTGAAAAAGGAGAGTGAAAAATCTGGCTTAAAACTCAACATTCAGAAAACTAAGATCGTGGCATCTGGTCCCATCACTTCATGGTAAATAGATGGGGAAACAATGGAAACAGTGATAGGCTTTATTTGGGGGGCTCCAAAATCACTGCAGATGGTGACTGCAGCCATGAAATTAAAAGATGCTTGCTTTTTGGAAGAAAAGTTATGACCAACCTAGACAGCATATTAAAAAGGAGAGACATTACTTTGCCAACAAAGGTCCATCTAGTCAGCTATGGTTTTTCCAGTAGCCATGTATGGATGTGAGAGTTGGACTATAAAGAAAGCTGAGCACCAAAGAATTGATACTTTTGAACTGTGGAATTGGAGAAGACTCTTGAGAGTCCCTTGGACAGCAAGGAGATCCAACCAGTCCATCCTAAAGGAAATCAGTCCTGAATGTTCATTGGAAGGACTGATGATGAAGCTGAAACTCCAATACCTTGGCCACCTGATGCAAAGAACTGACTCATTGGAAAAGACCCTGATGCTGGGAAAGATTGAAGGTGGTAAGAGAGAGGACGACAGAGGATGAGATGGTTGGATGGCATCACCAACTCAATGGACATGAGTTTGAGTAAGCTCTGGGAGGTGGTGATAGACAGGGAAGCCTGACAAGCTTCAGTCCATGGGGTCACAAAGCGTCAGACACAAATGAGCTACTGAACTGAACTCTATGCAATGTTTACAATGCAAGTGTAATGTAATTAGTATTTTTGCAATAGAAAGGATTATATTTCTCTAATTAGCTTAGTTTCTGACATTATGTCAAGTGCTATAGATTGGGCACATCTGGAAAAATACTGTGTTTTTTGTATCCATCAACTTTTTCAATTAACGTTATATCTTTAATATCAGTAGCTTCACTTATAATTAAATATGTTATAAAACATCTCTTCTAATAAGTATATAATATATTGTATGGATAGTATTGTAACATTTAACCAATCGTTACTACTAGGTTTTTAGATTGTCACTTTTTAATACTATAAAATTATAGTGTGAAATTATATAAATTTAATACTGTAACATAGTGTGAAATTTTTTACTTAAATCGTTGCCTTTTATTATTCTGGTAATTTTAGTAAGTGATCTGTAGCAAAGGAGTTCTTGCAGTCACTACATAGAAAATGAGGTTGGGTAATTTCATTATGAATAGGACTATCATACATAGCATAGCCTTTTCTGTCCCTTTCTCCCCTCCTTTGGCAGAAATTTGTAGCCTTTTAGTGCTGGAAATTGCCAAAGCAACAGTCTAATTGGAGTGGCATCTGTCTTTTTATCCCTCCCCAGCATCCATCCTCCTTATCCTGTAGTAGTGACCTGATTTTTCTTGAAGAACCACTCCTCTTTACTGTCTGTTTGTATGACCCACTCAGATCAAACTGAACGCACCCTTGGCTCCAAGAGTTACACATAACCCAGACCAATCACAACATCTTGCACTTCTAGCCACTGTGATTGGTTCAGGGATGCCCTGTGATCCAGGACGGACCAATCAGACCAACCGGTGAAACTCAGTTCAGAGGTTTACCGGTGCCGCGAAAACCCCTGTAATCCACTGTGCAGATTTGAGGATTTATGCCTGGAACTGCATAAATTGCTGGGACCTGATATAAAGGCAAAGACCCCTAAAGATAACATCTTACATGGTGGAAAGAAGAGATGGAGAAAGATTCTTGATTTACTTTTTGACTTTCTTGATCCAGCTGTGCGTGGATCTGCCTTGGACATTAAAATCTCCCAAGCATTTTACCCCCGCCCCACCTTTTTTTTTTTTTTTTTTTCCATAAACCAGTTAAAGAAGATTTGTGTCATGTGTGTTTGAAAGGATTCTCATTAATCCAGGGATCTTACAGTCTCAACTGATGGAGAGGAGTTGTGATTAAGATAGGATAAATTCATACTTTATAAATTTTTGAGTTGTGGTAAGAAGATTTTGGAGCTTAATTGTACATCCATCTGGGGAAAGGTCGTTAACACAACCTTCCCTGTCACCTCAGCTTCAATGAAAAGAATGAAAAGTTAAATATATTAATTTTTGAAAAGTGCTTAGAACTACGCCTGGCACCTCCTAAGTGCTATGTAACTCTGCCCCTGCTGCAGCTTTTGTTATTTTGAAAGCAGAAAATGAAGCACAGGGGAGTTAAGTGACCTGTTTTACTCAGAGCTTTGTTGGTCACCCTAAAATTCAAACGTAGGTCTTCTCTTTTCTCCAGTCGGTTAACCATGTCATCATCTTTATGAGAGAGATTTAAGCATTAAGCTTTGAGAGGGTTTTTGTGTAGGTATTTGAATATTTCTGTCAAAGCATTGGAGGAAAATCTAGGACCCACAAAATAGCTTCATGTTACTAGCAGTGACCGGACCCTACCATTAGGACTGTAGGTTTTAATCCATAACTGAATATCTTTTATTAAAATAAATGTAGTTAAATGTATTTAATTGTGAATATATTTCTAATTATGGATTTATATTTGATAATAAATGTATTTGCAATTATATATAATTATTGTTATATATAATTATATAATATATTTATATTATATATTTATACATATATTTAATTATATATTTATATATATATAAATATATTTAATTAAAATTAGAATGCATTTTATTGTAATTTCTGTTACAAGTGACTGAAAAGGGAATAATTGCTCCCTTTCCCAACTTTTTATTTCTTAAGTAAAATATGTGTGTGTGTGTGTGCTTAGTTGTGTCTGACTCTTTGCAACCCCGTGGACAATATATAGCCCAACAGGCTCCTCTGTCCTTGGAATTTTCCAGGCAAGAATACTGGAATGGATTGCCATTACCTCCTGGAGGGGATCTTCCCAACCCAGGGATGGAACCCGGATCTCTTGAGTCCCCTGTTGACAGGCAGATTCTTTACCACTGTGCCACCTGGGAAGCCCCTAAGTAGAATATACTTTCCCACTAAACCAGTTGCTCCTGCAGAATGCTCTCAGTTAGCAGGCTCCCATTACTATTGAGCGCTGGGGGAGTGTGTTTCCTGGGAAGGCAGCTAGTCTCTCCCAAATGTAAATCAGATTTCATCATGTCTGGCTCAGAGAGAACGTGGCATATAGCAAACAAATACACAGCTGCCTGGTGAATTTTTCCACTGAGAATTAGTCTAATACCTAAATGCACAATGAATAAAACATTTTCTAAATAAGACTATTACATTCAAATTCGTTGTCACCATTAAATATTAAGAGTCAGGTCACTCCCTTGAATTATAACAAAATGCCACTCTCCTCCTTGAAAAAAGTCCATATTACCTAGCATTTATTGTCACACTATTCAAATATAGGCTGCCTTTTAAATTTTATTATTAAATTTTTTTCAGACAGCTACATTGCCTGTTATTAAAATATAAATTCTCCTTTGAGTGGAGAACTTCTCTGTAAAGGCCTCACAAAGTTCTTTTTTTTTTATTATATTTTAAACACTTCTCTTTATTTATTTGGCCACACCTCAAGGCATGTGGGGCTTCCCTGGTGGCTCAGTGGTAAAAATTTTAAAAAATCCACCTGCAATGCAGCAGATGCAAGAATACAGGTTCAATTTCTGGGTTGGGAAAATCCCCAGGAGTAGGAAATGGCAACCTGCTCCAGTGTTCTTGCCTGGAAAAACCTATGGACAGAGGAATCTGGTGGGCTACAATCCATGGGGTCACAAAGAGTCCGACACCTCTAAGCACACACACCTGCACGTGTGCACACACACACACACACAATGCTCTTAGCACAGTACAGGCTGTAGCTAGCCCTCAAAAACAATGCGCGCTGCTTTGTTATTGATTCCAAAATTTACAGAATTATCTTTGTAACCATGGGAAAATTATTAAACCTTCCTGGGCCTCACTTTTGTCATCTTTACGAGTAAATTGGATCAGATTCAATAGAAAATGCCTTTCAGGTTTCAAATGCTATGACAGTGCCCATAGGGATGGGGTAAACCCCAAATCTCTAACAGTGTGAGTGGGGGAACTTCTTCAAACCTGTTCTTTCACAGTGAAATCAAGCCTCACCCATTCTCAACAAGGTTCATCATGAATTTTTCTGCATGCAGTGCTCAGATTTTTTAGCACTTGTTTGGGAAAGAGAATGACTCACTCATTGCAGAACTTTCCTCATTATGACAACTTTAATAATATTATCGACTTTCAAACTCCATGATGAATTTTTTTCTTTTTTTAAGATTATCTTATTATTCTTATTGTTGTTTATGTTTATTTTTTGACCGTGCTGTGTGGTATGTGGGATCTTAGTTCCCCAACCAGGGATCAAACCTGTGCCTCCTGCATTGAAAATGCAGAGTCTTAATCACTGGACCTCCAGGGAAGTCCCTAAAATTCCACAATGAATCTTTATTATAATCAAAGGGCTGCATGATGTAGATAGCACAGATAAAACTAACCAATTCAAGGGTTAGCTTGGTTAATGAGGATCACTAATATAGATTATTCCCTCCCAGTTGTCTTGGTGGGGTGAGTGTTAAGCACACTTTCTAGACATCTTCACTGATTAAGCTAACCTGAAAATCTCCTTATCAGCCCTTAGCTTTGTGCTTCACCAACACAGCCTTTGAAGTGTTTTTTCTTTCTCATGAATAGCTTTTTTCTCTTTTTTTTCCGCCTAAGCTCCAAATTAAGAAATTAAATAGCATTACTTTCAAAGTAG
Organism: Bubalus bubalis; assembly: GCF_019923935.1. NCBI lineage: Eukaryota > Metazoa > Chordata > Mammalia > Artiodactyla > Bovidae > Bubalus > Bubalus bubalis. The sequence goes on from NC_059166.1 coordinate 41,304,117, forward strand.
ATTTATGAGACCATTCACACATCATCATTAAATCTAAATTGATAAGTATTTTTTTCTCTAAATGATGCTACTTGTAGAAGTAGTGGTATTTCCTATATGAATTACTATAACTATATTGATTTGTGAAATCCAGAAAGAATTACCGCTAGGAGAAAAGACAAGCTAGAAGAGCATTAGCTGTTAAGTAGATATAACATTTTAAACTGTGGTTACATTCACAGTATGTGTTTATGTGTTAACTGATATTTATGCTCATTTTCCAAAAATGAATTGTAGATTGATGAAAGATATACTCACAACTCGATTTACTGGAAGAAAAAAAACAATAGATATAAATACACCCTGTGAGATTAAAAAATGTTTTTCTTCCAATAATATAAATGGGCAATAATGCAAATAAGAATGTCATCTGGGTTTTAAGTGGCACACACAGTATTTTTGGATCCCAGATTGACTACTGGCATAAATTGTTGTTTAGTCACTGAGTCGTGTCCAACTCTTTTTCGACCCCATGGATTGGAGCCCATTGGGCTCCTCTGTCCATGGGATTTTCCAGGCAAGAATATTGAAGTGGGTTGCCATTTCCATCTCCAACTGGCGTTAAGTACCAGAAAATAAAATAGAAACTAGATACAGCTGCTACTGCTGCTAAATCGCTTCAGTCATGTCTGACTCTGTGCGACCCCATAGACGGCAGCCCACCAGGCTCCCCCATCCCTGGGATTCTCCAGGCAAGAACACTGGAGTGGGTTGCCATTTCCTTCTCCAATGCATGAAACTGAAAAGTGAAAGTGAAGTCGCTCATCCTGTCCGACTCTTAGCGACGCCATGGACTGCAGCCTACCAGGCTCCTCCATTCATGGGATTTTCCAGGCAAGAGTACTGGAGTGGGTTGCCATTGCCTTCTCCAAGACACAGCTAGGCATTGGCAAATATCCTTTCATGTTACTGTTAAGAGATTAAAATAACTGCCTCTTTATTGGTGTGAATTTTCCTTATTTGAGGCTTTCTTGATTACAAATAACAGATTCCCACTTCAAATTAGCTTAATCATGAAGGGAATTTATTAGAAGATGCTAGACTATAATATGGTGAAACTCCAGATCCAGAACTAGCCATTAGGAGGTTATCTGACACCTGGAATGCAATGTATGTATGTCTCTCTTTCTCTCCCTCCTCAACCCCTTCCCTCCTCTCCTGTCTCCAGATTGGCTGTTAATGCTTCTGCATGCATGTAGGGAAATGTAGTTGTTCTGCAGCTCCCTAGCTTAAATGTCCAGACTCAGACAACTCAGAGAGAAAACCAATAAACCTCTCTCACTCACGGGCTCAGATTTTTAGAAGAAACTGATTGGCCCAGCTTTAGTTAAATGTGTTGTTGTTGTTTAGTTGCTAAGTCAGGTTTGAATCTTGCCACCCCATGGACTATAGCCTGTCAGGCTCCTCTGTCCATGGGATTTACCAGGCAAGAATACTAGAGTGAGTCACCATTTTCTTCTCCAGGGGATCTTCCGGACCCAGGGATCAAACCCACATCTCTTATGTCTCTTGCATTAGCAGGTAGATTCTTTACCACTGAGCCACCAGGAAAGCCCAGTTAAGTGTGTACCCTTGGTCTAATCAACAATGGCCAGGGAGTAAGGTTCTGGAAATGCAAACATGGTTACTGGGAATCTAGTCCTAGCAGGAGGAGAACAAACAGTATGCACAAAAACAGAGGATATGGGTTGTATAGAGATACTCCCCCCAAAAGTTGTCTATTCTTCCTTTTGACTGGCATGCATACACACACACACACACACCTCTTTCTTCCTGATTATGCAATACATGATTTAAAACATCTTACACTGGACTAGCCCACTCTCTTCCTGAAGGGAGATAATCCAATCAGTCATCTCTAGCAACTGAAACCAAAAATGTCATCAATGGGCCCCTCTCCTCAAAGTGAATGATTTTCAGGTCAGCCCATCTTCCTGTTAGACCAGACTCCATTTTGTTCAGACTATGTTCTTTTTCATCCTGCAACTCAGTAGTTAGATTAAAAAATTAGAGGGTTCCCTTTTCTCCACACCCTCTCCACCATTTATTACTTGTAGACTTTTGGATCGCAGCCATTCTGACTGGTGTGAAATGGTACCTCATAGTGGTTTTGATTTGCATTTCTCTGATAATGAGTGATGTTGAGCATCTTTTCATGTGTTTGTTAGCCATCTGGATGTCTTCTTTGGAGAAATGTCTATTTAGTTCTTTGGCCCATTTTTTGATTGGGTCATTTATTTTTCTGGAGTTGAGCTGTAGGAGTTGCTTGTGTATTTTTGAGATTAGTTGTTTGTCAGTTGCTTCATTTGCTATTATCTTCTCCCATTCTGAAGGCTGTCTTTTCACCTTGCTAATAGTTTCCTTTGATGTGCAGAAGCTTTTAAGGTTAATTAGGTCCCATTTGTTTATTTTTGCTTTTATTTCCAATATTCTGGGAGGTGGGTCATAGAGGATCCTGCTGTGATGAATGTCAGAGAGTGTTTTGCCTATGTTCTCCTCTAGGAGTTTTATAGTTTCTGGTCTTACATTTAGATCTTTAATCCATTTTGAGTTTATTTTTGTGTATGGTGTTAGAAAGTGTTCTAGTTTCATTCTTTTACAAGAGGTTGACCAGATTTCCCAGCACCACTTGTTAAAGAGGTGTGGAGAAAAGGGAACCCTCTTACACTGTTGGTGGGAATGCAAACTAGTACAGCCACTATGGAGAACAGTGTGGAGACTCCTTAAAAAAACTGGAAATAGAACTGCCTTATGGTCCAGCAATCCCACTGCTGGGCATACACACTGAGGAAACCAGAAGGGAAAGAGACACGTGTACCCCAATGTTCATCGCAGCACTGTTTATAATAGCCAGGACATGGAAGCAACCTAGATGTCCATCAGCAGATGAATGGATAAGAAAGCTATGGTAAATATACACAATGGAGTATTATTCAGCCATTAAAAAGAATACATTTGAATCAGTTCTAATGAGGTGGATGAAACTGGAGCCTATTATACAGAGTGAAGTAAGCCAGAAAGAAAAACACCAATACAGTATACTAACACATATATATGGAATTTAGAAAGATGGTAACAATAACCCTGTGTACGAGACAGCAAAAGAGACACTGATGTATAGAACAGTCTTATGGACTCTGTGAGAGAGGGAGAGGGTGGGAAGATTTGGGAGAATGGCATTGAAACATGTAAAATATCAAGTATGAAACGAGTTGCCAGTCCAAGTTCGATGCACGATACTGGATGCTTGGGGCTGGTGCACTGGGACGACCCAGAGGGATGGAATGGGGAGGGAGGAGGGAGAAGGGTTCAGGATGGGGAACACATGTATACCTGTGGCGGATTCATTTTGATATTTGGCAAAACTAATACAGTTATGTAAAGTTTAAAAATAAAATAAAATTTAAAAAAAAATTAGAAAGCAGTCAGAACCACATACCACCCCCACTTAGAAGAAGGTACAGGTTGCAAAAATCTTCAAGGCAACACGATCCATTGGTTACCAGGTCACAGAATATATTGCATCTCATAGGGAAAAGATTGTTAAAGGGAAGGCTAAAAATATTTATGGGCATCCATTAGTGTTGTGGTAGGTTCCTTGCTTAGTTAGTTGCTTTGCTGCTGCTACTGCTAAGTCACTTCAGTCATGTCTGACTCTGTGCGACCCCATAGACGGCAGTGCACCAGGCTCCCCCGTCCCTGGGATTCTCCAGGCAAGAACACTGGAGTGGGTTGCCATTTCCTTCTCCAATGCATGAAAGTGAAAAGTGAAAGTGAAGTCGCTCAGTCGTGTCTGACTCTTAGCGACCCCATGGACTGCGGCCCACCAGGCTCCTCTGTCCATGGGATTTTCCAGGCAAGAGTACTGGAGTGGGGTGCCATCGCCTTCTCCAAGTTAGTTGCTTTAGTAAAACATAATTACAAATGAGGGATTTCTTTCTGCATACTACCCTGAGTGACTCAGCCAATCAGTTCTTCAGTCTCCCTGTAGCCTCTTCTATTGATACGATTTCTCTCTTACTCAAGATTCTTTGGGTTGAAGGTGAAAACATACACAGACACAAAAGCATACAGTTTAGGGGGGAAATGTTAGAAATTTATTGGAAGGATAAAGGATGTATCAGGTAGCTTTTACCAGGTAACAAATAACCCCAAAACTTAAAGACATAAAACCATACCCCTGAGGACTTCCTTGGTGGTCCAGTGGTTACAAATTCATCTTCCTATGCAGGGGACCCAGGTTTGATCCCCGGTCAGGGAACTAAGATCCCACATGCCTCGGGGCAACTAAGCCCATGCACGACTAGAGAGCCCGTGTGCTGCAACTAAGAGCTGATGCAGCCAAACAATTTTTTTTTTAAGTACCCTTTATTTAACTCAGTTTTGGAGACTGCTGGGTAGCTTTTCTCATGTGGTCCAATGCAGCTGGTCTCTGCTGAGATTCCTCGTGCGTCTGCACAACTGGAAGGTAAGTTGGAAGCCTGATCTAGTGTGTTCTGCATTTGTGGTGATTGGTAGGCTACTTACTGTCTAGTGCATCTAAGTGGGTCACTCGGGATACTAGACAAGGTGCCCACAATTGGTGGGCACAGCATTCCTAAAAGAGCAGTGGAGGAAGCTGCAAAGCTCTTGAGAGGCAGAATCAAAGCTCAGACAGTTCCATGTCTGCCATATTCTACTGGTCACGGTCACTCCTAAATTCAGCTGGATTCAAGGAAAAGGAAAAAGATCTACTCCTTGATGGAAGGAGTGCAAAATCTTATTGGTATTTCTGCAGTCTCCAGTAAGTGATATTTCAAGGTCAAAGATAATATGAATAGCCAGACACCACAGTGACTAGATCTGGGAACTGTAATGCTTACAGAGCCTGGGAGATTTCCATTTTCATTCAGGCTGTTGTCTGCCTCTCATCACAGCTAACTCTGCTCTTCTCAATAAGGCAGCTGACTTTAATTTGTGACTTTCTTCTCCTCTTTGGTGGGTGTATACAGGACCAAGGGAATAGGCTCACAATTCAGAAGTGTGCATGTCTTCTGTTCCAGTGACCGGGGGCAGCTGTTGACCCAGCCCATCCACTGTGTCTGGGTGGAGAGCCACAGAATAGACACATGGTAGCTGGGAGCCCACCTGTGGAAGGGAAAGTTTGGGGATCTTTCTCAAAAGAGAGACCCAGGAGGCACTTTCTGTCACAGTGTGTAACGACAAAGCCTGTGTGCTATAAAAAAAAAAAAAGACAAATGGAATAAGTACCTGATTACCACATCAGTAGCAGACAAGTGCAACAAAAATTGAAAACAAGCTTGTCATTTTCTTTTATGTCTTCGGAATTTGAAGCTCCTGTAAATACTTTCTGTTCTTTTAAAAGGTTTATAAACGGTATTTAATGGAAGTCAAATTTGGTCTGCAGCATATTTTTTTCATTTGATTTTTTTCTCCTTATCTTATCTTGGGAACATCCCCTGATGAAAGAAATATTCCAGAGCACCATCATAGTATCCCTTCCATCCATCTGGGAAATGAGCACAGCGTAAACCATAGCAAATAGACTATCTGCTTTCTGATAACAAATGTGATTTTTAGGAGTTTCTCTGAGCCCATGTCTTATGATTGCACCACACTTTCCTATACTTCCTGGTGATCCCACAGAGAATCAGTTTTCCCTGGTACTCTTGTTGGGACAAACAATATCTCTTGCTGGCACCACTTCTTATTTTGTAGAAAGTGATTCAAAGGGGTATAAACCCCATGCAGATTAGTTCCCCACTTGCACTTACTCACTATGTCACCGTCAGCAGGTCCTGGCAACCTTAGATCCACAGGCATGGAGTAGAAGGGTGTATTGTTCATTCAGTTCAAGCTAGGAGCACAGCAAGGCAGCAGCTTCTAGGGCAGATGGCTCTCCCCTCTGCCCAGTGGCACAGCATCAGTGAACTCCTCATGAGTGCAGGCTAAGCTTCAGCCTTTCTACCTGTCCCAGCAGTTCTCCAAGCAGCCTAGGAGGCTTGTCTTCTACATGTAGGACACTAGGACTGGGATGCCCACTGTGTGGCTTAAGCACACACACTAAGCCCAGTGTGTACAATGCTTTCCTTCCCATCCTGCCCAATTAAGTATGCATCTTCCTTACAACCTTGATGATATAGGAGTCCTTCTCCCAGTTTCCAGTTAGTTTTCCATGAGAATTGTCCCACAGGTAGATGTACATTGATGGGTTCACAGGGGAAGATGAACTCCACATCCTCTTACTCCACCATCTTGATCTCCTCTGGCCTTCAGTTCAGTTCAGTTGCTCAGTCGTGTCCAACTCCTTGCGACCCCATGAATCGCAGCACACCAGGCCTCCCTGTCCATCACCAACTCCTGGAGTTCACCCAAACCCACATCCATTGAGTCGGTGATGCCATCCAGCCATCTCATCCTCTGCCGTCCCCTTCTCCTCCTGCCCCCTATCCCTCCCAGCATCAGAATCTTTTCCAATGAGTCAACTCTTCGCATGAGGTGGCCAAAGTACTAGAGTTTCAGCTTTAGCATCATTCCTTCCAAAGAACACCCAGGACTGATCTCCTTTAGAATATACTGATTAGAGAAACTCCCCAAGTAGACTCAAATGCAAATGGAAATTTCGATTATGATAAAAGTAGCTTTCCTCTAACATTACTGGAAAAATGATGGCTTGTAAATAAATGGTGTTCGGGCAACTGGACTGCAATTTGAAAAAAATAAAACTAGCTCCATACCAAAATTCCAAATTAATTACAATTCTAAGTGTAAAAATACTATATAGGAACAGAAGAAAATACAGATTCGTGCCTTTGTAAACCAGGGAAAAGCCTTTATAATAAAAGGCATGAATCTGTATTTTCTTCTGTTCTTATATAGTATTTTTACACTTAGAATTGTAATTAATTTGGAATTTTGGTATGGAGCTAGTTTTATTTTTTTCAAATTGCAGTCCAGTTGCCCAAACACCATTTATTTACAAGCCATCATTTTTCCAGTAATGTTAGAGGAAAGCTACTTTTATCATAATCGAAATTTCCATTTGCATTTGAGTCTACTTGGTGAGTTTCTCTTCAGTCTCATCTATCTGTCTGTTCATGCACTAAGCTCGACAATTCCAAGAACTAACATCAAGGATATGGGACAAAACTGACCATGGAACTGAAGATTAACTGTACTTAAAACAATCAAGATGATGCCGGTCAGACCACCACATGACCAATTTCAAGATGACTGTCAGAGCTGACTGTGCTGTTTCTGCATGGAGCCACCTCCTTCTGTCTATAAAAGCTCTTATCCCCTATTGCTGGTGGGGAGGGGATAGTCTGCTTTCAGATAGGAGTCCAACCTCCCCCTCTCTGGTTGTCAGCATCCAAAATAAAGCAAACTTTCCTTTCCACCAAACTTGCCTCTTTATTGACTTTTGAATGATGGTCAGCCGGACCCCACTTTTGATTATATGACCAACAACCAGCAAAAAGAAACAAACCTGAAGCTCTAGAATCTTCCTCTCTTTTTCTCCCTCTCCATTGTGGGTTTATAGAGGCAAGCTGCCATGAATCCTACAGCCATAAGAAAATTCATTTTGCCAATAATCTGAGAAAGCTTGAACGTGAATCTTTCTGCATCCAGGTCTGTGACAAGAACCTAGCCCTAGCAGACACCTGAGGGCAGACTTATAAGACCTTAAGCCAAAGACTCAGCTTAAGTCATGCTCAGACTTCTGATCCCAGAACCTGAGAAAATAAATAAGTGTGGCTTTAGGCTGCTGAATGTGTGGTAGTTTATTATACAGCTGCTGCTGCTGTCAGTCACGTCAGTCATGTCCGACTCTGTGCAACCCCATGGACGGCAGCCCACCAGGCTCCCCCGTCCCTGGGATTCTCCAGGCAAGAACACTGGAGTGGTTTGCCATTTCCCTGTCCAGTGCACGAAGTTAAAAGTGAAAGTCAAGTCTCATTCAGTCATGTCCGACTCTTCGTGACCCATGGACTGCAGCCTACCAGGCTCCTCCGTCCATGAGATTTCCCAGGCAAGAGTACTGGAGTGGGGTGCCATTGCCTTCTCCTTATTATACAGCAAGGAACAACTAATACAGCGTTCACTCTTCAATGTAAAATAGCAGTTTGAATAATAGAATCCTAAGTACGTATGAGTATGTGTAGGCTTGCGCAAGAGAAAGTGTGTGTGTGAAAAATAAAACACGTTTAAAAATTAAATACATTTTTAAGAATCAGAAAGTGCTGAGATGCTACTTGCTTAGCCTATGGTAAGCAAGTAAGTAAATAACCTTATATGTATTATTATTTTTTTTCAGTGTGTGTGTGTGAGAGAAAGAGAGAGATAAAATAGGACTACCACTACCAACCTTAGAGTTTTATGAGAGTAAAATGATAAAAATATATACATATGCTTAGTGCATTGTTTGGCCAGGGTAGAAGACTATATAATTAGGTCTGTGCTTACACATTTGTTTGACTGTTTATTGATGTTCAAGGGGATCCCCATGGCTGTGTTCCATCACATGCCAACTTTGTCACTTAGCATATAAAACAATCCTTGTTGAAACCATCAGTCTACAGATACCCAACAAAAAGTCTGTCTGAGACTCTGAGACCGCTTAGCAAAGCCTACCCAACAGAACTGAGAAGCCTTAGGAGCAGGCTTTGGGGGGCATTTTAAAAGTTTACACACACACAAAAAAAAAGTTTACACACCAATCCAGGGGTTTTTTGTTCAAATGGAGGTGGCATTGTGGAATTTTTCAAAAACAATAAGCAGAACACCATTGTTCTGGTTATTATTGTTATTCATTGTTCAAGATGATTATTTCCTGCCTGCTGGGGTAATTATTTGAGCAATGTATTTCAAATAATCCTAATCGAAGAAGAATTTTTCATTTCAACCTTTGAAAAGATTCTTTGAAAACCTTTGAAAATATCTACCATCTTCTCTTAATAGTTGTGTGAACAACCTCTATTTATTAGGATATTTAGAAGTTTCTTTTCATGATAGATACTGGCTGAGACCACCTGTGTTTTTATAAAGCATCAGATCAGATCAGTCGCTCAGTCGTGTCCAACTCTTTGCGACCCCAAGAATCGCAGCACACCAGGCCTCCCTGTCCATCACCAACTCCTGGAGTTCACTCAGTCTCATGTCCATCGAGTCAGTGATGCCATCCAGCCATCTCATCCTCTGCCGTCCCCTTCTCCTCCTGCCCCCAATCCCTCCCAGCATCAGAGTCTTTTCCAATGAGTCAGCTCTTCGCATGAGGTGGCCAAAGTACTGGAGTTTCAGCTTTAGCATCATTCCTTCCAAAGAAATCCCAGGGCTGATCTCCTTCAGAATGGACTGGTTGGATCTCCTTGCAGTCCAAGGGACTCTCAAGAGTCTTCTCCAACACCACAGTTCAAAAGCATCAATTCAAGAATTAAATCCCAGGATTCAAAGTGAGCTTTCCCTCACTGTTACTTTTCTTCCTACTTCTTGACTCCACAAGGACTCTCCGTGGATATATCAGCCCCATCTTCTCCGTCCTGAGCAAAAGCACAGTGGGGTCTGTCTCTCATCAATTAATCTGAGTATTTAGCTCCTTCTGTTTGTTTTACAGTTTTTACAAAATAAATTCTTTTCCAGTGGGGGAAAAAAGATTTGTAGGCATTTGCATGGAAAGATTTCTAAGATGTATTGCTAAGAAAAAAAAAAAAGCCTGTGATGGAATGAAGACTAATATGCAAAGCCAGGTCCCACAAGCATGGAAAAACATGGGCAAAAGTTTGAGGGTGTTTGATGGTTCCACTGCACACCCATGGAAGGGAGTGGAATGCGAAGCGGCCAGGGTGCCTGTCGCCTTTAGTTATGTCCATTTCTGTATCATTTAAATTTTTTACAGTAAGGCTGTATAGACTCACTGTTTCAGGCTTCCGCAGTGGCTCAGTAATGAAGAACATGCCTGCCAGCACAGGAGACACAGGCAACATGGGTTCAATCCCTGGGTCAAGAAGATCTCCTGGAGGAGGAAATGGCAACCCACTCCAGTATTCTTGCCTGGAGAATCCCGTGGACAGAAGAACCTGGCGGGGTACAGTCCACAGGGTCACACAGATAGAGTCGGACATGACTGAAGCGACTGAGCATGCACACATACACAGACTCACATTTCATTTTTTAAGCTGTTTTCAATTTGAAAGAATATGCAGACTTCGATCAATAGAGGCACTTATCATTGACAAGCCTATGTTTAGATGTCGGTTCCTTGAAATCACCTTCTTTGACCATTATGTCTAAAGGACCCTCTCTTCTTTCACTCTGTCCCTGAGTCCCTCATCTCCCTCAAAACACTTGTCACAATGCAAAATTCAATTGTTGGGACTTCTTTGTGGTCCAGTAGTTAAAATGTTGTGCTTCCAATGTAGGGGGCCCAGGTTTGATTCCCTAGCCCCCCAGACTGCACAGCATGCCCCCCTCCAAAAAAGAAGAATAAACTAAGAACAAAATCACATGGACACAACAATTCAATATGTTCTTTTAGAACTCATAGTAGATCTGAAAACCCACGAGTATGTGAGTAGAAGAACTTCCCACTTGACTTTCTTCTAATGCCCTTACAACGGCCAAAAAAAAGAAAGAAAGAAAAGGTGATAAAAATAATAGCACCATACTCACATGATTGTTGTAAACATAAAATGGAATAAATTATCTGTTATAAAAGGAACATAATTCAATCAAACCAAGGCTTATTGGCCTCTCCCAGCTCAAATGCAGATTTTGTAATGGCAAAAGTCTCATCAATGTTGTTCAGTTTTGATTCTCCAGTGTATGGAAGAGACCTGGCCATAGAGTAGTCAGTCAGGAAATATTTGAATGAATGTTGGAATGAATGAGGCAGATGCCCATTTACCCTGTGTTCTCAGCTGCACAACTTCAGAGGGGCAGGAGCTGCAAGGGAGAGCTGTAGCTTGCCCAAGTTCTGTATCTGCTTCCAATTTACCCCTCTCTTTATCGTTAGAGACACTTATCTCAAGAGCTTCAGAGAAAATTGGCCCAATAGAGGATCCCAGCAGTTGTGGATTTGTGACAAGGAAGTGTCTGCCAACCTGCTGTTGACCTGGCTCCCAAAGAGTATGAGGCAGTGTTTTACTCCGGGTTCTCCAGAAAAGAAGAACCAACAGAGTGTGTGTATATCTCTCTCTCACTCGTTATACCTATTTTTTTTAAACACACACTATAGCTCTGTTCAAAGGGCTTTCTTGGCGGCTCAGATAGTAAAGAATCTACCTTCAATGCAGGAGATCTGGTTTAATTCCTGGGTTGGGAAGATCCCCTGGAGGAGGGCATGGCAACCCACTCCAGTATTCTTGCCTGGAGAATCCCATGGACAGAGGAGCCTGGTGGGTTGCAGTCCATGAGGTCGCAAAGAGTTGTATGTGACTGAGCAACTTGCATATGTATGATATGTGTGTGTGTGTGTGTTTATGCTGTAAAAATGTAAGAAGTGAATGTTTATTACATGAGGGGAGAGCACAAAAAAATAACTAAAGCCACCCTCTTGTGTACAGAGAGATAATCCCATATAAGATTGTAACTCTCATTACAGATTTTAAGTGAAGCAATGATACTACTCAAAAGAACCCAGAATTGGGCTTAAAGCCTCTCTGTCACCTGGCCTGAAGTAGTGAATGAAATACAATTCTAGAAGAATAGAAGATGTTTGATATAGAATGACATGAAGGCAACAAAGTGAAGTAACTCATCACTAGTAATTTTTTTTTTAAGGTAGCATGAATTTAAGCTGTGGCCATCTTTTGGAGCTTAGGTATGATGAAAGAATGGCAGCACAGGACAGACAGGTCCTAACTATTGGGAGGGGTTAACATGAGCAGCTCTGTAGAACCAAGCTGCTTCCAAAATTGTCACTGTGATGTTTCGGGTACCACTTTGAACTTTGGGCACATTTTGAATTAGAGATTGGTCCTTTCTCTTAGTCATTTTTTTTTCTCCTATTCAATAGTTCTACTGGTTTCAGAAGCATCGTTGCACATCCTACCAACAGAGAGAAAGAGAATATGAGAGAGGGAGATTGAGTTTAAGGAATTAGCTCACAAAATTTTAGGGGCGGGCAAGTCCAAATCTACAGGGCAGGCCAACAGGCTTGAGACCCAGAGAAGAGTTCATGTTTCAGCTTGAGCCCAAAGTCAGTCTGCTGGCAGAATTCCCTCTTCTTTGAGGGACATCAGTCTTTCTTTCATGAAAGGTCTTCCACTGATTAGATGAGGTCCACCTTCATTATTGCAAATTTGGAAAACTCAGCAGTGGCCACAGGACTGGAAAAGGTCAGTTTTCATTCCAATCCCAAAGAAAGGCAATGCCAAAGAATGCTCAAACTACCGCACAATTGCACTTATCTCACACGCTAGTAAAGTAATGCTCAAAATTCTCCAAGCCAGGCTTCAGCAATATGTGAACCGAGAACTTCCTGATGTTCAAGCTGGTTTTAGAAAAGGCAGAGGAACCAGAGATCAAATTGCCAACATCTGCTGGATCATTGAAAAAGCAAGAGAGTTCCAGAAAAACATCTATTTCTGCTTTATTGACTATGCCAAAGACTTTGACTGTGTGGATCACAACAAACTGTGGGAAATTCTCAAAGAGATGGGAATACTAGACCACCTGATCTGCCTCTTGAGAAATGTGTATGCAGGTCAGGAAGCAACAGTTAGAACTGGACATGGAACAACAGACTGGTTCCAAATAGGAAAAGGAGTACGTCAAGGCTGTATATTGTCACCCTGTTTATTTAACTTATATGCAGAGTACATCATGAGAAATGCTGAACTGGAAGAAACACAAGCTGGAATCATGTTTGCCAGGAGAAATATCAATAACCTCAGATATGCAGATGACACCACCCTTATGGCAGAAAGTGAAGAGGAACTAAAAAGCTTCTTGATGAAAGTGAAAGTGGAGAGTGAAAAAGTGGGCTTAAAGCTCAACATTCAGAAAACGAAGATCATGGCATCCAGTCCCATCACTTGATGGGAAATAGATGGGGAAACAGTGGAAACAGTGGCTGACTTTATTTTGGGGGGCTCCAAAATCACTGCAGATGGTAACTGCAGCCATGAAATTAAAAGACACTTACTCCTTGGAAGGAAAGTTATGACCAACCTAGATAGCATATTCAAAAGCAGAGACATTACTTTGCCAACAAAGGTCCATCTAGTCAAGGCTATGGTTTTTCCTGTGGTCATGTATGGATGTGACAGTTGGACTGTGAAGAAGGCTGAGCACCAAAGAATTGATGCTTTTGAACTGTGGTGTTGGAGAAGACTCTTGAGAGTCCCTTGGACTGCAAGGAGATCCAACCAGTCCATTCTGAAGGAGATCAGCCCTGGGACTCTTTGGAAGGAATGATGCTGAAGCTGAAACTCCAGTACTTTGGCCACCTCATGCAAAGAGTTGACTCATTGGAAAAGACTCTGATGCTGGGAGGGATTGGGGGCAAGAGGAGAAGGGGATGACAGAGGATGAGATGGCTGGATGGCATCACTGACTCAATGGACATGAGTCTGAGTGAACTCCAGGAGTTGGTGATGGACAGGGAGGCCTGGCGTGCTGTGATTCATGGGATCGCAAAGAGTTGGACACGACTGAGCTACTGATCTGATCTGATCTGACCTTCATTATAAAGGGTGACCTGCTTCACTCAAAGTCTACTGAATTTTAAGTGTTAATCTCATCTTTAAATATGCCTTCACAGGCAGGGAAAGTCTGCACCCTTTCCCCATACTTTGCCCTGTGTATCTATTCCATCTGGTTATTCCTGAGTTATAGCCTTTTATAATAAATTAGTGATCTTGTAGGTTTCCCAGGTGGCACTGTGGTAAAGAATTCACCTGCCAATGCAGAAGACACAAGGACATAGTTCCACCCCTGGAGTTGGGAGGATCCCTTAGAGTAGGAAGTGTCAACCTGCTCCAGTATTCTTGCCTAGAAAACTCCATGGATGGAGGGGCCTGGCAGGCTACAATCTATGGGGTTGCAAAGAGTCAGACATGATCAAGTGACTGAGCACAGACAGTGATCTTGTAAGTAAAATGTTTCTCTGAGTTCTGTGAGCCAATTTAGCAAATTAAATAAACCTGGAGAAGGGTTAATTGCAGTTTCCCATTGATAGCAGGTAGGTCAGAAGTACAGGTGGCAGTCTGGACTTGAGACTGGCACCTGAAGTGGGAGGGCAGTCCTGAAGGAGTGACCCCTTAACCTATGGGATCTGATGCTATCTCAGCAAATACAGGTCAGAACTGAGTTAATTTGTGGTGTCAGAGAATTTCTTCTTGGTATGGGGAACCACCACCACCCCACTATACACACACACATTGGAATTGGTAACCAGAACCTTTAGAGACTCACTCATGTTGTGTGCAGTTGTGGTTTGTTTATTCTCATTGCTAGATAGTATTCCAGTGTATGAATATAAAATAAATTTTAAGAAATACCAAAAAAGCCTTCATAGAAACATTTAGACTAGCATTTGATGAAATATGAGGGCAGCGTGTCCTAGCCAAGGTGACACATAAAATTAATCATTCCAGCAGGATGGCAGAGCTTCAGCTGAGGCAAGTGAGTAGAGAGTCCTATGTTGAAAAGCTTAGACACAAGGGCATGTGTGAGGAAGAAAGAGAAAGTTTTATGTAACTTCCTGACTGATGCTGAACCTCTCTTAACCTTCTGTTTATGTTTTTTAATTGTGGTATAAATTACATAATCTAAAACATACTATCTTAACCATATTTAACTGTACAGTTTAGGGCACTAAGTACATTCACACTGTTGTATAACTCTCATAATCTTTCCTCTCCCAAATTTTTCACCTTCCTAAACTGAGATGCTGTCCCCGTTAAACAACTCCTCACTCCCCCTCCCCACCCCCAAACCCCCAGGCCCTGGCATCTACCAATGTACTTTCTGACTCTATGAATCTGACTATTCTAGGTAACTTGTAAAATTAGAGTCAAACAATATATTTCTGCACCCAATGCATATTGGAATGCATGTTTAAGGTCTTAACTCTCTTTTGTGCAGTGATTGGGGGTTCCCAGGTGGCACTAGTGGCAAAGAACCTATCTTTTAATACAGGAGATGTAAGATACACGAATTCAATTTGCGGGTCAGGAAGATCCCCTGGAGAAGGGCATGGCAACCCACACCAGTATTCTTGCTTAGAGATCCCATGGACAGAGGAACCTAGCAGGCTACTGTCCATAGGGTCACACAGAGTCAGGCACTACTGAAGCGACTTAGCACATGCAGTGATTAGAAAGAGAATCAGAAGCTGGAGCCAAGTCCAGCAGGGGGAGGAGCCCTAGCTTCCAGTCCCATCTCAGCCAAATGTAGAGATGAAGCTGTTGGTGGAAACCAGGCAGCTCTGAGCACCCAGCTCTGACTGCGGTGACCTTCTTCCTCAGCATCAGTACATTCTTGGGTACCAGCAGTTAAGCCAACCAATTCTAGCCAAACTACAGATAAATAAATTGAAAGGCAGACTGTCTAAACTAGCCACCTTCAGTGACACACTGGAACAGTTGTCCAGATAAGTCAGGGTAAGATTTTGTGAGCAAGGGTGAAAAGCTTATGTTTGGGGGTTCCATTATTCCAGGGGGTGACTTTCACCAGTGAGATTCTCTTTAGCATTTAACTCAGGGAGTTGTTCTGTTGTCACAGATGTTCATCAAGCTCTGTGGAGCTGCCAGTGAGGAGAGAAGTGGAACAGGGACAACCCCACCAGGAAACTGGGACTTTATGAAAGGGTGTCCGAGGGACAGGATTCTAATCCCCTTCAACACCTCTCTGGCTGATTCAGAACCAATCACTTAACCTCGAGCCTCAGTTTCCTCTCTGATTCTCTCCCAGCCCTATAATTTCCTTGGATTTCTAATCTCAGACTCTCTGATGGCCAAAATGGCCTCGGTCCTCTCTCCTAATGCCTAATACAAACCCCATGTGCCTTCAATATCTGCTACCAATGCTGTTGATTTTATTTCTTTTTTTTTTTTTTTGTCTGTGCTATGGGACATGTGACATCTTAGTTCCCTAACCAGGATAGAACCCGCACCCCCTGCATTGGAAGCATGGAGTCTTAACCACTGGGCTGCCAGGGAAGTTCCATGTTGATTTTATTTCTGCCACTTGAGTCACAGAAAACCCATATTAAAAAACATTTCTTTTTCCCCACACTGGTGTGTCAGAATATAGGTTCGGAATTCCTTTATACATATACTATATGTTTCTCTAATTATAATAGAGAATAATACTGTGCCAGTGATAAAAACTGAAGAAGGCAATGGCAACCCACTCCAGTACTCTTGCCTGGAAAATCCCATGGGCAAAGGAGCCTGGTGGGCTGCAGTCCATGGGGTCACGAAGAGTCGGACATGACTGAGCGACTTCACTTTCACTTTTCACTTTCATGCATTGGAGAAGGAAATGGCAACCCACTCCAGTGTTCTTGCCTGGAGAATTCCAGGGACGGGGGAACCTGGTGGGCTGCCATCTATGGGGTCGCACAGAGTCAGACACGACTAAAGTGACTTGGCAGCAGCAGTAGCAGCAGTGATAAAAACAAAGCAAGGAACAATTAACAGAGCCTGATTGTATTTCCAAATACCACTATATCCTTTTCTGGTTTAGTTTCCAGTATTTAGGAAGTCGGTTTTTCTTTTTTTAGTCTTCCTGCTGTTCACTTGATTCAGAAAATCTCTTGTTGCTATGGAAGTCGAATGTTTTGTTTGTTTTTTTTTTCATGTTTTCAAATCCTCTCTTCATGCCTTTACAATTAAAACTCAGACCTAATTATAATGCTAAACATTTCAATCTGAGATCTCATATGAAGTAAAAGAGAAAGCTTTGTCTGACTCGGTTTATTTTTCTACTTGACTTTGAACTCTTTTCCATTCTTTCACATCCCACTTGAATGAGGCTAAGAGGTGACGAAAATCAATTATATGAGTTTAATTTGTCCGAGCTTGGGATCAAATTTTATTACTCTTTTCCTGAGCATCTGGTTATTCTAATTAATTTTCTCCTCCTTATCAGCAGATTTAATGATTCATTTCCATGCCCTTCTTTTGCCAACTGCGTCAGAGCAATATGGTTGGCCAAAGGTGTCTCCATGGCTGTTGAGAAGCTCTGACTCTGGGAGAAGAATGAGGAGCAGGATGCTGAGCAAAAGAGGAGGGTTGAGGTCATTTCACTGAGCAGTGACTGTCACCTTCATTTTGCCTGTGGGTTTTGTCATGTCCACGCATGCGTACACACAAATATACATCGTTGGATGGATCCTGATGTCAGAAATGGGTAGCAAGTAAAAATTAGGGCATATTCCACACTTTTTACCCTAGTCTAAATTCAGGTTCTCTGTAGCACTTCTCCTAAGTAAGCTCTTTTAAATCTGAGCCCTTTAATTACTCCAGATCCCCTTAACATGTTGCTGTCGTAGCAAAGCCACAGGTTGACATGCACAGCAGGGAAGATCAGTAACAAATGTGTGAACTTGTGGCATGAGATCAGGCTCCAGGCATCCATGCTCATGAATGGCATTGAGAGGAGTGTCAGACCTGCTAGAAAGCTAAGCATGTGATGTGAGTTCCTGGAATTAAGAGTAAACACAAATTAAATCAGAAATGGTGTGTGTGGCCCCATCCTTGAAAGGTGTGAAAATGGCCCTGCTCCACTGAACCCTCAGTAGGTTCATTAAGTCCTTCCCGAAGGGAACATGGCTCAGTCCCAGACTCTGAGCATCTGCAAATACTGAAAAACATGCAGGGAAATAAATGCATGAAAATGAATACATCCATACAGAAGGGCACCATCACCTCCAAAGACTACTGAGGCTGATGTCAATCACACAGAAAAAGCAAATAAACAACCCATGCCTTATGCTCCTGTTTCAGCTTTAATTCCCATGACTAATCTTCTAAGTAAGAACTGCCTTCCTGAGAGCATTTTTTTCATGTACCTTTTACCTGTTCACAAAGAATAGGTAAAGATAGAGCAGGGACGTTCTGTTTGCACGTGAAGAAGGATTTCTTGGGGATGAACAATGCAGCAGCTTATAAAATGTGGTATGTAGTTTTCAACCCTGGAGCAGGTAAAAAAAAAAAAATTTGTCTGAAGTTACTTGGGTCATAAATGGCAAGGATTGGATATACATTATTTTAACCTGCTGTGAAACAGGTCAGATATAGATATGGAAAGAATAATATCATCATTTGTCCTATAAACACTTGCCAAGTACCTGCTATACACCAAACACTATGCCCAGTTTTGGAAATACAATGAACCAACTCTCTTTCCAAGGCACTCATAGTCTCAGGAGTGGGACAAGCAGGCAAGCAAAATTTGCTATATAGGTCAGGACATAATTCCAGAAAACTCTAGTAAAGGGTATGCAAAGCACTGGGTGCTTTGAAGTAAAAAGAGAGGTATCTAACTTGGGGCAATGCATGCTAGGGAAGCCTTCCTGATAACCAGCCCTCTAGTTATAAACACTAAATAATCATGTGATTATAAAGAAAGTTCATCTGTGGGAATAAAATAATATGCATTGGAATCGTTTCTTGCAGGATGGGGTAGGTTATTAGCACACAAGATAAAAATCAAATGTATTGACAGTTATTCATAAACTTCCTGCACATTGCCCATTCAGTACTATGTACATGAGTTTTTGCAGTTTTATGTGATAACTATATTCAGTAACAAATATGCATAAATGTGTGATCTAAACAACAAGCACAAAGATAACGATCAGCAAGATGCTTTCAACATGAGAGACACAAGAAAATGTGATATATTTATTTAGTGATAGAGCAGAACCACTTGCAGTATTTAAATTATTTCTTCCTTCCTCTGCCTTTGTATTTTTTTTCCAAGCATGGGTAGTCAGATTTGTCTAAGTTAAACGAGGACATGGTGCGATTGCACCATATTACTTTGACTTCTCCTTACAACAATAATAAATTACCGTTGGAACAAAAGTCTTTAAAGTATCTTGAATTCTCTTAAAACTGATTCACAGAGCTGAGGAACTAAATGAAAACTACAGCAAAATAAACTTTTAAAAATAACAAATATTTATTAATTTTGGTATCCTTATTTTTTTAATGTCCTGCAATTAGGAAGAATTATTTCATTCATAAGAATGATGACTTTTGCATAAAATTACAATTGCTCATTTCAAATTAACAAGTGAAACAATATAGTACCATTAAAAGAAATGAAAACGAACATCACTGGAAACATATTCTCCAAATTTGCTCTGTTCCATCCGCCCATGGACTGTGTTGGCCCAGCTGTTGCTTCAGAAGCAAATCTGCTCAGTTAATATCACCTTCTGCCTCCTTTCCATTGCCTCTATAAGCCAAGTGAAACTGGAAAGTCACTCGGTCATGTCCAACTCTTTGCAATCCCATGGACTGTAGCCTGGTAGGCTCCCCTGTCCATGGAGTTCTCCAGGCAAGAATACAGGAATGGGTAGCCAGTTCCCTTCTCCAAGGGATCTTCCCATCCCAGGGATCCAACCCAGGTCTCCCACATTGTAGGTGGATTCTGTACCATCTGAACCACCAGGGAAACCCATAAGTCAAGTCCCCGATCACTGTTCCCCTCCGTGCCCCATATGCAACCTTCCAAACCAATCCTTCACTGAAGGACTCAGCATCCCGGGCTTCTTACCCCTGAAGGGGAGCTGTTCGAGGAGCACCTAGGTCAGTCCTGGGACATGCACACTGCTGCTTGGGCCCAAAATGGGACCAGAGTTGATCTCTGACACAAGGCAGCTCTGAGTCTTCTCGCCCTCCACTTAAGGCCCCCTGTCTGATCGTGGTACTCCCATTCTTGTCATGGTACCTGCCCCCACTCTCTCACCTTCTAGGAGTCCCACTCCAGGAAGTCTCAATGATACTCAACTGAAAGCATTCAAATTCCTTAGTTTAGTAGTTCTCAAGGTTGACTGCACATTTTATTCTTGGGAAATTCTTTTTAAAAAAAAAATCATTGTCTGGCCCTACCCCCATAGATTCTGACTTAAAAGTTCTGGAGTAAGTTATAGTTATTAGCATTTTGTGTATGTTTCTAATGTGTGTGCAGCCAGGGTTGAGGACCACTGCCCTCGCAAGTGTTATGCGTAATCCCAGGCTCACCTTCCCAGGCAGTGCCAACAGCCAGGCTAGTCCGTCTAAGGATTCCTAACATGCACACACACACACACACACACACACACACACACACACAAATGCCAGACTAGCTAAAAATAAATAACGCAAGGAAAGATTACCAATAGGAGCAGAAATAAAGTATACCTACCATGCTGTGTCTGAATGCCTGGCCCACAGAATCCAGAAGCATGATGACGTAGTTGTTGTTATACACATTCTGTTTGGGAGGTTTTGTTACATAGCAGTAGATAATTGGAACAGCAAGTTACATAACTTTTCTAAGGTCTGATTTGGTTATTTTCTAAAGTTTTGAAAGGTTGTGTTGAAAATTAGAGTTAATGTATATCATTTACCAGCACAAAATAAGTGCTCAATAAATGATATCTGTTCATGACAACAGTTACCATTATTAACTCTTGTCTCTATGAAACCTGGCTGCTTCTACTTCATAGTTGCCCTTCAGATTTGAAGAGGCATCAGGATGTGAACAAAAAATTTTATGTAATGGATGCTCTTTCAAATCTAACTGTGCAGAAGGACCAGTCTCTTGATTTGAAGTGACACCAGTCATTTATCCAACAACTCAGTCATAAATTACTTTTTTGATTCATGTTTTTCTGAGCAATTTAACAAGTTTTTATGGAACAATGTGCTATATACAATGAAACTCTAGTCTAATAAAAATGCATATGCATATATCTAAGGCATCACAAAATTAGTCGTTTTTACTTGGCATGCCTTTTCCCTGCCTGGGAAACTCCTATTTAGCCTTTAAAAATCAGCCCAAATGTCATCTCCTTTCTGAATCTTTCAACAAATAAGAGGTGGCAGCCTCTTCGGTGCTCGCAGACCACCTTCCAACCTTGCAGCTCCTCTCTCGAACTCTGTGCTCATCTGTCTTTGCGACTGTACCTCCCATCAGACTCCCATCATAGAATCTCTGCCCAAAGGGGTTAATAGTCTTAATAATAATTAAGAAAACAAAATCATCAAATAGGGCTGAGAGCATCCAAAATATTCCTTCATTTTATTCTGGAGGAAATTGAAATCTGGAAAAGTTCAATCAAGCTGCTCAGGACCACATATGATTAGCAGCAGAGCTGAGACTAGAACCCACCCAGAACGCCTTACTTCCAACCCTTTATTCATTCCTCCCTTCAGGAAACGTTTGTTGAGCACTTCCTATGCTCTGGCCGCTGTGGACTCAAAGATGAAAGGGAAACATTCTTGCTGACAAGGAGCTCGTAGTCTGATGGGAGGTACAGTCGCAAAGACAGATGAGCACAGAGTTCGAGAGAGGAGCTGCAAGGTTGGAAGGTGGTCTGCGAGCACCGAAGAGGCTGCCACCTCTTATTTGTTGAAAGATTCAGAAAGGAGATGACATTTGGGCTGATTTTTAAAGGCTAAATAGGAGTTTCCCAGGCAGGGAAAAGGCATGCCAAGTAAAAACGACTAATTTTGTGATGCCTTAGATATATGCATATGCATTTTTATTAGACTAGAGTTTCAGAAACTCAGCTCCATGCACCTATGGAGAATTTTGATCCTTTTAAAGAGTTCATATTTTATTCAAGTTTATTAAACAGACACCAACCCTAAATATTCATTGGAAAGACTGATGCTGAAGCTGAAGCTTCAATACTTTGACCACCTGATGCTAAGAGCTGACTCTTGGAAAAGACCATGATGCTGGGAAAGATTGGGGGCAGGAGAAGAAGCGGGCAATGGAGGGCGAGATGGTTGGATGGCATCACTGACTGAATGAACATGAATTTGAGCAAACTTCAAGAGATGGTGAAGGTCAGGAAAGCCTAGCATGCTGCAGTCCGTGGGATCACAGAGTCAGACATGATTTAGCGACTTAACAGCAGACACAATTCTTCACACACAAGAAAACAATATGAGACGCATAAAATATATATCTTTTCTAAAGAAACATGTAGTGTCTAAATTGGAGAGACCTTCAGAGATCATTTATCTCAGCCCCTGTGGATTCATGGTCCACAGACATGGAGGGATATAGCTTAAAGAGCAGGAAGACTATGAAACCAGAGATGTAGTTAAAAGCAAGAACAATTAAAGGTTAAACTTAGATTATTATTCCCCCTTGATTCCCTTCCCCCATGGCATATCACAAAATATAAAAGCAAAGGGGAGGAAAAAAACCAGCCACTGGGAAGACGCCCCTCTAGCCAGCCTATCACAATTATAACATGGTATTTGAAAGAAGAAAAGACATTTCCAAAGGGCAACGTTATTAATGCCACCAAGAAAGAATTGGAAAGTTGCAGTTTAAATCATTGGTTTTGTGCCAGTTCTCCTTTTTATATAAATATCAATTCTCACTGTGAGTTACTGCACCCTAATTTAGTTAGGAATACATTTTAAAAATGGCTTGCTAGAAGGTGTGATTCAATGGAGGAAAAGGATTATCAGGTGGGGCAATGATCCATAAATAGATGTTATTATTATTTAACATTCGTTAAACACCCACAGTGAACTAAGCACCGTACTAAACTTTGGGAAGATATAGTTCTTCCTCTGACAAGAAGAGGCTAAACCCACAGAAAAGATGAAAGTTTAAATCTACTTAAAATCAGGGAAATTTATTTTTCTACTCCAACTTTTCCTTGCTTCACTTGTCAAATTAATATGATTCAAGATATTAGACTAGTATTTATAACAGTTATCCCTTACCCGTATTCAGCGTTTTATACTTTTTGTTATTGTTGTTGTTGTTTAGTCTTTCAATTGCATCCGACTCTTTTGCGACCCAAGGGACTGTAGGCCACCAGGATCCTCTGTCCATGGGATATCCCAGGTAAGAATATTTGAGTGGGTTGTTATTTCCTTTCTCTAGGGTATCTTCTCAACCCAGAGATCAAACCTGCATTTCCTACATTGCAGGCAGATTCTTCACCACTAAACCACTTGAGAACCCTAATGTTTTATACTTTATAGAGGGTCTTATGTACATATCTCATTAGATAGCTAGGTACATAGTCTTTGGAAGATATGAGCATTAAGAAGAGAGAGCTTCATTTCAGGAGAAGACAAAAAATGTTAGAGGGGTCAGCTGACCTTTCAGAGCATCAAAGGGCAGCTATACTTGGGGGAGGAGAGAGATTTTTCAAATACATTAATATATGCACAAAGCAACTGTCCTCCCCACCTCTGTCTTTCAGGCCCCAGTTTCTTATCCTAGAGACAGAACAAATCAATTTCTTGTGTATTCTGCCAGAAATATCATATGCAAGTACCAGCATACAGATTACGTATGTGGTGTCACACTATATGCATGGTTATGCACCCACTTCTTTTTCTTATATTTTGGAGATTTTTTTCATGCTGCATTATTGTTTGTAATGGTTGCATCATATTTCATGTATAAATGACCCATAATTTACTTAATTAGTGTGGTTGTTGTTGCTTATTGTTCAGTTGATCAGTTGTGTCCAACTCTTTGTCACCCCAGGGACTGCAGCATACCAGGCTTCCCTGACCTTCACTATCTCCTGGAGTTTGCTCAAACGCATGTCCATTGTGTCAGTAATGCCATCCAACTAGCTCATCCTCTGTCATCCCCTTCTCCTCCTGCCCCTAGTCTTTCCCAGCATCAGGGTCTTTTCAAATGAGTCAGCTCTTCTCATCAGGTGGCCAAAATATCAGAGCTTCAGCTTCAGCATCAGTCCTGCCAATGAGTATTCAGGGTTGATTTCCTTTAGGATTGACTGGTTTGATCTCCTTGCAGTCCCAGGGACTCTTAAGAGTGTTCTCCAGAACCACAGTTCGAAAGCATCAATTCTTCAGCACTCAGCCGAATTAATGTGGTAATGAAGGATATATAGGTGACATATATACACTATGGCATATAAAATAGATAACTAGTGGGAACCTGCTGTATAGAGCAGGGAGCTCAGATCGGTGCTCTGTGATGACCCAGAGGGATGGGATGAGGAGAATGGGAGAGAGATCCAAGAAGGAGGGGGTATATGTATATGTATAGCTGATTCACTTCATTGTACAGCAGAGACTAACACAACATTGTAAAGCAATTATACTCTAATTTTAGAAATGGGGAGAAAAATAAAGTACTATTTAAAATAAAACAGTATTTGGGAGGGTTAAGTTTTTTGTTTGTTTCTTCAAACTTTCTGCTATTACAATGATTCAATAGTTCAGTTCAGTTGCTCAGTCGTGTCCGACTCTTTTTGACCCCATGAACTGCAGCATGCCAGGCCTCCCTGTCCATCACCAACTCCCGGAGTCCACTCAAACCCATGTCCATTGAGTCGGTGATGCCATCCAACCATCTTATCGTCTGTTGTCCCCTTCTCCTCCTGCCCTCAATCTTTTCCAGCATCAGGGTCTTTTCCAATGAGTCAGCTCTTCTCATCAGGTGACCAAGGTTTCAGCCTCAACATCAGCCCCTCCAGTGAACACCCAGGACTGATCTCCTTTAGGATGGATTGGTTGGATCTCCTTGCAGTCCAAGGGACTCTCAAGAGTCTTCTCCAACACCACAGTTCAAAAACGTCAATTCTTTGGCCCTCAGCTTTCTTTATAGTCCAACTCTCACATCCATACATGACCACTGGAAAAATCATAGCCTTGACCAGACGGACCTTTGTTGACAAAGTAATGTCTCTGCTTTTTAATATGCTGTCTAGGTTGGTCATAACTTTCCTTCCAAGAAGTAAATGTCTTTTAATTTCATGGCTGCAATCACCATCTGCAGTGATTTTGGAGCCCAAAAAAAATAAAGTCAGCCACTGTGTCCACAGTTTGCCATGAAGTGATGGGACTGGATGCCATGATCTTAGTTTTCTGAATGTTGAGTTTTAAGCCAACTTTTTCACTCTCCTCTTTCACTTTCATCAAGAGGTTCTTTAGTTCTTCACTTTCTGCCATAAGGGTGGTGTCATCTGCATATCTGAGGTTACTGATATTTCTTCTGGCAATCTTGATTCCAGCTTGTGCCTCCTCCAGCCCAGCGTTTCTCATGATGTACTCTGCATATAAGTTAAATAAGCAGGGTGACAATAATACCCTTGTAAAAACAACTTTCCTATAAGTGGATTTGCTAGTCAAAGTGTACATGAATTGGTCATTTTGATAGCTGTTGACAGATTCTTCTCTAGAACATCTATGTTAATGGAAATTCTTAGCAGCAGCATTAGGACTGCCTGTTTTTCCACTGTCACTGACACAATGTGTACTATCAAAATTGATGGTTTTTATAATCTGATAAGCAAAAAATAGAACCTTCCAGTAGTTTCATTTGCCCTCCTTCCAAAAATGAGACTTCTTTTTTTTTCACAGTTTAAAAAACATTAGCATTCCTTTCTGTGAACTCTGTTTATATTCTGTATAAGATTTTCTTTTGGGGGTGGTTGTCTTTTTTCTGATTGATTTTAGGGAACTCTTAATACATAATCTGGATTGCATGTATTTTTCATAGTATGACATTTATCTTTTGATTCTGTTAATGATAATTTTTGTCTTAAAGAATTGTCTAGTTTTAATAAATACATGAATTTGAGGGCATGGCAACCCACACCAGTATTCTTGCCTGGAGAATCCCATGGACAGAGGAGCCTGGGAGGTTCCAGTCCATAGGGTCACACAGAGTCGGACACTGAGCAACTAAGCAGCAGCAGGTTTTGTTTCATATTTATAAGTCATTATTAATACAAGATTATGTTTTAAGAACTCCCTACTTTTCATCTGGTATTATGATTTTTATATGTAAGGGATGAATCCATTTGGTATTTATTTGTTGTAAGGTAGGCATCTAATATGTTGTTTTTCTTGATGGCCACCAGGTGATCCCAACTCCTTTCATGAATAAATCACCTTTAAATGTAAAGGCCACTTCTGTCAAATATCAAATTCCTTTATGGACAGCAGTGCTTTGTAAAGGCCATTATTCAGTTTAGGAATCTAGAAATTCCTCTGGGTCAATTCACCAGAGCTAATGCTAAGAATGACCTCCTTAATCCAAGTAGATGTGTGTGACATAGAACACAGAAAAAGTGATATGTAGGAAACAAGCGGAGTGCCTAGCTGGCCTTGAGATAGCAAATAGGAACAGAGAAAAGATAAAAATATGAGGGGAAATTTAGGGCAGATTCCAAAACAAATACTTTATGATACAGAAGGTGATCTGCATTCCAAGTGCCCTCCTGATAAAATAGGCAATCACCTATTCCAAATGCCCTGATGATAAAAATTGAAACTCCATCCAGGACCTGTCTAATCTACCTCTGCTTACCTCTCCAGCCCAGGATAGGTTGTTACCCCCTACTTGTCTTTCAGCTTTCAGCTTAAGCACTATTTCCCCAGGTCTACTTCCCTGACCTGGCCAGGACTGAGTCAGATATTCCTCTTATGTGTCTCTGCAGGATTTTGTGCTTTGTAGGGTATAATTGTCTAGTCTTTTAATCCTTTCGCCTTTGTTGTAAACATTTTCCCCTGCCTCCCATCTTCTATAAGATCTTTCTCCTGGTTAATAAATTTCTCCTGGGGGACAGTCCCATCTCTTACAATAAGTTCCATATTTCTAGGGGCATTGACTCCAACCAGCCCAGAGATCTCATACTTGATCTAGAGCAAAGTCATTTAGCACTTGGTCCAGGAATGAGCATGTGCCCAAGGAGAGTTAATAGACACTTAGACTGGGGAGCCTGAATACAGACTCATGCCAAAAGCCATTGCAGAACAGGAGGCTGCAGAATGAACCAAAAATAAAATGGGGCCAAAAAAATGGAGAGATAGAATATCACCTGAAGCCCTAGGTCAATCTGAAATCAGTCTTGTCCTCAGACAGTTTAATGACATATGGATTATTTCCTGTTTTTCCTCAGGTCACTTCAGTTTGGATTTTCCATCACTTCCAACTGCAGTTTCTTACCTTAAAGATTATGTTTCTTCAGTTCAGTTTAGTCACTCAGTCATGTCCAACTCTTTGCGACCCCATGGACTGCAGCACAACAGGCTTCCTTGTCCATCACCAACTCCCAGAGCTTGCTCAATTCATGTCCATTAACTCAGTGATGCCATCCAACCATCTCATCCTTTGTCTTCCCCTTCTCCTCCTGCCTTCAATCTTTCCCAGCATCAGGGTCTTTTCAAATGAGTCAGTTCTTCACATCAGGTGGCCAAAGTATTCCAGTTTTAGCCTCAGCATCAGTCCTTCCAGTGAATATTCAGGACTGATTTCCTTTAGGATGGACTGATTGGATCTCCTTGCAGTCCAAGGGACTCTCAAGAGTCTTCTCCAACAACACAGTTCAAAAGCATCAATTCTTCAGCACTCAGTTTTCTTCGTGGTCCAACTCTCACACCCATACATGACTAATGGAAAACCCATAGCTTTGACTAAATGGAACTTCATTGGCAAAGTAATGTCTCTGCTTTTTAATATGCTGTCTAGGTTGGTCATAGCTTTTCTTCCAAGGAGCAAGCCTCTTTTAATTTCATGACAGTAGTCACCGTCTGCAGTGATATTGGAGCCCAAGAAAATAGTCTGTCACTCTTTCCATTGTCTCCCCATCTATTTGCTATGAAGTGATGGGACTGGATGCCATGATCTTCATTTTTGGAATGTTGAGTTTTAAGCCAGATTTTTCACACTCGTCTTTCACTTTCATCAAGAGGCTCTTTAGTTCTTCACTTTCTGCCATAAGGCTGGTGTCATCTGTGTACCTGCTGCTGCTGCTGCTGCTGCTAAGTCGCTTTAGTCATGTGTACCTGAGGTTATTGCTATTTCTCCTGGCAGTCTTGATTCCAGCTTGTGCTTCATCCAGCCTGGCATTTCACATGATGTACTCTGCATATAAGTTAAATAAGCAGGGTGACAATATACTGCCTTGACATACTCCTTTTCTGATTTGGATTTTGTTCCATGTCCAGTTCTAACTGTTGCTTCCTGACCTGCATACAGGTTTCTCAGGAGGCAGGTAAGGTGGCCTGGTATTCCCATCTCTTGAAGAATTTTCCACAGTTTATTGTGATCCACACAGTCAAAGGTTTGTCATAGTCAATAAGGCAGAAGTAGATGTTCTTCTGGTATTTCTCTTGCTTTTTTGATGATCCAACAGATGTTGGGAATTTGATCTCTGGCTCATCTGCTTTTTCTAAATCCAGCTTGAACATCTAGAAGTTCATGGTTCATGTATTGTTGAAGCCTGGCTTGGAGGATTTTGAGCATTACTTTGCTAGCGTGAGATGAGTGCAATTGTGCAGTAGTTTGAATATTCTTTGGCATTGCCTTTCTTTGGGATTGGAAAGAAAGCTGGCCTTTTCCAGTCCTGTGGCCACTGCTGAGTTTTCCAAATTTGCTGGCATTTTGAGTGCAGCATTTTCACAGCATCATCTTTTAGGATTTGATATCATGGCATCTGGCCCCATCACTTCATGGGAAATAGATGGGGAAACAGTGGAAACAGTGTCAGACTTTATTTTTCTGGGCTCCAAAATCACTGCAGATGGTGACTGTAGCCATGAATTTAAAAGACGCTTACTCCTTGGAAGGAAAGTTATGACCAACCTAGATAGCATATTCAAAAGCAGAGACATTACTTTGCCAACAAAGGTCCATCTAGTCAAGGCTACGGTTTTTCCTGTGGTCATGTATGGATGTGAGAACTGGACTGTAAAGAAAGCTGAGCACCGAAGAATTGATGCTTTTGAACTGTGGTGTTGGAGAAGACTCTTGAGAATCCCTTGGACTGCAAGGAGATCCAACCAGTCCATTCTGGAGGAGATCAGCCCTGGGATTTCTTTGGAAGGAATGATGCTAAAGCTGAAACTCCAGTACTTTGGCCACCTCATGCGAAGAGTTGACTCATTGGAAAAGACTCTGATGCTGGGATGGATTGGGGGCAGGAGGAGAAGGGGATGACAGAGGATGAGATGGCTGGATGGCATCACTGACTCGATGGACTTGAGTCTGAGTGAACTCCGGGAGTTGGTGATGGACAGGTAGGCCTGGCATGCTGCAATTCATGGGGTCGCAAAGAGTCGGACACAACTGAGCGACTGATCTGATCTGATCTGATCTGATAGCTCAACTGGAATTCCATCACCTCCACTAGCTTTGTTCATAGTGATGTTTCCTTAAGGCCTTAGGGGCAGGAATTAAGTTTCTTAGGGGTAGGAATTATCTCAATGTTATTGTATTCCTATCATCTTGCCTGGAGCACAGCAGCCTTCAATATTAATATTTTACTTGCAAAAGATCACTGAGCCAGTGGTTGTAACCAAGCCTGGATTCATATCCAGGGCTCCCTTGGGTCAAAATCCTTGGTTTTCTCATCTATAAAATAGCAACAGTAATACCTACTTTGAGGTGTGACATAAAAATGATAATAACATACAACCTGCTCCTGGTGAAGGGCTGGAAGACCCACTACACACCCCTACAGGCCAAGTCCAAGACCAGGCATGTGGTGCTCTCCACATGGTTGTTGTTCTTCAGTCCCTGAGTTGTAGCCGATGCACACCAGGCTCCTCTGTCTTCCACTATCTCCCTGAGTTTGCTCAAATTCATGTCCACTGAGTCAGTGATGCTATCTAACCATCTCATCCTCTGCCACCCCCTTCTCCTTTTGCCTTCAATCTTTCCCAACATCACGGACTTTTCTCCATGTGGACCCAGCATGACTCTCAGTACTGCCAGACTGTGCATATCCTCGGGCTGAAGTTAGTGCCCAAGATGCAGGATAAGGTGAAGTAAGCCCAGGCCAGGTCCTGGCAGAGTACAAGATGCTGGAGGACCGCAGTGAGTGCTCGGAGCTGACAGCCCGGAAGCAGGTCAAAAACCTGGAGCAGAAGCAACAGCCGGCCAAAGAGAAGGCCCCCCAGGCTGGAGAGGTGCAGGCCTGGGCACAACTCAAGGAGCCAGAGGTGCTACAGCTCTAGGAGGAAATGAAAAACTTCCTCACCAAGAGAACTCAGATATGCAGGTGCAAGACATATTGGATTCCTAAAAAACTACCACTCTGGGCCATTCCCAGCCCAGGAATCTTACTTCCCCAACCAGGGATGGAACCCATGCCCCTTGCAGTAGAAGCGTGGAGTCTTAACCACTGGACCACCAGGGAAGTCCCTGGAATAAAAATATTTTTTCTGAGGAAGGCTCAGCCTACTCCAGGACAGCCCTCACCTTCCGGCCTCTGCACCTACCGCTTGGTCAGAAACTGCATGGGCTCATCTCACAGAGGAGCAGACCAGGCTATGGTGCCCCTGGGCAGCCAGGTCATCTCTGAGTATCTTTAAGGATGTTGTTCTTCCGTCACCCAGTCGTGTTTGACTCTTTGCGATCCCATAGACTGCAGCATACCAGCCTCGCTCTCCCTCACCATCTCCCAAAGTTTGCCCAAGTTCATGTCCATTGCATTGGTGATGCCATCCAGCCATCTCATCCTTTGACACCCCCTTCTCCTTCTGCCCTCAATCGTTCCCAGCATCAGTGACTTTTCCAATGAGTTGGCTGTTCACATCAGATGACCAAAATACTGGAGCTTCAGCTTCAGCATCTTCAAGGATAGTAGGTAGCAAATTATAACCCATTGGTCAAACCTGAGCTTCTGCGAATTAGCCAAGGCTTATCAGAATGTACACACACACAGTGATGATAATAAGAATAGCACATATCAAATACTTATTCTTAAACTGATTATTTTATCCTTTTTCTGCTGTAGACTTAATCCTCTTCAGAACCTTTGCAAATTATAAAAATCCATGTGAGAACTCTCAAAACTCTGAAATGAAGGTATCATGGGTATAAGAGATAATCCCAATTTTGCAAATAAAATTATATTTTTAACTCAGTTTGCAACTGTCTCTGCTGATGAGAGAATGCAAAGTAGTGGATAATCAAAAGTCATTTATACATAGTTGGGGACCTTGTTCTGTGATGAGCTCAGCAGTAAATTTTCTTTCCTAATTACATTTTGCCTACAGCGGCACGGAAATGAGTTTGGATTGTGTAAGCATCTGTTGACCAGGTGATAAAGAAGATAATCATTGGGTAGGACAAGAACAGAAAGCATTTTTAAATATTTTAAAAATCTCCATGGAATCCTCAAAGCAGATAATCCAAGGAAGCAGAGTGGTGAATGTCAACGAAGTATAAGAAATTATTTTGACTCCATCATTATAACTTTAAACATAGCATTATATTTTTTTATTTTGCAATAACTAAAAACAATTTCAGCTACTTTAGTTAGAAGAACTTTTATTAACTGTAAGATTTAATACCACTTGAGGACTCTCTTGTTTCAATTACCATCTTCTTAAAATAGCACAAGAAATGGTTGAAGCATTATTCATTCTATTCATAAGTTAATGCTCTTTTAATTCTGTGACTGAAGTGGATTAAAAATTCTTTATGGAATGCTGCCGATCCACAGATCACAGTAGGTGGAGCTGGGCTTTAGAGAACAAAATGATTCCTCTGTGCATGTGTAATATGATTGGGGAGCCAGGATAGGAAGTATAAGAGCATAAACTGGTTTGCAGTGAAAGTGTAGCAGGGTCAACTTAACCGGGAACTGTCATCTGAGGTATGCCTCCTGAGATTTGCAGGTGCAAGGCATTGCTAGAGGATTCTTTTCTTAAATGTCATTAAACAGACTTCCCTGGTGGTCCAGTGGCTAGGATTCCACATTCCCAATGTAGGCGGCCTGGGTTTGATCCCTGGTCAAGGAATTAGATCCCACATGCTGCAACTAAAGATCCCGCATGCTGCAACAAAGACTTGGTATAGCCCAAACAAATAAATAATTTTTTAAATGTCGTTGAAAGCAATTTGTCACCATAGTGACATCAGCATCATGGCTTCATGATGCTCTCATGGTCTCTTCCCTTCAATCTACAACTCTTAAAACATCCATAACTCAACAAAGGCTCCTCTGCCAGACACACCAGGATGCCAGAGAGATCCACAGGTTTGTGGATCTCAAGGTGAGTGGATTGGAACTACACAGAGCAAGCAGAACCTAGGGAACAATGGAGGCAGTGCCCACAATCCCAGCCCCTCCAGAGAATGCAGAAGCAGCAGCAGAGGTGTCACAACGACTCTGGCCTCCCTGCAGCACAGGGGATCAGGTGCAGTGGCCGTGGGCCTGGCTAACCTGACAATCCCGGATGTGGCAGAGGCACCTGCAACCTTGGCTCACCAACCTTCCCTCTCCACAGTAGTGGTGCCCGCGACACCGAACGCGGCAGAGAAGTCAACATCCCGGTGGCCCCATTGGCAACACCAGCAGCCGAAGGGACACGAAAGTAGCAAGGCCCCAGCAGCCCCAGAGACACAAGCAATGATGACAAGGCAGGGGCGGAAAGCGCCAATTCATAGTGTATAGCCAGAGAAAGCGCAGGTAAGAGAAACCAAAAATTTGTGCTGTAGCGCCACCTACTGAAATGTGAAAGAACGGCCTCTAATTACCAACCTGTTGAATTGTTACAAGTTTTCAAAAAGTTTTTTTTTAAGAAAAAACACATTTGTTACTTCAAATGCACTGGCAAAGGAGCAGCACATCAAGGCACCGTGAAAAACCATGGTTACACAGAATCACAAAGAGAAAATGACGATTCTCCAGCAACCAACATAAAGTCATGAAAGACTGTTATCTAACTGACAGAGAATGCAAGACAGCTGTCATGAAGAAACGCAGCAAGTTAGAAGAAAATTCAGATAGGCAGTTCAATGAGCTCAGGGATAATATTAACAAATAGAAATAATATTTTACGAAAGAGACTGAAACTCTAAAATAGAACAAGACAGAAATTCTGGAACTTAAAAACTCAGTGCATTAGAAATCATTGGAAATAGAGCAGATATGGAATTCAAAGATAGAAATCTAGAAATGATTCAGGTAGACAAGGAGAGAGAACTAAATTTTTTTATTAAGAAATTCTATGAGAACTACCTGACTCCTTTAGAAAAGGCAACATAAAGATAAGGCTATCCCAAAAGGAGAAGAGTGGGAGAAGGGAGCAGAGAATGTATTTAAAGAAGTAACAGCTGAGAACGTCCCAAACCTGGGGGAGTAACTGGATGTACAAGTCCACAAAGCTAATACAGCACTTAATAATGTGAAATAGACCCTCTCAGGAGTTCCCTGGTGGTCTGCTGCAGTTAAGACTCCATACTCCCAAAGCAGGGGGTCCAGATTCAATCCCTGGTCAAGGAACTAGATCCTGCATGCTGCAACTAAGACTCTGTGCAGACAAATAAATAAATAATTTTTTAAAAGACCTTCTCCAAGACACATTATATTAAAACTGTCAAAAGTCAAGGATTAAAAAATAATTTTAAAGGCAACCAGAGATAAAAAGACAGTAACCTACAAAGGAACATCACCAGGCTATCAGCCTATTTCTCAGCAGAAACTCTACAGTCCAGGAGAGAGTGGAATGGCATACTCAAAATATTGAAAAATAAAAACCTGTTCACTGAAAAATTGTATGCAGCAAAGTTACCAAGAAGAAAAATACTTTCCCAGACAAACAAAAGCCAAGGGAGTTCATCACCATTAGACTTACCTTACAAGAGATGTTGAAAGGAGCTCTTCTACCTGAAACAAAAGGCAAAAATAAATAAAACTTGGATCAGGTGATAGAATCAAAAAATTGCAACTCTGTATCCGAATAGGTTGTTAAACACAATTATAGCATAAAGGTTAAAGTAGGGGGAAGCACTGAAAGCAACTACAGCTATTTCAGTTTGATTGAGCCCATAAATAATAAGGGATAAATTATGGAACCTATATAGACAAGGAGAAGGCGATGGGACCCTACTCCAGTACTCTTGCCTGGAAAATCCCATAGACAGAGGAGCCTGGTAAGCTGCAGTCCATAGGGTCGCTAGGAGTCAGACACAACTGAGCGACTTCACTTTCACTTTTCACTTTCATGCATTGGAGAAGGAAATGGCAACCCACTCCAGTGTTCTTGCCTGGAGAATCCCAGGGACAGGGGAGCCTGGTGGGCTATGGTCCATAGGGTCACAAAGAGTCGGACATGACTGAAGCGACTTAGCAGCAGTAGCAGCATATAGACAAATGAAGATATGATGCTATCAGGAGAAAATTGACATTTTATCTGTGAGACATGGATGCAAAGCTTATGGTAACCACAAAACAAAAATCTAGAGCAGAGACAAAAAATAAAAAAAAAAAAAGAAACAGAAAAAAATCGTAGAAAACCATTAAACTAAAATAGAAGACAGAAACACAAAGTAAAAGAAAAAATGGAGACACAGAGCAGTCAGAAAATGAAAGATAAAATGGTAGTAATAGATCCTCATTTATCAGTAGGCACCCTAAATATAAATGGATTGAATTCACCAATCAGAAAACACAAAGTGGCTGGCTAGATTAGAAAACAAGACTCAACTAGATGCTGCTTCTAGGAGACTCTATCAAGACATAAATTTATTAATATGTATCCCAGGCAGTACTAGTGGTAAAAGGAAAAAAAAAAAAAAAACAAAAAAACCAGCCTGCCAATGCAGGAGATGTAAGAGACTCGGATTTGATCCCTGGATCGGGAAGGTCCACTGGAGGAGGAAATGACAACGCACTCCAGTATTCTTGCCTGGGAAATCCCATGGACAGAGGAGCCTGGAGGGCTATGGTCCATAGGGTCACAAAGAGTCAGACATGACTGAAGTGACTTAGCATGAACATATGCACGTAACGTAGGAGCACCAAAATATGTAAAATAATTAACATACCTAAAGTGAAAAATTGACAGCAACACAATAACAGCAGGGCAATTTTACAATGCACTTACATCAGTGGCTAGAAAGTCAACAAGGAAACATTGGCCTTAAATGAAACATTGAAACAGATAGACCTAACAGATATACATAGAACATTCCATTCAAAAGCAGCAGAATACAAGTGCACATGGAACATTCTCAGGGATAGGCCATATGTTGGGAGACAAACCAGTCTCAATTAATTTCAAAAGATTAAAATCATAGCAAGCATCTTTTCCAACCACAAAAATATAAAACTAGAAATCAACTATAAAAAGAAAGGGAAAATCACCAATATGTGGAGGCTAAAAAGTATGCTATCAAAGAACTATTGGGCCAATGAAGAAATCAAAGAGAAAATTTTAAATACCTGAAGACAAGTGAAAATAAAAATATAACATGCCAATATCTATGGGAGGCAGCAAAAATGATACTAAGAGTATATTTCACAGCAATACAGGTCTACTTCAAAATACAAGAAAAATATCTCAAAAACACTCTAAACTTACACCTAAAGGAAGTAGAAAACAAAGACCAAAGGGACAGAAGGAAGAAATAATACAGATCAGTGGAGAAATAAATGAAATAAAGACCAAAAAGACAATAGAAAAGATCAGTGAGACTAAGAACTGTTTCTTTGAAAAGATAAACAAACTTGACAGATGTTTAGCTATTCTCACTAAGGGAAAAAGAGAGAAGGCTTAGACAAATAAAATCAAAAGTGAAAGAGGAAAAAAATTTTCAGCTGCCATGTAAATGGAAAGGATTAGTAAGAGAATTCGTGAGCGAATACTTCAAATAGCTATACACCAACTAACTGGACAATCTAGAAGAAATGGATACATTATTTGGATCAAGCATAGAATTTTCCAAGACTGAATCATGAAGAAATAGAAAATCTGAATAGACCAATCACTAGTAGAAAGACTTTAAACAGTAATTAAAAAAAAAAAAAAAAAACTCTCAAAAAAGCAAATGTTCTGACCGGATGGATTCACAGGTGAATTTTACCAAACATTCAAAGAAAATTTAATACTGATCCTTCTCAAAGTCTTCAAAAAATTTGAACAGGAGGGAATGTAAGATGCTAATGCATTAAACAAGACTAACATTACCCAGATAACAAAACCAGAAAGGGGCACCACGCCAGGCTTCCCTGACCTTCACTGTCTCCTGGAGTTTGCTCAAACTAATGTCCATTGAGTCGAGGATGCCATCCAACCATCTCATCCACTGCTGCCCCTTTCTCCTCCTGCCCTCAGTCTTTCCCAGCATCAGGGTCTTTTCCAATGAGTCACCTCTTCACATCATGTGGACAAATATTGGAGCTTCAGCTTTAGCATCAGTCATTCCAATGAATATTCAGGGTTGATTTCCTTTAGGATTGACTAGTTTGATCTCCTCGCTGTCCAAGGGACTCTCAAGAGTCCACTCCAGCACCACAGCTTGAGAGCATCAATTCTTCAGCCCTTGGTCTTTTTTATGGTCCAACCCTCACATCCATACATGACTCCTCAAAAAACCATAGCTTTGACTATACGGTCCTTGCCAGCAAAGTAATGTCTCTGCTTTTAAATATGCTGTCCAGGTTCGTTATAGCTTTTCTTCCAAGGAACAAGCATCTTTTAATTTCATGGCTGCAGTCACCATCCGCAGTGATTTTGGAGCTCAGGAAAATGAAATCTGTCACTATTTCCACTTTTACCCCTTATATTTTCCAGGAAGTGATGGGACTGGATGCTGTGATCTTAGTTCTTTTGCAAGTTGAGTTTTAAGCCAGCTTTTGCATTCTCCTCTTTCATAGATACAGATTCCACCAAAAAAATTAAAACTATTTAAAAAAAATAAATAAACACAAAAAAGGTGCAAAGGACAAAATAAATATACAAAATCATGGCAACCCACTTCAGTATTCTCGCCCTAGAGAGTCCCATGGATGGAGGAGCCTGGTGGGCTATAGTCCATAGGGTCACAAAGAGTTGGATAAAACTGAAGCAACTTAGCACACTGCATTTCTGTACAGTATGAACAAGCAAAAAGAGAAATTATTCAGAAAGCACACTTCATATTCTTAGTTATGCAGGATGTAAAGACCAAGCAGAATATTTGAAGATACAGTAAGTATCTTCAAATACTTTGGGCAGTCTTTTTAAAGAAAATAACCTAAACTCGGGAAATGATGCACTTTTACAAGGAAGTCTCTAGTACCTTTCACATTATGGCCAGTATCTGTATACATTAATATATTATTTCTATAGTTCAGTTTTTCCAATTTGTATAAAAATCCCTGAAGTATTTAGCATTTGGGTCAATTACACTTTAAGGAGCTATCTTAAGAAAATAAAGACACACAGAAAACATCTCATCACAGCACTATTGATTATAGAGTGAAAGATCTAAATTTCTAACTATAATAACATATCTGTAATTTTAAAAATCATGTTTTCAAAGATTATTTCATAGCCAGACAAGATGATTACAGTGTAATTATTAAGTAAAATACCCACACAGAAAAAATTATCCCATACATCTGTATGAGTGTGTATAGGGGGAGTAGGGGAGTATGATAGAAAATTTGGCAGGTATTACTAGGGTTGTGGGATGATGAATCACTTTTACTTCTCATTTCAACTTCCTGTGTCATCACAAACATCTGTAATAAACATGTGTAGCCTTTAGAGGTATGGGATTTATTTCAGTAACTAGATCTAGGTTCTCAGAGTACATAGGTTAAGCATACACCTCATTTTAGAGGATGGTTCCTCAAAAGAGGCTTCAAGACTGGAGCTTGTTTTACTGCAGCTATTTCTAATTATCCAGTTCCTTTTTATAGCTATAATTTGCAGCTTGGTCTATGATATACAAAGTTTAAAATCGTTAGCTTAAAAGCATAGTATGTTTTGTGCTCCTTGCCTAGAGGCAAGAAGACCCATGAAGGGGCTGTTAGAATGGTCTGCATCAGAAATGATTACCCTGAACCAAGGCAGTGGCAGTATGTGTGTGTGTGTGTGAGTGTGTGTGGCTAAGTGGGAGATTCAGTTAGCCCACCCAGCCCACATGTACCCTCAGCCTGAAATGGTCTTCATCTCTTCTCAGCCAGATCTTCCTTCATGCAACCATTCAGATGCCTCCTCCATAAAACCCTTCATATTTTGTGTTTTGAAGCAACCACAGTTACAGAAAAGTTTCAGATACAGTACAAAGCTCTTTCTTAAACCATTTGAGAATAGGTTACACAACTAATGCTCCATCATCAGCCCTGAATACTTTCTCATGCATTTCCTACCAAAACAGACATTCTCTACATAATCTATCACAACCAGCAAAATCAGAAAGGTAATATTGAAATATTAATGCCATCTATTCCTCACCCAAGTCATGCTTTTTTTTTTCCCAAAGCAGAAGGATCCTCTTTAGAATCAATGTCTCTTTAATCTCATTCAACCTGGAGCAGAGTCTGTCTTAACCTTCATGACCTTTACACTTAGAAAATCACAGGCCAATAGTTTGTTGTTGTTCAGTCGCTCAGTCATATCCGACTCTGACCACATGGACTGCAACTCTCCAGGCTTCCCTGTCCCTTCACCATCTCCTGGAGTTTGCTCAGGCTCATGTCCATTGAGTTGGTGATGCCATCCAACCCTCTTGTCCTCTGTCATCCCCCTTTCCTCCTGCCTTCAATCTTTCCCAACATCAGGGTCTTTTCCAATGAGTCAGCTCTTTGTATCAGGTGGCCAAAGTATTGGAGCTTCAGCTTCAGTATTGGTCCTTCCAGTGAATATTCAGGGTTAATTTCCTTTAGGATTGACTGGTTTGATCTCCTTGCTGTCCAAGAGTCTTCTCCAGCACCACAGTTTGAATGCCTCAATTCTTTGGCACTCAGCCTTCTTTATGGTCCAACTCTCACATCCATACACGACTACTGGAAAAACCATAGCTTTGACTAGATAGACCTTAGTCGGCAAAGTAATGTCTCTGCCAGTAGAATATTTATCAACTTGGTCTTGTTTGGTATTTCCTTATGACTAGATCCAGGTTATATATCTTAGCAAAAATAAAACAGAAGCTATACAGTAGTCCTATTAAATAGTACATGACTGCAATTTTTACTACTATTGGTTATGTTCACTTTGGCCACTTGATTAGGATGATTTCTGCCAGTCTTCTCAACTTCTCAAATATTTTCCCCTATGTAATTAATATTTTATAGGGCTATACTTTGAAACTTTTAATTTATGTATTCATTTATTTTTATAAGTACACACTCAGTCACCATGAGAGTCTCCTTCAGTCTCACTCATTCCTCTGTGAATCAAAAGTTTGCAAAGGAAAATCAAATTAATATTTTTAATGGAAAGTACTGCATATTACATTCTGCTGCTGGAAAGATACTTTTGGTACAGCTAGAATGATGGCAGCGCCAAAGGGAATACAGGAAGATGTTATGGAAGACAGAAGAAAGCGGATGAGGAAACAAGAAATTGAAAATTGGGGAATGATGAAGGTACAAGGAGGGAGATGGAAAAGATGACCTAGGTGAGAAAAGGCAGATGGGGGAGACTGAACAAGAGAAATGTAGAAAGGGAGTGGTGGAGTGACATTGAGGAGGATCTGACTTGGTCACCAAATCCCAGGTACTCCAACCATATAATCAGCTCCAAAACAGAGATACTGTCAAAATGAAAAAGTATCAACTACCCCAGGATCACTGATATATCTAAGTAAGCTATGCAGGAATTGTTAGTTCATATACTTCCTTTAGGGCTTCCCTGGTAGCTCAGCTGGTAAAGAATCCACCTGCAATGCAGGACTCCCCAGTTCAATTCCTGGGGCAGGAAGATCCCCTGGAGCAGGGAGAGGCTACCCACTCTAGTATTCTTAGACTTCTCTGGTGGCTCAGACTGTAAATAATCTGCCTGCAATGCGGGAGACCTGCGTTCGAGTCCTGGGTTGGGACAATCCCCTGGAGGAGGGCATAGCAACCCACTCCAGTATTCTTGCCTGGAGAATCTCATGGACAGAGGAGCCTGGCAGGCTGCAGTGTGCAAAGAGTGGGATCACAAAGAGTGGGACACAACTGAGTGACTAAGCACAGCACAGCACATACTTCCTTTAATACATTGTACAACCAGGAACTACCCTGGTTAAAACTCTGGGTTCCCACTGCAGTGGGCCTGGATTTGATCACTGGTCAGGGAACTAAGATCTCACATGCTGTGCAGTGCAGCCAATAAATAAAATAATATAACTTAAAAATATGTATATATTATACAACTGAATCAAACTAGCATCTGGAAGATTAGTGTAGCAAATTTCTAGATTTTGTCCATGTGTTTGCTTACCGACACATGTAAGTAATTTCTATTTTGAGAGTCACTTTTGGAAACTACACAGGCATTGTGGCATGGTCAAAATTTTAATGGGAAAAAATATTGATACTATATGTACTGTGGAAAATTCTGAAAGAGATGGGAATACCAGACCACCTGACCTGCCTCTTGAGAAACCTGTATGCAGGTCAGGAAGCAACAGTTATAACTGGACATGGAACAACAGACTGGTTCCAAATAGGAAAAGGAGTACATCAAGGCTGTATATTGTTACCCTGCTTATTTAACTTATATGCAGAGTACATCATGAGAAACGCTGGGCTGGAAGAAGCACAGGCTGGAATCAAGATTGCCGGGAGAAATATTAATAACCTCAGATATGCAGATGACACCACCCTTACGGCAGAAAGTGAGGAAGAACTAAAGAGCCTCTTGATGAAAATGAAAGAGGAGAGTGAAAAAGTTGGCTTAAAGCTCAACATTCAGAAAACGAAGATCATGGCATCTGGTCCCATCACTTCATGGGAAATAGATGGGGAAACAGTGGAAACAGTGGCTGACTTTATTTTTCTGGGCTCCAAAATCACTGCAGATGGTGACTGTAGCCATGAAATTAAAAGACGCTTGCTCCTTGGAAGGAAAGTTATGACCAACCTAGATAGCATATTCAAAAGCAGAGACATTACTTTGCCAACAAAGGTCCATCTAGTCAAGGCTATGGTTTTTCCTGTGGTCATGAATGGATGTGAGAGTTGGACTGTGAAGAAGGCTGAGTGCTGAAGAATTGATGCTTTTGAACTGTGGTGTTGGAGAAGACTCTTGAGAGTCCCTTGGACTGCAAGGAGATCCAACCAGTCCATTCTGAAAGAGATCAGCCCTGGGATTTCTTTGGAAGGAATGATGCTAAAGCAGAAACTCCAGTACTTTGGCCACCTCATGTGAAGAGTTGACTCATTGGAAAAGACTCTGATGCTGGGAGGGATTGGGGGCAGGAGGAGAAGGGGACGACAGAGGATGAGATGGCTGGATGGCATCACTGACTCGATGGACGTGAGTCTCAGTGAACTCCGGGAGTCGGTGATGGACAGGGAGGCCTGGCGTGCTGTGATTCATGGGATCGCAAAGAGTCAGACACGACTGAGCGACTGATATGATCTGATGGTGTTTCCAGTGGTCATGTATGGATGAGAGTTGGACTATAAAGAAGTCTGAGCACCAAAGAATTGATGCTTTTGAACTGTAGTGTTGGAGAAGACTCTTGAGAGTCCCTTGGACTGCAAGAAGATCCAACCAATCCATCCTAAAGGAGATCAGTCCTGGGTGTTCATTGGAGAGACTGATGTTAAAGCTGAAAGTCCAATACTTTGGCCACCTGATGCAAAGAGCTGACTCATTGGAAAAGACCCTGATACTGGGAAAAATTGAGGGCAGGAGGAGAAGGGGACGACGGAGGATGAGATGGTTGGATGGCATCACC
The DNA here is from genome assembly GCF_019923935.1 of Bubalus bubalis. NCBI lineage: Eukaryota > Metazoa > Chordata > Mammalia > Artiodactyla > Bovidae > Bubalus > Bubalus bubalis. Next base: position 41,345,952 of record NC_059166.1, read on the forward strand.
GACTCGATGAACATAAGTTTTGGTGGACTCTAGGAGTTGGTGATGGACAGGGAGGCCTGGTGTGCTACGGTTCATGGGGTCTCAAAGAGTCGGACACGACTGAACGACTGAACTGACTGACTGATATGTATGAAAGGAATGCCTGCAACTCCTAACATCACACTGATTTCACTGCTTTGATAAAGAAACTATGTATCCTGTAGCTCATGGCATCAATTTATCAGACAAAATCCTCTATGAAGGGAGTCCCCAGGTGGCTCAGTGGTAAAGAACATGTCTGCCAATACAGGAGACACAGGAGATGCGGGTTCAATCCCTGGGTTGAGATTCGCTGGAGGAGGAACTGGCAACTAACTCCAGTATTCTTGCCTGGAAAATTCTGTCGACAGAGGAGCATGGCAGGCAACCACCCAGAGGATCTTCTTTCCAGTGTTATGGTCTTGTCAAAGCCCTGGTATTAAACCATTGCCTTTTAAACAATTTTGTTTCAGAAAAGTGTAACAAAATACAAAGTTCTTTTCTAGTACACCTAAGATTGCTGGATTTCCAAAAGGTATTCTGGAAACACAACAGAACTCACAGCAAAAGATTTAGAGAAAAGGAATACCCATTCTCTGAATAACTTGATAGTTAATTCACAGTTTGATTTAATTAGCAGATATTTTTAGCTGAGGTAAGACTTTCCACTTGCTTCCTACAGGTGGTGTTATATATACAACTGAAAGTATCAGTAGAGAACATAAGCTGCCTTCCTAACATCTACTCTCTTTCTTCCTAACAGAATTCTAATTTTGTTCAGAGATCTCCCCCAAAAGACTGAGAGTAATGAGACCTCATTTTCAATTTGTTCTTGCAGTCATCACATGGCCATTGCTCTGGCTCCTGTTGCAGAAAGAGAAGTCATGTGACCTCTGTTAGTCCACTCATAGATGCGGCAATGTCTATTCTTTCTCTATTAGGATGCGAACAAGAAACATTTGTTGTATCAGATAGTCCTGATACATACCTTGTAGTCACAAGCAAAGATGGTCTAAATTCATTGCCATCACACAGAGTAGACGTATGGATAGAATTTGGATCTCTAATGAGATCCAATGACTCAGTAATTACTGAGTCACCAAGCTGACTAAAAACTAGCTGTTTCCAGACTCTCTGTTATGGAAGACAATAAACTTCTTTACTATATACATCTTCATTGAATTGGGCTTTCATATTTATAGTCAGAAATATCCTAGTTAATTAAACCATTTCCAAGCTCCAGTCTGAAAGCCAAAATTACATGCAAATATCCATATCAACTTTGCAGTACTAGGGAAAGTGCTTTTATAGGTTAGAGTCAAGAGTTACAAGGTCTTCTCAGTTTTCTTGCAGAAAGGAAACTGAAAATAATTGGAAATGCTGGAGACTCTCTTTGGAGATTCCTCCTGTTTAAACAACTTTAAGACTTCAATGTAAATTCATAATCCTTTCTTTTCTGGCATAGAGAAAAACCAGTAATACCAGCTTTGCCAAGGGAAACTCATGGATTTGAGTTTTTCAACACAAAAGAATCTTGGAAAAATTTGATGTTCTTTGACAATAATCTCCCTTTGAGCCACACTTTTTAGCCCAAGCTTCCATCAAAATAAAAATGTCATAATTAATTTAGTGCTCAAGATAACTTTCACACTGCTATGTCAAATTCTTTTTCAAGTTTAATATCAGAAGTCTTAATTTGAGCAGAGTTAATGTTTACTTTTTAGGAGGGTTTTTGTTCTGTTTTGTTTTTCACAAATTAGATTTATTTCCATTTTTCCAGAAAGTCACTATTAGATTTTACATGATTTTGTCCATGGAAAAATTATTCTGGTCAAAATCAATTTCCAGATGAGTAAAATAAGTTATGTAAATTTGTTATGTATATGTTTTATGTATTTTTCTGGGGAGAAAAAAATTATATTTTCTTCTGGTTCACAAATGAGTCATGACTCAAGAAGTTAAAACTGTTGCTAGAGAATGAATAATAATTGTAGGCAGTCAGAAAAATAACCACAACAGGGGAAAGAACAAGAAGAAATAAAATAAGATGTATCTAAAGAGTTTTGAGGGACTTTCCTGGTGGCCCAGTGGGTAAGACTCCACCCTTCCAATGCAGGGGAGCTGGGTTTGATCTCTGGTCAAGGAACTAGATCCCACATGTCTCAACTAAAGATCCTAGCACAGCCAAATAAATAAATATTTTTCAAAAATAAAAATTATTATTTAAAGAAAGAAATGAACATATTTGGTTCTATAACAACTTTGGTACACATTTGGGGCTTAAGTATACAGTTTTGAATCCTTTCCATTTTGTTAATGTTAGCTTTTAGTCATCATACCTCTCATGTTGGCAACTTTCTGAATATAAACAAATACATATTTTATAATCATTAACTTTCTGACAGTAAATCCAATCCTTTTTCTCTCATGCAGAATCACTCTCCTAGCTCCATAATCTTGGCAGTACTTTATTATTGTCAAAGACCAAAGTGTTTATGTAAACATGAGATCATCTGCTTTGACTCCACCTCCAAACTATGCTCATTCACACTTGATTCATACTTCTCTTTTGAGTCATTGTGAGCATAAATTGTGTCCAGAAGTGTGGATAGGTATGTGCAGATAATTTACTGAACTGATCAACAGGGAGACCATGTGTCCGGACAATCTGAAACTAGCTCATCGTGTCTGTCTTTTCAGGAACTGATTGTATAGGTTGTGTGTGTGTGTGTGTGTGTGTGTATTAGTCACTCAGTCATGTCCGACTCTTTGCGATCCCATGGATGGTAGCCTGCCACGTTCCTCTCTCCATGGAATTCTCCAGGCAAGAATACTAGAGTGGGTTGCCATTCCCTTCTCCAGGGTATTTTCCAGACCCATCTGGGTCTGGGAACCTGGGTCTTCTGCACTGAAGGCAGATTCTTTACCATCTGTGCTAATATGGTTCAGTGGAAAATGTTCTGGACTTTGGGTTTGGAGGCACTGGTTATCATCTGTCTTTTCACTAACAAGCTGTAAGGCTCTACAACTCCCTTCACCCATCCAGCTTCTCTTTTTATTTCCATAAAAAAAAAAAAAATGAGACAACAGAGGCTCTTGATGTCAGTTCCAGCTGACACTTAAAATTCTGTGCTTATCATACAAGACTAATTACCATACCTAGTAGAAACCATCATTTTGCTGCATATTGGTAGCTTTAGTGTGAAAGGTTTTTTTTTTTTTTTTAACTGAAGTAGAGTTGATTTACATTGTGTTAGTTTCAAGTGTACAGCAAGTGATTCAGTTACACATATATACATATACACACACATTCTTTTTTAGATTCTTTTCCATTACAATTTATTATAAGATATGGAATATCCTTCCCTGTGCTATACAGTAGATCCCTGATGTTTTTATATTTCATATATAGTAGTCTGTAACTATTAATCCTGGGCTTCCCTGGTGGCTCAGACAGTAAGGAATCTGCCTGCAATGCAGGAGACCTCGGTTTGATTCCTGAGTTGGGAAGATCCCCAGGAGTAGGAAATGGCAACCCACTCCAGTATTCTTGCCTGGAAAATTCCATGGACAGAGGAGCCTGGTGGGCTACAGTTCATGGGGTCACAAAGAGTCTGACACGACTGAACGACTAACACTTTCACTTTCATCTATTAATCCTAAACCCCTAATTTATCCTTCCCCCTACTTTCCCCTTAGGTAGTCATAAATTTGTTTTCTATGTCTGTAGTTCTATTTCTGCTTTGTAAATAAATTCATTTGTATCACTTTTTTTAGATTCCACATATGTGATATCAAGTGATGCTTGTCTTTGTCTCATATCATATTTTGCTTAGTATGATAATCTCTAGGGCCATCCTTGTTGTTCCAAATGGCATTATTTCATTCTTTTTTATAGGTGGATAATATTCCCATTACAAGTATATATGTGTGTGTGTGTGTGTGTGTGTGTGTGTATGTATATATATAGCACCTTCTTTATCCATTCAACTGTCAATGGACATTTAAGTTGCTTCCATGTCTTGGCTATTGTAAATTGTGCTGCTATAAACACTGGGGCGCATGTATCTTTTCTAGTTAAAATTTTCATCTTTTCCAGATATATGCCCAGGATTGAGATTGCTGGATCATATGGTAGCTCTATTTTTAGTTTTTCAAGGACCATCCATATTGGTTTTCATAGAGGCTACACAATTTACATTTACATTCCCATGTAAATTGTGGGATTCTGAAAGGGCTTCTTTTAAACCAATATAAAGAATGCTAAATACTCTAAATTAAAATGTAGATAAACAAACAGATGACATTAAAATCCTCAGTGACTTTTTGAGAGTCTAACAGCTCTAGCCTCCCATGAGCCTTGGCATTTCCCTGAATTGCAGAAACTATGTTTACCATTTCACAAGTAAATATTTACATGCCTAAGTAATGACTCCACAAAGCTATGAGAAATGAAGAGGATAATTTATGATCCATACTTTGTCATTCAGTTCCATTGAAGAAACCCTTCTTAATATCTTTTATATCTTCTCCTGTGTCCTAGAACAGAAGAGGCTGGAGTATTCCATGCAAGCTGGTACTCTTTACATAGGCAAAGAAATAATTACTTTGTTTTAAATACCTACTACATGCTGTTTTATGTGTCACATATACTATTTAATTCTCACAACTCTCTTTTGATATTAAGTCCAATTTCCTGATCCCAGAGAAGTCAAGTAACTTAACCAAAGACAACCTAGTAAGCAGTGGAACTGAGATTTGACCCTCATAGTCTAGAGCTGATGCCTTCATTTTTTTTTGCCAGGGGAGAGGGGAAGGTGATGTGCATATAGTTGCTTTACAATGTTGTGTTAATCTCTGCTGTACAAGGAAGTGAATTAGCTGTATGTATACAATTATGCCAGAGAAGGCAATGGCACCCCACTCCAGGACTCTTGCCTGGAAAATCCCATGGACAGGAGGAGCCTGGTAGGCTGCAGTCCATGGGGTCGCTAAGAGTCGGACACGACTGAGCAACTTCACTCTCACTTTTCACTTTCATGCGTTGGAGAAGGAAATGGCAACCCACTCCAGTGTTCTTGCCTGGAGAATCCCAGGGACAGGGGAGCCTGGTGGGCTGCCATCTCTGGGGTCGCACAGAGTCGGACACGACTGAAGCGACTTAGCAGCAGCAGCATATAATTATCCTCTCCCTCTTGAACCTCCCTCCCACTCCCCCATGCCATCCCCTTACGTCATTATGGAGCACTAAGCTGCGCTCCTTGTATTTTACAGCAACTTTCCACTATCTATCTGTTTACACAAGGCAGTGCACATACTTCGATCTCAATCCCACTCCCCTGCCCCACTGTGTCCAAATGTCCCTTTTCTATGTATGTGTCTCTATTCCTGCCCTGGAAATAGGCTCATCTGTATCATTTTTCTGGATTCCACATATATGCATTAATACACGATATTCGTTTTTCTCTTTCTGACTTACTTCACCCAGTATGACAGACTCAAGCTCTGTATCAGAGGCAATCGATCCACCAAGGAGGCTTGTCTTTAGGCATTAAAAGCCTTATCTCTTTTTATTCTTAATTATAGACCACATTTTTTCCCTAAGTATCTGCCTCCTCTCTACTTCCACCATAATTACCCAATTGTCCAAATAACCTACTCCCTGCCTCAGTTCTCTCTAGAAAATACCTACCTTCTAAATGTGCTTTAGAAGATTTTACACCTTTACTGGTCTTGGAGGAATAAAAAAGTATTGGAGACACTGCCCTACCCTTTCTGTCTTAACTGGGATCTCCTCAGAACAGACCAAGATGGAAAATTGTGTGCAGACTTGGTTGGGGAATCCTCTGAGGAGATTCGCCTGCAAGGAAGTGAAGAAAGAAGGACTGAGGAAGGGTGAACCCAGGAGTGGGTCAGCTCTCAAGAGGCATCTGGGATGAGCCCCATGGTGCTCGCTACATCCCATCAGACTGGAGAACTGAATTTGTGTCTTCAGTGTAATTACCTCTTTCTCTTCCCAACAAAGGGTTTCTCTCTTGTGAAAATAAATGGAACAAAGGAAGATTATAAAATATGAAAGTTCTAAAAATAATAGAATGAAAGTGGAAGATTTGAAGGAAAGTCAGTCAAATCTATGTGGAATATAGCATATTACTGATTCAACATCAAGCCACACTATTATATTCTATCTACCATGCAGTTTGTATACCATGAAACTTCCTGTGTGAGGTCCATGTTATCTGATTAGAGAGAACAGAGAGAGAGACAGGGGCAAAGGGGGGCATGTAACAAAGTTTAGTTAAGGATGACAGAAGGCATTGCAAATTCAGAAACATCTTTAATATGTGATCAAAATGATGCAAATTCATCTTTTGGTTTCTATAAATAAGGAGGATTTGATTATCTTAAACCTTAGTAAGAATATCCTTCCCTTTCATCTTCCCTGAACTTGAGTATTTTAAAATTTGTAACAGAGAGAACCATCTTTTTAGATCTAACTTAACATGTTGTTTCAATTGAATGTAGCCAAACCCCAAAAGAAAATCCTTTCCTAAGACATAATTAATTTATACAAAATGTTGATTTAGCAGCTGCTAAATTAAGAACATGGGCTTCCCAGGTGGCACAGTGGTAAAGAATTCGCCTGCCAATGCAGGAGACACAGACATGGGTTCAATCCCTGGGTAGGGAAGATCCTCTGGAGTAGGAAATGGTAACCTACTACAGTAGTCTTGCCTGGAAACTTCCATGAACAGAGGAACCTGGCATGCTACAGTCCGTGAGGTCACAAAGAGTTGACCACAGCTGAGTGACTGAGCATACACACAAATTAGGAACATAGATTTCAAGATTTTCTAGGTTCTTCTGGTCAAACTTTAAAGATATACTAAAAAAAAAAAAATATATATATATATATGCCTCTGATTCTGTGATCAGGGGTGTTCAGTGACTAAAAGAAGTTGAGGAAAATGTGGAATCAAGTCAAATACATTGGTGGTATTATCTATGCTAAAAACAATTATTTACTTTTGTTCTAGTAAGAGATAATATAGTAAACTTTGCAAATTATGCTCTTAGGCTAATATGATCAAATACATTAATATCTCAATAACCACTCTAAAGTTTTGAGGAATGTTTGCATATAAAGAATAAAGAGGTATGTATGTATATAGTTAAAATAGTATTCATAATTTTTAGTGTCCTAAGAACTATATTAAAAGCACTTTCGAAGTCTGTTTCTAAAGGAGCCATCATTAATATTTCGTTTTAAATAAATTATTTTAGGAATAGGATATAAATCTGTGGAAGGCAAAGTTTTTTATCTGTTTTTTACACCATGTCCCCAACAAGTGGAAGAGTAATTGACATAGAATCAGTTCAGTCAGTTCAGTCACTCAGTCGTGTCCGACTCTTTGAGACCCCGTGAACCACAGCACTCCAGGCCTCCCTGTCCATCACCAACTCCCAGAGTCCACCTAAACCCACGTCCATCGAGTTGGTGATGCCATCCAACCATCTCATCCTCCATCGTCCCCTTCTCCTCCTGCCCTCAATCTTTCCCAGCATCAGGGTCTTTTCAAATGAGTCAGCTCTTCGCATCAGGTGGCCAAAGTATTGGACTTTCAGCCTCAACATCAGTCCTTCCAATGAACACCCAGGACTGATCTCCTTTAGGATGGACTGGTTGGATTTCCTTGCAGTCCAGGGACTCTCAAGAGTCTTCTCCAACATCACAATTCAAAAGCATCAATTCTTCGGCGCTCAGCCTTCTTCACAGTCCAACTCTCACATCCATACATGACCACCTGAAAAACCATAGCCTTGACTAGATGGACCTTTGTTGACAAAGTAATGTCTCTGCTAAAGGTGCTCAAAAAATACCTGTTGAATTAATATATTAGGACAAGTATAGTGAGGACTAGGAGAAAATACAACAAGAACTGGTGCTGGCCATTCAGTGACCATACTTTGTCTTAGAAAGAGAACTAGCAGGTATTTAAAGCAAATGGATTCGATCCAGGTTTGGATTAACACCAAAACACTCTATTGAAATCTGTCCAAATTCTTTCCACAATCTTAGGTTTTTACATAAATGTTCTGAAATCTTTTAAAATAGAACAACAGGCATAAGCCCAGAACCATGACAATTTTGTTTCAATAGAGAATTAAGAGGAAGCCAGTTTATGAAATATCTTTAAAATGAATTATTCATGCTGGGAAGTCAACAAATTACTTACTGATTTAATTGTAATACTTAACTGTGTTATCAGACCAAGTGATTGAAATGATCCTGAAAAATTCAGGAGAGACAAGAGAACATGGCAAGTAAGGAACTGCACCCAATGGAGTCACATAAAGACCCTAAATGCTACGTCATCATCATTAATATATAATGTGCTCTCTGGTGGCTCAGAAGGTAAAGAATCTGCCTGCAATACAAGAAACCCAGGTTCAGTTCCTGGGTTGGGAAGATCCCCTGAAGAAGGGAATGGCTACCCATTCCAGTATTCTTGCCTAGAGAATTCCATGGCCAGAGGAGCCTGGCAGGTTATAATCCATGAGGTCACAAAGAGTCATACACAACCGAGGAACTAAGCACAGAACATAATCATTATAGCTAGCACCTAAAGAGTATTTCTTTCTGTGCCAAGTACTATCTGTGTGATTTCACATCTGTTAACTCACTTCCTACTCACAACAACGACAAGGTTCCAAATAGGAACCAAGGCATCTGCTTTACTAAAGTTATTAAAAATTGGCAAATTCAGTTTCAACCTGATGTAAAAACTACAATTTTTTTCCCTCTCCCCTGAGTTGAAGATAGTCAGGGAATGACTGCTCTCACTTTTCCACCCAGTGTCCTGCAGTACAGCTGAAACAGAGAGAACTGAGGTCTGGCTACAACAGGCTTGTGTGTCCTGGGTTCTTTTTTACTAACAGAACCTAAATATGTAAACTTCAGACTTTTTCCAGTTCCACTCACCTCTAGAAAGTTTTTTCAGTGGTCGGAAAATTGTTACTGAAAATGATGCTGTTCTCTCCTGGGGAGTCAAGCAGATATCCTCTGTTCCTCCACTGGAAACTGCACAGAGGAAAGTGAGTGTCCCAGGCTATCCTACCCCCAACATCTCCAACAGCCAAATGAGGAAAACTGAGGATCAAGTAGGCTTAGAAGCTTCCTCCATATCAAAGAAATGACAAACAGCAAAGACAGATCTTGAGTCCTAGCACTCTGATGACTGTCCCCATCATGTAGGGGTCCCCAACCTCAGGGTTAAATCTAATGCCTGATGATCTGAGCTGGAGCTGATATAATAATAATAGAAATAAAGTGTACAATTAATGTAATGCACTTGAATCATCCTAATAAACTTCCCGTCCCCTGGTCCATGGAAACATTTCTACAAAACCGAGCCCTGGTGCCAAAAAGGTTGAGGACCGCTGCTCTACTGAACACTGAAAACCTTCCACTCAGATAAGTTTGGTGAGAACTGAAAAGCAAAACTCTTGAACACTCTTCTAGAAATGCTCTCATGCCTTAACCAGATTCTCCTTTTCCCATAACTTTTTGCCACATGATCTGAAAACATATCATTCAAACCACTTCTTTCTGAGCCAAGTGAAGAGATGGAGTGAACAGCAAAAAAGAAAAAGGAAAAGATCTAACTGCGCTTCATCTTACATCAGCACATTTAAAAGTTGACCCCGTTTTGACCTTGCTACACTTCCATTACTCAATACTCACTATATTGAATAATACAGTAAAGATCTTCGGTTTAGAGAGTTATCAATTGTGCCAAAAGCACTAATATTTTGCTTTGGCAAACATCAGAGTCAGGAGCAGATGCTACATTATTCTCTTACATGTATTTTCATCAGTCTTCATTCAACAGGTATCCAAATATGAAAGCACCTGTTAGCTTACTTACCACTAAGTACATACACATAATTAATATGAGCTAGTTCATGCAGTGTTTACCTTATTGCCTATTAACAGACTTAAACTGCAGAGTCCGAATAAATTTGACTACATGTTCCCACTAAGAAAAGGTCTTATCAGTCTAATGCCATTAAGGAAGGTCTTTCCTGTAATTTATTTTGTGGGTTTCTTAATAACCAGTTTGAATGATTCACTGTGTTTCTAAAGTTCTTTTTAAGAATTCCATGATGATAATTTAGAGTTTAGTATCTAATCTTTCATTTAGCCTTTGATCTCTTAAACTATTCTTCTGCCAATAAGCTCTCCAGTTGCAATTATAAGAGATTCTATAACTTATTAGAGTAGAATTTGAGATGTGGAGTGGAAAGGGAATTAAAAATGTCCTTTCTTCTTCCCAAGAAGTCCTGCCAATTTTGGACACTGTTATTGTGTCTGTGGCAGCCGAATACCTTTTGTTTCTGCTGTAATGCTTCCTAATCAAGTAAAAAATTTAAAAAAGTTAAGTAACTTCAAGACCTCATAAAATCATGAGAAAAATCATTTCAGTTTTGAATAAGCCAGTAATCACTTCAGATAATGACATCCAGCTCATATGTCTTCCCGTTCCTGTGGACAGATTTTCCCTGGTGTCCTTTGAAATGTTACTTTTTTTTTATTTAATCATCTGTTGTTAAGGTTATTGTTCAGAGACCTGATTTAAGTATGTAATATATGGTTTTAAGATCAACAGAAGTTGTTTCCACTAACCCTTCTAGAACCAGAGCATCCTTTCTGCTCACCCACCTTAATTTTGGTTTTCAGTGAGTTTGTTTAATTTTGCTGTTGTATCCACTATTGCAGTCATATATTTCCAAATCATTTCACTGCCCATGACAATATAACCAGTGTAGTAAAAGCTTAGAAATCATCAAAGAAATGCATTTCAGTGGTATGAAAAATGTTTCTAATGAAATTTTTCTCTGTTTCTGATTGAATAAATCTACTCATCCCACCAAGTAATTAACTTTAAAAAATAACCAATAATAAAACTTTTAAAAAGTCAGAGATCATACCTTGAACTGTAACAAAAATATAGTTATTTAAATATATATGCTTCTAGAGTTATTTAACTTTTACTTAATAAATGTTTTTCCTGATCAATCTCCCTGATTAAATTCAACTTTATATTGGCCTGTGCTCATTTTTTTTTTGAAAGAACTATAAAAAATTTTCCAAATTGGGCTTATTAACATAGTCCATCCTTCTTATTGCTGTAAGAAATTCCAATTTGATCCATTTCCCGGGGGTAATTGAATCTTGGTTGCTGCAACCTTTGCTTCAGTGGCTTTCGTTGTTAAGGTAAAGCCTCACTTCCCTAATACATCCTATGTCTGAAAGTGAAAGTCACACAGTTGTGTCCAACTCTTTGCGACCCCATGGACTTCTCCAACCCAGAATACTGGAGTGGGTTGCCTTTCCCTTCTCCAGAGGATCTTCCCAACTCAGGGATCAAACCCAGGTCTCCCACAATGCGGGTGGATTCTTTACCAGCTGAGCCACAAGGGAAGCCCAAGAATACTGGAGTGTGTAGCCTATCCCTTCTCCAGCAGATCTTCCCAACCCAGGAATCGAACCAGGGTCTCCTGCATTGCAGGCAGATTCTTTGCCAACTGAGCTATCAGGGAAGCCCCAGGAAAATGTCTTTAAGACTCAAAGGCTATATCTTTAGACTTAAGAAACAAAAGCAGAGGTGGTTTCAGTGTGTGTGTGTGTGTGTGTGTGTTAGTTGCTCAGTCATGTCCAACTCTTTGCAACCCCATGGATTGTAGCCCTCCAGGCTCCTCTGTCCATGGGATTCTCTAGGCAAGAATACTGGAGTTATTTGCCATTCCCTTCTCAAGGGATCTTCCCGACCCAGGGACTGAACACACATCTCTTGTGTCTCCTGCAGTGGCAGGTGGACTCTTTACCACTGGCACCACTATGGGAGAAGCCCAGCTTTAGTATACACGTGTGTAAAATATAAAACTGTCTTCCAAGGTAAAGGGTCTATAATTCTGCTCTCACCGGGAAATCCAGGGCTCTGAGGTGTTTTTTGCAAAGTGGATAAATGAATTTGATCAATCCACAGTCTCTCAGTGAGTCTTCCTTCAAACCGAACCACAGTCCCCTGAGTTTCAGTGTTTAGAGCAATTATGTGGCCTTCACAAGGAGTTCACCCATGACTTGAACTTTAATACTGTGCCCTTAACCGATGGCAAGAGTGAGCCACCAACAAGAAAAGACAGGGACACTAGTTTTAGGTACTTAATTACATGCCTTTACAGATTAGGGTAACCCCAAGTATAGCATATAATCCCTGACATGTCAGTGGCTTGACGAAGCAAAAATTGAGTTCGTTCTCAGATAATGGTCCAACTCAGGAACCCCTGATTGAGTGGTAGCCCTCCTTCATGTGATGATTTTAGACAGCCTCTTGTGTCTTTTGGTCCAGCCATCCAAGTCCTCATAATCTTCTACAATCACCCAATGACAAAAGAAAGCATGAGAAACACCCCCTGCTTCTTTAAAGTGTGGCGCAGAAAGTAATACACATCACTTTTGCCCACATTTCAGTGATGAGAAATTATCACAAAATCAAATCCAGGAGCAGTGGGGGGGGGGGGGGAGTTGAAAAATATAGTCTTTGATTAGATGGCAACTTGCCGGTGATAAACCTGAACTAAAGAACAAGAAACACAAGTTTGATGTGTAGCTGATCATTACCACCACAAGCATCACTGAACAACAACTGACTAACACCTGTTTTGTTCTGGATACTACATTAATATCCTGGGTCGAAAAGACCCCTTGGAGGAGGGCATGGCAACCCACTCCAGTATTCTTGCCTGGAGAATTCCATGGAGAGAGGAGCCTGGAGGGCTACAGTCCATAGGGTTGCAGAGTCATACATGACTGAAGTGATTTAGCCCAAATGCACCACATTAATAATCAACATATGTGAAGTGACAATAATTAACTACAGTAATTAACTACAGTTTATTCACTCAGTCATTCGACAAATTCTTACTGAACTTCTTTTTTAGGAGGATGAATTAGGAGGTTGGGATGAACATACACACCATGCTGCTGTTGCTGCTGCTAAGCCACTTCAGTCGTGTCTGACTCTGTGCGACCCCAGAGATGGCAGCCCACCAGGCTCCCCCATCCCTGGGATTCTCCAGGCAAGAACACTGGAGTGGGTTGCCATTTCCTTCTCCAATGCATGGAAGTGAAAGTGAAGTTGCTCAGTCGTGTCCGACTCTTAGCGACCCCATGGACTGCAGCCCACCAGGCTCCTCCGTCCATGGGATTTTCCAGGCAAGAGTACTAGAGTGGGGTGCCATCGCCTTCTCCACATACACACCCTACTATATATAAAATAGATAATCAACAAGGACCTACTGATTAAAACAGGGAACTCTTCTCAGTAGTCTGTAATAACCTATATGGGGAAAGAATATGAAAAAGAACCGATATATGTATAACTATCACTTTGCTGTACACCTGAAACTAACACATCACTATGAATCAACTATACTCCAACATAAAATAAAAATAAAATAAATAAAAAGGGAAAAAGATGAATTTCTACTGTGTGATACTTGCTAGGCTGTGAACGAGGGAAATAGGACAGTGTTCCCAATCCTGTGTAGGAGATAGGGGTGAACAGTTCTAGAATACCCCCAAAGGAAATCAAGTACATTCTTAGGGTTCCATTGCAGAAACATGAGAAAAGAGACTTCTCCATTTCCTTTTTCTCTAAAAGAGAGCTTTTGAGATAATTTCATCAAGAGGCTCATCAGAAAGTTCTTCACTTTCTGCCATAAGGATGGTGTCATCTGCATATCTGAGGTTATTGATATTTCTCCCGGCAATCTTGATTCCAGCTTGGGCTTCATTCAGCCTGGCATTTTGCATGATGTACTCTGCATATAAGTTAAATAAGCAGGGTGACAATATACAGCCTTGATGTACTCCTTTTCCTATTTGGAACCAGTCTGTTGTTCCATATCCAGTTCTAACTGTTGCTTCCTGACCTGCATACAGATTTCTCAGGAGGCAGGTCAGGTGGTCTGGTAGTCCCATCTGTTGAAGAATTTTCCTCAGTTTGTTGTGATCCACTCAGTCAAACCAGAGAAGGCAATGGCACCTCACTCCAGCACTCTTGCCTGGAAAATCCAATGGATGGAGGAGCCTGGTGAGCTGCAGTCCATGGGGTCGCTAAGAGTTGGACACGACTGAACAACTTCACTTTCACTTTTCACTTTCATGCATTGGAGAAGGAAACGCAACCCACTCCAGTGTTCTTGCCTGGAGAATCCCATGGACGGGGGAGCCTGGTGGGCTGCCATCTATGTGGTCGCACAGAGTCGGACACAACTGAAGTGACTTAGCAGCAGCAGCAGCATTCAGTCAAAGGCTTTGGCATAGTCAATAAAGCAGAAGTAGATGTTTTTTCTGGACCTCTCTTGATTTTTCAATGATCCAACAGATGTTAGGAATTTGATCTCTGGTTCATCTGCCTTTTCTAAATCCAGCTTGAACATCTGGAAGTTCACAGTTCACATACTATTGAAGCCTGGCTTGGAGAACTTTGAGCATTACTTTACTAGCATGTGAGATGAGTGCAATTTTGCAGTAGTTTGAGCATTCTTTGGCATTGCCTTTCTTTGGGATTGGAATGAAAACTGACCTTTTCCAGTCCTGTGACCACTGCCGAGTTTTCCAAATTTGCTGGCATATTAAGTGCAGCACTTTCACAGCATCAGTTTTTAAGATTTGAAACAGCTCAACTGGAATTCCATCACCTTCACTAGGTCTGATAATGCCTGAGCCCTCTAAAATATCAACTTGGTCTTGAATATTTAAACAAATTACTTTAGAAAAGACCTCATAAAAATGGGATAGGATTTGGGTCCTTGGAAAAAGAATGGGGTTCAAATGAGGAAAGTAGACAAACAAGGCAAGGTGTTGCAGGCCAAAGGAACTTGAATAGCTCCTCAGGAGATGAGCTTTAAGGGGGTGCCATTATGGCTGGGAATGATCAATTAACATGAGGGGAGGAAAGGTTGTCTTAGTCAAGGCTCACTCAGGCTATGATTTAGAGAAATTGGGTCCATCTTTCCTGGTGAACTGTGAGCATCTGAAGGCAAGAACCATACTGGCCTTTAGCTCCAGTAGTATCCATCCAGTTGTAAGTGTTTACCCAGCTTGAGAGAATTAAATACAATTGAATATGTGTATCCACTTGTATATGGTATAGATGACATAACTATACATATCTATGGTATACGTATACCGGGAGACATTGTAATCATCTTGACTTTGAAAACCATGTATTGTCAGATTGAGGACTTCCCTGGTGGTCCAGTGGTTCAGAATCCACCTCCCACACAGGGGACACAGGTTCAATCCCCGGTCCGGGAATATTCTATGTGCCCTGGGGAAACTAAGCCCATGTACCACAACTACTGAAGCCACATGCCTAGAGCCTGTGCTCTGCAACACAATGAAAGCCCATGCACCACAACTAGAGAATAGCCCCTGCTCACCACAATGAGAGAAAGCTGGTGCACCACAACTACTGAAGTCCTTGGGTCTAGAGCCCATGCTCTGCAACAAGAGAAGCCACCACAGGGAAAGCCTGTGTATTGCAACTATAGAATAGCCCCTGCTTTCTGCAACTAGAGAAAGCCGATGAGCAGCAGCAAAAGACCCAGATAGCCAAAAATAAATATATACATAATTTTTTAAGTAATACAAGAAAGTAATTTTAAAAGCATATATTGTTGGATCAAGATGGGAAGGTGAGTGTTCTTATGTGTCTAGGATCGGAATGCTCCTTACTTGTATCACAAATTATATTTACTGGAATATTTTCTTTGTACATTTCACCTTCTGCCATCACTTCTTTCTTTGTGCAGTAAATATTAGATCTGTTTTGTCACTTAATCTTCATCCCAGAAAACTACCATTAGCTATTCTATTCATCCTAAGCATCTGAAGTATTGGGAAAATTGTTAGTTAAAAATTCATGGTGACATTCTTTACATGCTGTAGAAGAAATTCCAGTCATGATTATTATTTCTAACATCTAGAAGGCTGTTATTCTTTATTTATGCAGTTGTAGAAGGGGGTAAAGTTTGATCACTACCTTGCTGTATTTCTTGTAAACAATTTTTAAAAAGTAGTATAGAGGGTCACATTTCTATCACTTTTCTCATAAAAACTGGAATTCATGAACATGGCAGTTAGAAGAGATTATTTTTCTCTAGGTGGAACTGGGATCGAAATTAGATTGACTCAAAATGATAGTCCTCGAGACATTTGCTGCCATTTGGAAGGACAATGACTATTTTTTTAATTCTAGGGGGGAAAAAACTTTTCAGATACCAATCTGGACTAGTTACTAGTGACTGATTACTAATCAGTCATAACATTTTTTTGCTGATTCTAGATACAACCTCTGGATCTTCAGCCCAGCACTCCCACAGCCAGGACCCATGAGGTGGAGTTTATATGAGGTGAAACTACTTGCTTTTCCTATTAACTCTGAAGTACCTCACCTATAACAGTTTAAAAATAAAATATATACTCCTATAATATTTGCAGGGATATCCTGCCCTTTTAAATTCTAATTAGTGCTACTAATCCCTATAAACAATTTCAACACTGCCAGAAAATAGTGAAATCTAATTGTTCTAGAAGGGACTGTGGCATATAATAGCTTAGCAACTAAGAGGGTTCATCAGGGGTAAAAAGAAACATACAAAGTTCCCTTGGCCCCTTAATAACCATAATATTGATGAAGGAATAAAGAAAGGAGGCAAAAATTGACAAATATTATCAATTTGGGAGTCAGACAATCTAACTATAGGAAAATCAAAACATTTCCTTTTTGAGGCAAGTTAGTCAAGTACAGGAGAAGGCAATGGCACCCCTCTCCAGTACTCTTGCCCGGAAAATCCCATGGATGGAGGGGCCTGGTGGGCTGCAGTCCATGGGGTCGCTACGAGTCGGACATGACTGAGCGACTTCACTTTATTTTTTCCCTTTCATGCATTGGAGAAGGAAATGGCAACCCACTCCAGCGTTCTTGCCTGGAGAATCCCAGGGACGGGGTAGCATGGTGGGCTGCCGTCTATGGGGTCGCACAGAGTCAGACACGACTGAAGTGACTTAGCAGCAGCAGCAGCAGTCAAGTACAAAGTAAACAAATATAGGTCCAAAAAAAGGTAAATATATAGGATACATGCTCTCTAGCCCCTCCCCACAAGCAAATATCACTTCCCATTCACAGCATTATCACACTGAGCCAGGGTGCAGCCTTAAAATGCAACCACTGCTACATGAGATGAGGCTTAGTTCTCCCTCCCAGTCTTGTCTCTGTTGCCAACTCCAGATTTTATTTGGATTTGACCATTTTTTCCATTAATATCCTCTTTCCATTTCAGCCCAGGACATCATATTGTATTTAGTTGTCACATTTCCCGTCTCATCTGGCCTGTGACGCTTTCTCACCATTTTCTTCTTTTTCATGACCTTGATGTTCTTGAGGAGTTCTGACTAGGTATACTGCAGAATAACCCCAATTTTGTTGCTTTTATTTCTTTATTTATTTGGCTGTTCCAGGTCTTAGTGGCAGCATAAGAGATCTTTGATCTTCGTTGTGGCATGTGGGCTGTAGTTCCCTGACCAGGGATTGAACCTGGGCCCCATGCATTGGGAGTATGGCGTTCCAGCCACCGGACCACCAGGGAAGTAACCTTCCACCACAACCTTGTTGTCTGATGCTTTTCTCATAATTAAACTGGGGTTATGGGTTTGGGGAAAGAATACAATGAGGAAGTGCCCTTCTCATGACAACGTATCAGAGCATATCATATTTACATAATATCACTGGGAATAAACCTTCATCACTTGGTTAAGGTAGTGATTGCCGGGATTATTCTCTGCAAAGTAATATTTTTCCCTTTCTGTACTCTTTTTTTGGAAATGAGTCATTAAGTATAGTCTACCCTCAAGGGTGGGGAATTAAGCTCCACTTCCTGGAGGGGGAAAATATGTACATATATTATTTGGAATTCTTCTTTAAAGAAGATTTGTCTCTTCTCCACTATTTATTCACTTATTCAACAATTTTTATGTGTATATACCCATAAGTCATTCCTAAGGGGACAGTAGCCTTTCATTTGGGGGGAATTACTTTGATGCAGATGTAGAGAATGACCTGTGGACACAAGGTGGGAAGGGGAGGATGGGACAAACTGGGAGAGTAGCACTGACATATATATACTAGAAGGCAACAGCACCCCACTCCAGACTCTTGCCTGGAAAATCCCATGGGTAGAGGAGCCTGGTAGGCTGCAGTCCATGGGGTCGCAAAGAGTTGGACAGGACTGAGCGACTTCACTTTCACTTTTCACTTTCATGCATTGGAGAAGGAAATGGCAACCCACTGCAGTGTTCTTGCCTGGAGAATCCCAGAGACAGGGGAGCCTGGTGGGCTGCCATCCATGGGATCGCACAGAGTCGGACATGACTGAAGCCACTTAGCAGCAGTAGCAGCGTTCATGAAATAGACAGCTAGTGGGAAGTTGCTGCATAGCACAGGGAGCTCAGCTCGGTGCTCTGTGATGACCTACAAGGGTGGAAAGGGGGATGAGAGGGAAGGGATATATGTATATATAAGCAGATTCACTTTGTTATACAGCAGAAACTAATACAACATTGTAAAGCAATTATACTTCAAATTTTAATTAGATAAAAATAAGTAAATATATATATGTAATAAAAAATACTCCAACTTTTTAAAAAATGCTATTGATGCTTATATATGTTATTTATTTATATCAGTATGGACTCTTGAATGTTTTTCTTCTCTTTATTATAATCCAATACTAGGCTATTTGTTTTACTGCTCAAATTGTCCCAGCTCTTGCAGTCATTCTCATTAGGAGCTCTTTCAGTTAATGTCTCTTGAATCATCTCTTTTATCAGACTATTTTCCCTTGTCCTCTATGGACTGGATACATCTCCTTGAAAGATGATAGGGAAAAACAATCTGTCTTGTGAAGTATAGATAAGGTTTTAGTTAATAGACAGTTTATATTGTAGGCAAATAAAGCCTTTTAATATGAAGGGCACCTGTAGAAGTGTTATTTGCTTTTCAGCTGAGAAGAAAAATGAACTTTATGAAGTGCCTGTCATTTAAGCTAGCTGGTGCTTGAGGTTGTATTAGCATACTTTTTTTTGAAGTGACATGACTTTTTTTGACCCAGCTTAATGACACAACTGAAGTACTCAATTCATCAGAGATGATCTGGGCTCCTTCCTGTTCTGTGCACATATTTTTATTTTAAATCTTCTGCAGCACAATTGCCTTTGTACCAGACTCAAGGAAATGAGCATTTAAGCTGCCCCGCGGAGCTAAGGTTTCCTACTGAGCTTCTACCTTGAGAAGTATTGCTGTCTCAGACCACTTGCCTCCACTCCAGCTGCCCCTGAGGGCATGTTTATAAGAGGGACACTGGTAGGTACCCATGTTGGGTTTTTGTGGGGTTTTTTTGCTCAACCTATTGGGTTGGCCAAAAGTTTATTCTAGTTTTTCTGTAAGATAGTATGGAAAAAAACTCAAGCTTTTTGGCCAACCCAATTCTTTAGGTTGAGAAACAAGAAATAGTATGTTGCCTAGGTCCTGTGAATGCACCTCAGATCTATCAATGATTGGTTGTATGGCTCTGAAAAAGATGCTCCATGCCTTTGAGTCTCAGTTTCCCTACCCTATCTGTGGGGCTTCCCTCATGGCTCAGATGGTAAAGAATCTGCCTGCAAAGCAGGAGACCCTGGGTTTGATCCCTGGGTTTGGAAGATCCCCTGAAGAAGGGAATGGCTACCCACTCCCGTATTCTTATCTGGAAAATCCCATGGACAGAGGAGCCTGGCAGGCTGCAGTCCATGGGGTCGCAAAGAGTTGGACATGATTGAGCGACTAACACTTCCACATCCACTTCCCTGTCTCTGTAATTAGTCCTTAGTTATTTCTGAGCATCTATTAGGTCTAACACCCTAGAGTTTTATGCTACAATTTTATGGTGGCCGGAAGAAGGCTATGTGCATATATTTATGTTTCAGTTCCAAGAGAAGTAGCCTCCAGTCTGAGGGAAATTATGTTTATAAATGTATTATTGATACCCAATAAAAATGCCAAGAATTCTTGGCATTTATATGACACCACTACTTTTCAATTTTACTTTCACATTTTCTGGTCTCAATTTTCTATTTTTAACTTTGAACACATACTTTTTGTGCCACACATTTATCCCTCGCTTTGACTCTCAGGTTGATACTTAGCCATATCTTTAATTGACTGATTTTCTCCCTCTAGGTCACTTGCTGTGGGTGGTGTATCGTTTCTCACTTTGATGAAAGTCTTGGGATTCCCTTTGTTCCAGACTATCATCCCCAAAATGGCTGTATAGAAAATAGCCTTGGATGATAGAGATTGGAAAAGGAAAGCATGTTTAGTCTAGTATGCCTCCTTTTGGAGTAAGGGGCAGGATCCTTACTGCCCGTTATAAAAGATTTGGGCTCCCTAGTTCAGTATGCAACTTATAATACACTCACTACATGTGCATCACTCTTGAGCTTGGGAAATGGGTGGAAAAAATGCTTATACAGATAGGCTTATTATATAGTGATTTTTTTAATTGAACAAGAAAACTGGAAAAGAATACTGTCTCTGCAAATGACATGATTGTTTTCTTAGAAAAAAATCATAAGAATCTATAAAATAGCTGCAAAATTTATGAGTATTTAGCCAGATAACAGATTCAAAATTAACATCCACAAATTCATTGTGTTTCTCTATATAAGCAATAAAAATGGAAATTGAATTACAAATACTATTTACAAAAACATATTAAAATACATAGAGATCGAGTTAAATATGTGCAAACCTCTATACTGAAAATTACAAGTAATACGAAAGAAATTAAATATCAAAATAAATGGAGAATGCTACTTTCTTCACAGACTGGAGGACATACAATGTTGATAAATTTAAATTCTCCTTAAATTAGTCTATAATTTCTATACAATCACAAGTAAAATTCCAGCAGGGTTTTTTTTAGAAATTTACAATTTGATTCTAAAATTTGTGTGGAAAATCATAGAACCTAGAATAGTCCAAACTATCTTGAAAAAAAGAAAAAAGTTGGCCTCATACCACCTGATCTGAAGACTTCTATAAATCTACAGTAGTATAGATACTGTTATATTGGCACAAATGTAGATCAGTGGACCAGAAGAGAGAGTCTTAAACAGACTGACACATACAGAGTCAACTGTGTTTTTGGACAAAGGCACCAAGCATTTCAAAGGGCAAAGGAAGTCTATCCCACAAAAAGTGCTGAAATAACTAAACATCCCATATTTTAGGGGAAAAAATAATTCCCCTTTCTTTTTTCCAGTTTCTGGGAAAATATTTATCTTAGAATTAACAAAACATGCACGGAAAAAGCATTAACATTAAACCCTCAATGTCCCAACTACCAAAATAGTCACTCTCAAGCCAGGTTGCACTTCAAAACCACCTTAGAACACCTGCCCCAATATTCAGAAATTCCAGGGACTGGGAAGAAGGCGCCCAGGCATGGTATTTAGGAAATGCTCTCCAAACAATCCTATAATTGGGAACTGCTTTAAGACAGACAAGCTTATTATGCTGCAATTAAAAAAGAAAAATTAAGATGTAAAGGTGTTTCTATAACTTTATTTGACAATCAGCAGTTAGTTCTCCTTCACATTAACTATCTGGAGACTTGACAGGTACACAGGTCACCAACAGGTACACAGGTCACCAGCATTTAGGGCTTGTCTGGTTAATCTTTATTAAGTTTCCTGGACAACTGCATATAGATAGAAGTGTGTGTGTGTATGTGTGTGTTCAGTTGCTCAATCCTGTCCAACTCTTTGTGACCCCATGGACTGTAGCCCTCCAGGCTCCTCTGTCCATGGGATTTCCCAGGCAAGAATACTGGAGTGGGTTGCCATGCCCTCCTCCAGGGGATCTTCCTGACCCACCTCTGTTGCATTTCCTGCGCTGGCAGGCGGATTCTTTATCACTGCGCCACCTGGGAAGCACACGGATCCATCATGGGACATTCTTTTTTCCTTTGGTCCAGACAGCTTTGATGATCCTGGTGTCAATGTATACATCTGGGGTTCCCTCTTGGCAAATTTCAGGATTTCTCTGAATGCCCTGAGGGGTTCTTGGAACCCATTCCATGGATGTGCTTGTGAATGTTGATAGTGTATTCTCTGGTCACCACCTCGTTGATGATGGACCAGCTCTTCTTCTCCTCAGCACCCTTCTTTGCAGGAGTCACTTCTGCCAGACTGGGGTGCAAGATTATGGGAGAAGGAACACAGTATCCTAACCCACCCCTTGATAGGAAGAGAAGTTCTTACCATGTGTGCTAAGAGATTCTACCTGGAGAAATAAATATATTGCCAGGAGCTCTTGGTCTATGGAGCTATGTCAGGTTTCTTCCCCATTTTAGAACTGGGACAAATATATTAGGGGTATTTTTCCTTCTGTTGTCTTTGCCACAGTGCCGAGCCTCTACCTTCCAGACTTGTATGCATGTCTAACTCCAGTGGTAGGTCTGTTTGAGACATACCCAGACCTTTAAGCAGCTTCACTTTCATTTTTGCCTTCTCAGTGGTGGCTTGGACTTTGAGAAGCCATGTCCCATGCATGCCCTTCTTTATCAGGCACTATAAGGGTTGGCACATTGTGCCAGGTGGGGAGTAAAAGTCCTCCAGAACCCCCGAGTCCCCAGGGAGGCTTGAATGCCTTTCATGTTCTTAGGGATCAGCTACGTTTGTACATTATCAGTCAAAGCTTCTGGGACAATATACATTTTACCCAAATAAATGGCTCCCAAAAATTTTATGGCAGTGCCTGGGTCTTGAATTTTCTCTGAGTTGATTGATCTATCCTCTTCTCAGAGGTTCCAGAGAAGTCTACAGAGTGTCCTGCAGTGAGGCACATCCTCATATGTTAACATTATATCATCAATGTGCTGCTCCATACTCAGCTGCTTCAGTCATGAATGGAATGGAATGGGCCCATTTTATTGATGTGGGGAGAAGACCCAATTTGAAACATCAAAGGGAACTTCCTGACTATAACTGTTTGCCCCCTGCCACCATCAGTGGTGCCAAGGTGGTGCCAGAAAACTTTTGAGGGTGCCCATGTATACTAAAATACAGTTGGCTCCAGTATCAACTAGAACTGTCTCCTTCAGTTCATTTTGGGGGGACCGGTGAATAGTGAGCGGAACAGGAAGCCTCCAGTGGCCCTGATCTGGATATGATCTTGCCTGCATGCTATACCTGGGGAGTGAGGCACCATTCCAAATAGGACTGCATCCCTGAGGCCCCTACTGGAGCTGGTGGGGCATCAGGGCTGGTTGGGGCAGGTGGGGCAGGTCTGAACTGCTGTTCAGCTTTTAAGGCTTTCCATAGGCCAGCCAGTGGAGCATTGGGTTGCTGGTCTATCCTTTTAGATGGGGTCCTGGCAGCAAGGAGGTAAAACCACGTTTACAGGTTACTTTTACTAGGTAACTTTCACAGCCAGCTAAGTAAGATAGCCTTTCGGCTTTCTGACCTTCTTCTCTGTCTCCAGACTTTATTTTTTAAATAATTTTATTTATTTGTTTGCTTGTTTGTTTTGGCTCTGCTGGGTCAGGCTTTTCTCTAGTTGCTGGAAGTGGGGGCTGCTTACTAGCTGCAGTGTGCGGGCTTCTCTTGTTGTGAACCACGGGCTCTCAGACGCACAGGCTTCAGAAGCTGAGACACATGGGCTGCTCCCAGGCTCACGAGCACAGGCTCAATAGCTAGAGTGTGCTATAGCTATAGTCCAGGTTTAGTTGTTCCATGGCAGGTGGAATCTTCTCAGATCAGGGATGGAATCCATGTCTCCTACATTAGCAGGCAGATTCTTTACTATGAAGCCACCAGGGAAGCCCTGTCTCAGGGCTTTCTTGCAGCCCAAACCTGTATTTGGAATTTGTCAGTTTCCTCCAACCAATGAGTTGCCCAACATCATGAATGTCTTATTTTATGACCAGGTTTAGCATGGATATCAGTATCTCATATCAGGTGCTAGGGGCGGACTGGGGTATCTTGGCTTTCATTCCTGCAGTGAATGTGGCCCATTCGGGACTCAAAGACAGGGATGTAGGTGGCCTGTTTTACCAAACTCCCTAATAATTTACTTACCTACTGCCTAGATCCACATGCCCAAGGAGAACCCTTTCAATGGGCCAGGCCTCCCTGCAGGATAGAATAATCCAACCTGTAAGGGAGTAAGTACCCTGAACCCCTAGGTGCTATGCAGGCACTGCTGGGGGGAGGGGGGTGGTGTGTGATCACGTTGCTCATTTTCTCCGCTTCCTGACTGTTCGGAGAACCACCATCACTCCCTGGATCTCACAGTCACACCAACCAGGTGGGGATATTTTCCCTGGCCTTTTGTTGGAACTTGGCAGCTTTATCAGTAAGCTCAGCTGGAGTACATTCTCTCGCTGTGTTTCCTGAATCGGGGGCTGACCCACTCTCTGGTGGTGTTGTTGTTTTCTTTTTTCATTCGGGGTCAAATAGCACAGAGCATTTCATCCATTTAATTGTCAACCATAACATCCTCTTCTTCATTTGAATCTCTTTCCCAGGGATTCCATGTCCTAGCAGCCCAATCAGGCTTTGTTCCGCCACTTAGATCTTAATCCTCAACCGCTTGTGGCCTTCTAGCTTTGCAAACTAGTGCACCAAGGTCTCTAACTTCTTACCCTGCTCTCCCACCTTGTCTGTCAGCCCACAAGCTGGAAGAGCCACGGACAACCACACATCCTTCTCCAACCTCAGCTCTTCTTACAACTTCTAGCTCGAGTTCCCACCTGCCCACACTAGAGACTAGCCCACTGCCAGCCCTTCAGTTCCCTTCTTTGCTGCAGTGCACCACGTACAGTTCCTCAAACAAGCTCACTGAGCCAGCCAGTATTCCAGGGTGTCCACAAACACACACAGAGGACCATGAGCATTTAATACATAGGTCACCCTTCCCCCACATAAAGGTCAACAGCCAACTCAGGATTTCTCCCACGGGCATCTCTTTCCCAAAACCCACTTCTCCAATCTCCTAATTTTTTTGGTTTTCAAATTCAGAAATTTCCAGAGTGAAATCTGAAATTGGCCCTCAAATGCAGAAAGCAAAGAGAGACCAAAGAAAGAGGCAGACCATTCCAGATGGGTAGGTGGGAGGCTAACTAAGCAAGGGAACCTGTATCTGAGGCTAGTCTTAAGCAGCCACCAGATGAACACATCTTTGCATCCATCTGCCAGAATCTTTAAAGTTTATGTAGAGGCCTTAACTGGATGCAGCCACATATACTGTCCAGATGATCTCAATAATACTTTAATTTCTCAAGGCTGCATCCTTGAAAACGGCTCCCACCATGGGAACTGTGAGCAGAACATATGTTATAAAGACCAGAGAGGGATGGAGGAGCCTCCCTTTGCCCTGGTCCTGCTTATGGGTCAACTGGCAGTCATGCCCTCTGGGTGACCTCCCCTAAGATGAACATAAAACCTAAAACTATTAAGCTTCTAAAAGAAGATACAGAAAAGTATCCTGGTGACTTTGAGATTATAAAAAAAAAATCTTCTTAGAAGCTGTAATCACAAAGAAAACATGGGTCACTTACACTTTCTCAAAATTAAAGTTTTCTGCTTTATCAAAAGGCTTCAGACAAAGGCAAGGAATTCCCTGGTGGTCCAGTGGTTAGGAGTCTGTGGTTCCACTGCAGGGGACACAGGTTTGATCCCTGGTCAGGGAACTTAAGATCCCACATGCCAAGTGGTGTGGCCAAAAAAAAAAAAATCTTTTTTTTAAATACAAAGGCAAACCACAGAGTGGAAGAAAATGTTCACAAAACGTTGTTCTGACAGAAGACTTGTGTCTAGAGTATATAAACATCTCCTGAAAATATGTCCTGTTTGGTTTGAATTTTTACAATGATAATATTGTCCTGTTATTATGATATAGTAACCTCATAATGACCACATTTCATATCCCAATCACAATTTAAATCCATCAGTCAACAAATAAAAAAATGGGAATGAAGAACCCCACACTCTAGTATCTCCTCTACATCTACCTCTGCTCCCACTACAAGTCACATTGAGAAACACACTGCTAGTCACCCTTTCTTTCCCTCGACAGGCAAAGAACAGTCTTTATGAGGACTGAGGAAGTGGATTTAACAAATAGGGAGATAAAATTACTAATATGAGGGCAAGCTTCCACTCCTGCAATAATGAAAAGAAGAAATTGGCACACATTTTTAAAACAACTCAGAAAAACTTGGGCAAAATGAAAACAAAGAAGATTTTAAAGAATACAGTAAGTCCCCTACATAAAATGAGTTCCGTTCTGAGAGTATGTTCATAAGTCCAATTTGTCCATAAGTCAAACAGACTTAACCTAGGTACCCAACTAACACAATTGGCTACATGGTACTATATAAAGTGTAATAGGTTTATAATACTTGTCACAAAAATATTACATAAAAAACCAACACAAAAAATAAAACATTAAACATTTTTAATAAACATTAAACATTTTTAATCTTACAGTACAGTAACTTATAGATATGTGAACTAACTTACATGACTGGATATGTGAACACATGTTCTCATCTTTGAAAGTTCACAACTTGAAGGTTTGTATGTAGACGACTTTACTGTATTTATGGTAAATTATTAATAGTTATGAAAACCAATAGGATAGTAGATAAGATGGTGAAATTAAAAAACATTTGAGTATGCTCATAACCTCATCTGGTGCCTGGTGCTCTGACCATCACTGGGATAATATAAACCAGAGGCTTTGAAGCATCTTGGTAAATGGGAATGGGAGCATCATGCACTGAGCCAGTTGGTATAGACTGATTCTTTTCTATTGGTAATCCTAATGAAAAATAATTTATTAATAGATATGGATTTGTACTGCACTGGTATTTTCAATGCCATGATTAGAGCAGAAACAAAGTTACAAAACCACCCACAAGATGTTCCTGCATCAACTCCTGATATGTTGGTTTTTAGTTATGATTATTGCAGTCAATTTTCCATTCCAGAAGACTAATACAAGTTTGGTATGTTGCTATCAGTATTTGCATTGGTTCTGCAAAATGTGTTTTGGGTTAAGGGTTACTATGGCCCCTCCTCCCCTACTAGGTGTGAAGCTAAAGCTACTTAATAGATTTTCAGATGCTATTTAACCAGCTCTGTTCTAATTAGAAATCATACTATCTCCGATGGATTCAGTGCTCAGTTGCTCAGCTGTGTCTGACTCTTTGCAACCCCATAGACGATAGCCCACCAGGCTGCTCTGTCCATGGGATTTTCCAGGCAAGAATACTGGAGTGGGTTGCCATTTCCTTCTCCAGGATGAAGTTGGTAGTGATTCTAAAACAGGTGTTATTTTTCTTAAGAAGGTAAAGGAAGCCAAGACAATTGAGGCTGGATCATTTCCTGAGTAAGGCTCTAGCCTCTTCACCAACCCCAACGTAATCTCTTAAATTGCTATTTACCCGTGTCCCCAGGCCCCACTGACTCTCGACCTCCTCCATGACTGCTTTCCTGCTTCCTCTTTTACATTCCACTCAGTCCACAAACACTCCCTGTCCCAGTATAAAAGTTATTGAGTGTAGCAGTAAAGGAAACTATAAACAGCCCAGTTTAAAAAGACAACCTCTCATCTTAAGGAGAGAGCAACCCTGACTCCACATTTCCCTCCATAGTCACCACCTTAATTTTCTGCTCCCTTTTTCAGTAAAACTCTGGAAAACATTGCTTTTATTGGATGTCTCAATTTCCTCTCCTCCCATTTCCTCTTGAAACTGCTGCATTCTGCCTTTCATCTCCATCTCTGCACCTAAACACCTCTTGTCAAGGCCATGGATGTCACCCAGATAGCCCAGCCGGTATTTAGGTCACACTCTCTTACTTAATACATTTTCTTTACATGGTCGTGGCATAGAATTCTCTCTCCTTGTTCTCCTCCGCCTTGGGAGCTTTTCTTGTCCTCTAATTTGCAGATGTCTCCTGACCTATCTGATTTTTAAACCATGAAGAGCTCCAAAGCCCAGTTCTCCACACTTGTCCAATCTATCATCATTCCCCAGGTGGTCTTCCCCTTCCATTTGAAAGAACATATTACACATGTTGTTATGGAACAAACTTCAAGATATATTGTTAAATAAAAATCCATGAAAGATGGCAAGTTGGATGTGTGCAGCAGTTTGGGGTGACTGATGACACAGGGGTGGAGAATTTGACTTCTACTCTGAAAGGTTTGGGCACAAATGAGCCAGGAAGTCACATTAAAGAGCTAAGTATGTTCATCCACCTCATTAGAACTGACTCAAATGTGTTCCTTTTTATGGCTGAATAATATTCCATTGTGTATATACAGAGCCTATTATACAGAGTGAAGTAAGTCAAAAAGAGAAAGATAAATATTGTATTCTAACACATATATACAGAATCTAGAGAAATGGTACTGAAGAATTTATTTGCAGGGCAGCAATGGAGAAACAGACATAGAGAATAGACTTATGTTCATGGGGAGAGGGGAGGAGAGGAAGAGATGTATGGAAAGAATAACATGGAAACTTAATTACCATATGTAAAATAGATAGCCAATGGGAATTTGCTGTATGGCTCAGGAAACTCAAACAGGGCTCTGTATCAATCTAGAGGCTGGGATGGGGAGTGAGATGGGAGGGAGGTTCAAAAGAGAGGGAAGATATATATATATATATATATACACACACCTATGGCTGGTTCATGTTGAGGTTTGACAGAAAACAACAAAATTTTGTAAAGCAATTATCCTTCAGTTAAAAATTAAATAGTTTTTTTTTAAAAAAGAGCTAACAGAGGAGCCAAGATGGCGGAGGAGTAGGACTGGGAGAACACTTTCTCCCCCACAAATTCATCAAAAGAGCATTTAAACGTCAAGTAAATTCCACAAAACAACTTCTGAATGCCGGCAGAGGACATCAAGCACCCAGAAAAGCAACCCAACTCTTCGATAGGAGGTAGGAAAAAATATAAAAGACAAAAAAAGAGACAAAAGAGGGAGGGACGGAGTTCCGTCCCGGGAAGGGAGTCTTAAAAAGAGAGAAGTTTCCAAACACCAGGAAACCTTCTCACTGCCGAATCTGTGCCGAGCTTTGGAAGCACAGAGGGCAACATAAAAGGGAGAAAAAAATAAATAAACAATTAAAAATCGCAGATTGCGAGCCCTACGGTAACTCCCCCAGCAGAGAAGCAGCGCAGATGCCTGCATACGGCATTAGCAAGCGGGGGCTGGGCAGGGAAGCGCGGCGCAGGCTGCGTTGCTTAGAGTAAGAATCTGGCCCGAATGTCCTGAGCGCTATCTGAGCGAAATAATTTGGGCTAGAAAACCAGACTGTGGGATATCTACCACGCGAAAAGCCAGCCCTAACCTAAGACACCGCCAGGCCCGCGCACAGAACAAAGGACTGAACAGAGATAGCCGGCTGCAGACCTTCCCCCTCCAGGTGACAGGCAGCCAGAGCCAGAAGGGGGCTATCGCAGCCCCAGAGAGACACTATCTATAAAACTGTAAGCAGGCTTCTTTGCTAACTAAAACTTCTTGGGGGTCTGGACGGTCAACATCTGCCTGAGAAGGTGCGCCGGTTTTACACCCAGATAACCGAGTGATGGGGAGGCAATAAGTCGCAGCATTGGCGCTCACCAAACACCTCATCACCTGAGCTGCTCGGATCTGGGAAGAGCACAAAACACAGGCCCAACCGAGTCTGCGCCTCTGAGGACTACCCGAGTGCCTGAACCTGAGCGGCTTGGACCTGGGAGCTCAGCCCAGGGCCAGCCTCTGATTGTTCCCAGTGGAACAACCTAGAGCCCGAGCAGTGTGGGCAGGGAGGCTACACGCGCCGTGAGCGGGGACAGACCCAGTGTGACTGAGGCACTGCGAACGCACGCCAGTGTTATTTGTTTGCAGCATCCCTCCCTCCCTCCCCACAGCGCGACTGAACAAGTGAGCCTAAATTAAAAAAAAAAAAAAGTGTCCTCCACCGTCCCCTTTCTGTCCGGGCGGAAACCAGACACTGAAGAGACCAGCAAACAGAAGAAGCTATAACAGAGGGAAACACCTTGGAAGCTACAGGCCATAGATTAAAACCCTGTGGTTACTACGGACTACTTAGGAAGGGGCCTATAGATCTTGAGAAATATAAGTCGGACCAAGGAACTAGTCAAAAATGAACTGAACCCACAATACTCACAACAAAACCAGAGAAAGACCTAGATATATTTTTACGATCAATCTTTCTTTCTTTCTTTTTAATTTAAAAAAAAAAAAGTAAGTCCTCTATTGTCCTTTAATTTTCACTTTTATAACCTATTACTTTGAAAAAAAAAAAAAAAGACCCTATTTTTTTTTCTTCTTCAGCAAACTTCATATATATATTTTATAATTTTTGACCGTGTTTTGTTTTTTTTTCTTTTTCTTCTTTTCTTTAACATTGTATTTTTGAAATTCCAAACTCTACTCTAGATTTTTAATTTTTGCTTTTTGGTATTAGTTATCAATTTTGTACCTGTAGTTTCTTTATAATTTTCGCGACCTTGTTTGTTTTTCTTTGTTCATTTTTTCTCTCTTTCTTTTCCTTCTTCTTTTCATTAACATCGTATTTTTGAAATTCCAAACTCTACTCTAGATTTTTAATTTTTGCTTTTATGTATTTGTTACCAATTTTGTACCTTTAAGAACCCAATCTTCAGGACCCATTTTTCACTGGGGAGCGAGATTACTGGCTTGACTGCTCTCTCTCCCTTTGGACTCTCCGTTTTCTCCACCAAGTTGCCTATATCTCCTCCGTAACCCCTCTCTACTCTACCCAACTCTGTGAATTTCTGTGTGTTCCAGACGGTGGAGAACACTTAGGAAACTGATTACTGGCTGGATCTGTCTCCCTCCTTTTCATTTCCCCCTTATATCCTTCTGGCCACCTCTGTCTCCTTCCTCCTTCTTCTCTTCTCTGTATAACTCCGTGAACATCTCTGAGCGGTCCAGTTGTGGAGTGCACATAAGGAAGTGACTACTGGCTAGCCCACTCTCTCCACTATTGATTCCACCTCATCTCATTTGGGTCACCTCTAACTTCCTCCTCCCTCTTCTCTTCTCCATGTAACGCTGTGAACATCTCTGAGTGACCCTCACAGTAGAGAAACTTTTCATCTTTAACGTAGATGTTTTATCAATGGTGCTGTATAGAAGAAGAAGTTTTGAAACTACTGTAAAAATAAGACCGATAACTGGAAGTAGGAGGCTTAAGTCCAAACCCTGACTCCAGGGAACTCCTGACTCCAAGGAACATTAATTGACAGGAACTCATCAAACGCCTCCATACCAACACTGAAACCAAGCACCACATGAGGGCCAACAAGTTCCAGGGCAAGACATACCAAGCAAATTCTCCAGCAACAAAGGAACACAGCCCTGAGCTTCAAGATACAGGCTGCCCAAAGTCACCCCAAAACCATAGACATCTCATAACTCATTACTGGACATTTCATTACACTCCAGAGAGAAGAAATACAGCTCCATCCACCAGAACATCGACACAAGCTTCCCTAACCAGGAAACCTTGACAAGCCACCTGTACAAACCCACACACAGCAAGGAAATGCCACAATAAAGAGAACTCCACAAACTGCCAGAATACAGAAAAGACACCCCAAACTCAGCAATTTAAACAAGATGAAGAGACAGAGGAATACCCAGCAGATAAAGGAACAGGATAAATGCCCACCAAACCAAACCAAAGAGGAAGAGATAGGGAATCTACCTGATAAAGAATTCCGAATAATGATAGTGAAATTGATCCAAAATCTTGAAATTAAAATGGAATCACAGATAAATAGCCTGGAGGCAAGGATTGAGAAGATGCAAGAAAGGTTTAACAAGGACTTAGAAGAAATAAAAAAGAGTCAATATATAATGAATAATGCAATAAGTGAAATTAAAAACACTCTGGAGGCAACAAATAGTAGAATAACAGAGGCAGAAGATAGGATTAGTGAATTAGAAGATAGAATGGTAGAAATAAATGAATCAGAGAGGATAAAAGAAAAACGAATTAAAAGAAATGAGGACAATCTCAGAGACCTCCAGGACAATATTAAACGCTACAACATTCGAATCATAGGGGTCCCAGAAGAAGAAGACAAAAAGAAAGACCATGAGAAAATACTTGAGGAGATAATAGTTGAAAACTTCCCTAAAATGGGGAAGGAAATAATCACCCAAGTCCAAGAAACCCAGAGAGTCCCAAACAGGATAAACCCAAGGCGAAACACCCCAAGACACATATTTATCAAATTAACAAAGATCAAACACAAAGAACAAATATTAAAAGCAGCAAGGGAAAAACAACAAATAACACACAAGGAAACACCCATAAGGATAACAGCTGATCTTTCAATAGAAACTCTTCAAGCCAGGAGGAAATGGCAAGACATAATTAAAATGATGAAAGAAAATAACCTACAGCCCAGATTATTGTACCCAGCAAGGATCTCATTCAAGTATGAAGGAGAAATCAAAAGCTTTTCAGACAAGCAAAAGCTGAGAGAATTCTGCACCACCAAACCAGCTCTCCAACAAATACTAAAGGATATTCTCTAGGCAGGAAACACAAAAACGGTGTATAAATTCGAACCCAAAACAATAAAGTAAATGGCAACGGGATCATATTTATCAGTAATTACCTTAAACGTAAATGGGTTGAATGCCCCAACCAATAGACAAAGACTGGCTGAATGGATACAAAAACAAGACCCCTACATATGTTGTCTACAAGAGACCCACCTCAAAACAGGGGACACATACAGACTGAAAGTGAAGGGCTGGAAAAAGATTTTCCATGCAAATAGGGACCAAAAGAAAGCAGGAGTAGCAATACTCATATCAGATAAAATAGACTTTAAAACAAAGACTGTGAAAAGAGACAAAGAAGGTCACTACATAATGATCAAAGGATCAATCCAAGAAGAAGATATAACAATTATAAATATATATGCACCCAACACGGGAGCACTGCAGTATGTAAGACAAATGCTAACAAGTATGAAAGGAGAAATTAACAATAACACAATAATAGTGGGAGACTTTAATACCCCACTCACACCTATGGATAGATCAACTAAACAGAAAATTAACAAGGAAACACAAACTTTAAATGATACAATAGACCAGTTAGACCTAATTGATATCTATAGGACATTTCATCCCAAAACAATGAATTTCACCTTTTTCTCAAGCGCACATGGAACCTTCTCCAGGATAGATCACATCCTGGGCCATAAAGCTAGCCTTGGTAAATTCAAAAAAATAGAAATCATTCCAAGCATCTTTTCTGACCACAATGCAGTAAGATTAGATCTCAATTAAAGGAGAAAAACTATTAAAAATTCCAACATATGGAGGCTGAACAACACGCTGCTGAATAACCAACAAATCACAGAAGAAATCAAAAAAGAAATCAAAATTTGCATAGAAATGAATGAAAATGAAAACACAACAACCCAAAACCTGTGGGATACGGTAAAAGCAGTCCTAAGGGGAAAGTTCGTAGCAATACAGGCACACCTCAAGAAACAAGAAAAAAGTCAAATAAATAACCTAACTCTACACCTAAAGCAACTAGAAAAGGAAGAAATGAAGAACCC
Source organism: Bubalus bubalis (assembly GCF_019923935.1). Lineage (NCBI taxonomy): Eukaryota > Metazoa > Chordata > Mammalia > Artiodactyla > Bovidae > Bubalus > Bubalus bubalis. The sequence continues at coordinate 41,379,784 of NC_059166.1, forward strand.
CAGGGTTAGTAGAAGGAAAGAAATCTTAAAACTTAGAGCAGAAATAAATGCAAAAGAAACAAAAGAGATCATAGCAAAAATCAACAAAACCAAAAGCTGGTTTTTTGAAAGGATAAATAAAATGGACAAACCATTAGCCAGACTCATCAAGAAACAAAGGGAGAAAAATCAAATCAATAAAATTAGAAATGAAAATGGAGAGATCACAACAGACAACACAGAAATACAAAGGATCATAAGAGAGTACTATCAACAATTATATGCCAATAAAATGGACAACGTGGAAGAAATGGACAAATTCTTAGAAAAGTACAACTTTCCAAAACTCGACCAGGAAGAAATAGAAAATCTTAACAGACCCATCACAAGCACGGAAATTGAAACCGTAATCAAAAATCTTCCAGAAAACAAAAGCCCAGGTCCAGACGGCTTCACAGCTGAATTCTACCAAAAATTTAGAGAAGAGCTAACACCTATCCTGCTCAAACTCTTCCAGAAAATTGCAGAGGATGGTAAACTTCCAAACTCATTCTATGAGGCCACCATCTCCCTAATACCAAAACCTGACAAAGATCCCACAAAAAAAGAAAACTACAGGCCAATATCACTGATGAACATAGATGCAAAAATCCTTAACAAAATTCTAGCAATCAGAATCCAACAACACATGAAAAAGATCATACACCAGGACCAAGTGGGCTTTATCCCAGGGATGCAAGTATTCTTCAATATCCGCAAATCAATCAATGTAATACACCACATTAACAAATTGAAAAATAAAAACCATATGATTATCTCAATAGATGCAGAGAAAGCCTTTGACAAAATTCAACATCCATTTATGATAAAAACTCTCCAGAAAGCAGGAATAGAAGGAACATACCTCAACATAATCAAAGCTATATATGACAAACCCACAGCAAACATTATCCTCAATGGTGAAAAATTGAAAGCATTTCCCCTAAAGTCAGGAACAAGACAAGGGTGCCCACTTTCACCATTACTATTCAACATAGTTTTGGAAGTTTTGGCCACAGCAATCAGAGCAGAAAAAGAAATAAAAGGAATCCAAATTGGAAAAGAAGAAGTAAAGCTCTCACTGTTTGCAGATGACATGATCCTCTACATAGAAAACCCTAAAGACTCCGCCAGAAAATTACTAGAACTAATCAATGACTATAGTAAAGTTGCAGGATATAAAATCAACACCCAGAAATCCCTTGCATTCCTATACACTAATAATGAGAAAACAGAAAGAGAAATTAAGGAAACAATTCCATTCACCATTGCAACGGAAAGAATAAAATACTTAGGAATATATCTACCTAAAGAAACTAAAGACCTATATATAGAAAACTATAAAACACTGGTGAAAGAAATCAAAGAGGACACTAACAGATGGAGAAATATACCATGTTCATGGATTGGAAGAATCAATATAGTGAAAATGAGTATACTACCCAAAGCAATTTATAGATTCAATGCAATCCCTATCAAGCTACCAACAGTATTCTTCACAGAGCTAGAACAAATAATTTCACAATTTGTATGGAAATACAAAAAACCTCGAATAGCCAAAGCGATCTTGAGAAAGAAGAATGGAACTGGAGGAATCAACCTACCTGACTTCAGGCTCTACTACAAAGCCACAGTTATCAAGACAGTATGGTACTGGCACAAAGACAGAAATATAGATCAATGGAACAAAATAGAAAGCCCAGAGATAAATCCACGCACATATGGACACCTTATCTTTGACAAAGGAGGCAAGAATATACAATGAATTAAAGACAATCTCTTTAACAAGTGGTGCTGGGAAATCTGGTTAACCACTTGTAAAAGAATGAAACTAGAACACTTTCTAACACCATACACAAAAATAAACTCAAAATGGATTAAAGATCTAAACGTAAGACCAGAAACTATAAAACTCCTAGAGGAAAACATAGGCAGAACACTCTCTGACATACATCACAGCAGGATCCTCTATGACCCACCTCCCAGAATATTGGAAATAAAAGCAAAAATAAACAAATGGGACCTAATTAACCTTAAAATCTTCTACACATCAAAGGAAACTATTAGCAAGGTGAAAAGACAGCCTTCAGAATGGGAGAAGATAATAGCAAATGAAGCAACTGACAAACAACTAATCTTGAGAATATACAAGCAACTCCTACAGCTCAACTCCAGAAAAATAAATGACCCAATCAAAAAATGGGCCAAAGAACTAAATAGACATTTCTCCAAAGAAGACATCCAGATGGCTAACAAACACATGAAAAGATGCTCAACATCACTCATTATCAGAGAAATGCAAATCAAAACCACTATGAGGTACCATTTCACACCAGTCAGAATGGCTGCAATCCAAAAGTCTACAAGTAATAAATGCTGGAGAGGGTGTGGAGAAAAGGGAACCCTCTTCCACTGTTGGTGGGAATGCAAACTAGTACAGCCACTTTGGAGAACAGTGTGGAGATTCCTTAAAAAACTGAAAATAGAACTGCCTTATGATCCAGCAATCCCACTGCTGGGCATACACACTGAGGAAACCAGAAGGGAAAGAGACACGTGTACCCCAATGTTCATCGCAGCACTGTTTATAATAGCCAGGACATGGAAGCAACCTAGATGTCCATCAGCAGATGAATGGATAAGAAAGCAGTGGTACATATACACAATGGAGTATTACTCAGCCATTAAAAAGAATACATTTGAATCAGTTCTAATGAGGTGGATGTATAATTCCTATTATACAGAGTGAAGTAAGCCAGAAAGAAAAACACCAATACAGTATACTAACACATATATATGGAATTTAGAAAGATGGTAACAATAACCCTGTGTACGAGACAGCAAAAGAGACACTGATGTATAGAACAGTCTTATGGACTCTGTGGGAGAGGGAGAGGGTGGGAAGATTTGGGAGAATGGCATTGAAACATGTAAAATATCATGTATGAAACAAGTTGCCAGTCCAGGTTCGATGCATGATACTGGATGCTTGGGGCTGGTGCACTGGGACGACCCAGAGGGATGGTATGGGGAGGGAGAAGGGAGGAGGGTTCAGGATGGGGAACACATGTATACCTGTGGCGGATTCATTTTGATATTTGGCAAAACCAATACAATTATGTAAAGTTTAAAAAATAAAATTAAATTAAAAAAATAAAAAATAAAAATAAAAAAATAAAAATAAAATAAAATTTAAAAATTAAAAAAAAATAATAAAAAGAGCTAACAATGCAGTCCCTGAAAACTATAATGTTTTTACTCACTTAACTAGAAATTAAATTTAATTTAAAGTTAAAAAGACAAATGAGTTATAGATCTTACCCTCCAGAAATGTATAGTTTGCTGGGGGGAGAAGGGGTTGAAAAATAAATAGTTACAAAATAAGGAACAAATGGTGTTGCCAGAGAAATGACAGTTGGGACTTATGGAAATTCAGATAAATAGAGCATCTTTTAAAAGTTTGATGAAGCTGAATTAGTTTTGACTTTTTTATTGCACACTTGCAAAATTAATGCATTTCCTAATTGCCTCTGTAATCAGATTGAAATTTCTAAAGTTTCTGTTGCTTGTTCATGCTCCCAATCTTATAATTGGAATGGAAAAGCCTTTTTCTTGGTCTATCTCACAGACCTCAAGAACCCAAGAAACACATATCTAAGGATAAATATTTGAAGAAAAAAAACAATTTTATTTCATTTTATTTAAGAGGAAGGGGTCAAAATGTAGAGATTAACACATGGGACACTGGGAGAAATGTAGAGAGGTTTCCCTAAGCAGCTAGTAGATGGTTCATCTGGGATCTGAACCCAGGTCTGTCTAATTCCAGAGCCCATACTCTTTCAGTATTATAGCCTGGTCTCAAATATAAATTCATATTTAAACATTATAAAAAGAGAGTAAGGTACCCATGGGTAAGAAAACATTTGATTTACAAAAAACAGGGAGTTGTTGATGGCACAAGTGCCCTGGAAGAACTAGAGAAACACAAGACATTCAAAAGTGAGCACATCCATGGACTTCCCTGGTGGTCCAGTGGTTAAGACTCCACACTCCCACTGCAGGGGACATGGGTTTGATCCCTGGTCAGGGAAACTAAGATCCCACATGCCATGTGGCTCAGCCAAAAGTAAAAATAGGTATATCCACAGTAACACTATAAAACATTACGGAAACAAAGAGAAGAAGGAAGATACAGACTATCTTAAGAATAATTGCATTTGATTGTTAGTGAAATTATCATTTCCTTTTATTTTCTGTATCTAAAATATAAATGATGCTCATTTCCTCTCTTCTTGGTTTTTGTGCTATACGCAGGAGAAGGTAAATTTAGAGCTAAATCTTATCCAAGCCGGAGATTTAGATTCCTGTTCTCTGCCTTTCAACTCCCACTTCATCCAAAGACCTTCAGCATCACTCTTTACTGGCTCTTGCCCTCGTCCTCTGCTAAAATCATTATGTCTGTTGGGTCTAATCCACATCAATCTTCAACCCTTCTTAAAACTGCTGAAACACCGGTTTTTCTTGGACCTAATGTCATAGAGTCATATCAGAGGATTTGATTTTTGTTCTAACCAGTAGTCATCAGTTGTGAATATTCCTATGCAGATTTTGATTGACTTGTTGTCATGAGTATAAATTTATATTTAACTTTACAGCTATGTATTCAATAAATGTCACTATCTTATTGACTGCCCAGCTTAATGACAGCTATCCAGTAGACAGATGACAGATAGAGAGACAAAGAGATAGAGAACACAAATGTTAACCAAAAGTAAACACATGTTTTTAAATATAGACATCTCTGGGCTTGGTGATAATGCTGTTTCACAGCTGATTTACTGTATTACTCTGAGAATAATTAGCTGTAAACATCAAAGGAATGTTATATGTTTTTTTCTCTCTTTTCTCCAAAGAAACGCACAGTGGGATATGTAAGATGTCAGAAATAATTAGACAAAATTGCACAGTCCCATTGTGATACTAAAATATCTCTGGAGTTGAATATTTGCTGTGAAACCTTAAAATCTGGTTTGAAAGATGCTTATTATAAACAGTATATTTTTTCTTTAAAGGTAATGTCCCAGAATTTTTAAAGCATGGTATTATGTGAATATATGGTTCCAAGTGTGAAAAAACATATAAAGATAAATGAGAAAGTCATCTGGGTGGCAAGATAGAATTAAAATTCGGTAATGTCGCCCTCAGAAAGACTTTGGGAACTTAAAAAATAGCATTTGAATAATAATATAGGGATGAAGTTTATTGGTGAACATAAAAGAAAAGAAACTGACTCACAGATATAGAGAACTAGTGGTTACCAGTGGGGAGAAGGAAGAAAGGAGGGGCAATATAGAGGATTAAGAGATACCAAACAAACTACTATATATAAGATAAGCTATAAGGATAGGGACTTCCCTGGCAGTCCAGGGGTTAAGACTTCACCTTCTGATGTAGGGGATGAGGGTTCGATCCCTGGTCAAGGAGGTAAGATCCCACATGATTTGTGGCCAAAAAAACAAAACATACAACAGAAGCAATGTTATAACAAATTCAATAGTTTTAAAATGGTCCACATTTTTTTTAATCCTTTTTGAAAAAAAGCTACAGCAGGCTTCCTGGTGGCTCAGCAGTAAAGAATCCACCTACCAGTGCAGGAGACATTGGTTCAATCCCTGGTCCAGGAAGATCCCGCATGCCACAGAGCAACTAAGCCCACCCACCACAACTACTGAGCCTATGCTCTAGAGCCCAGGAGCCACAACTACAGATGCCCGCACACCTAGAGCCTGTGCTCTGCAACACAAGAAGCCACAGCAATGCAAAGCCCACGCACTACAACTAGAAAGCAGCCCCTGGTCGCCAAAACTAGGGAAAAAGTCTATGCAGCAATGAAGACCCAGCACAGCCAAAAATTAATAAATAAATAAATAAAATTTTCAAAATGCTGCATGGATATATTGTACAGCACAGGGACTACAGCCAATACATTTTAATAACTGTACATAGAGTATAACCTTTAAAAATTGTGAATCACCATATTGTACATTTGTAACATATAATATTATATATTAACTATACTTCCATTTTTTAAAAAGATGGAGTTTACATTCAGAGAAGAAAAAATATATATCAAAAACATGTAAAGGTTTTATGAATACTGAAACACTGTCATTTGTCTTCCAGGTGAAAGAACATGGCTTTTTCATTCAGACTATAGCATACAGTTCTGTGGTTTTTCCATTTACCCACACAAAATGGAACCCAAGAGACGACACAGCTGAGGAAATTACAGAGTCTTTACCAATGAAAGACATTCAAGTCTGTGTAGTTTTCAGCTGAAACAAATAACCACCAGCTTCTCCACAGCATAGATTAGAACAGGGGAAAATGAACATCACTAACTGTACCCCGGAAGCCAGCGTGGCTGTGAGACCCAAGACCATCACGGAGAAGATGCTCATTTCTATGACTCTGGTCATCATCACCACCCTGACCATGCTGCTAAACTCCGCCGTGATCATGGCCATCTGCACCACCAAGAAGCTCCACCAGCCTGCCAACTACCTGATCTGTTCTCTAGCCGTGACGGATCTCCTGGTGGCTGTGCTTGTCATGCCCTTGAGCATCATGTACATTGTCATGGACAGCTGGAAGCTGGGGTACTTCATCTGCGAGGTGTGGCTGAGTGTGGATATGACCTGCTGCACCTGCTCCATCCTTCATCTCTGTGTGATCGCCCTGGACAGGTACTGGGCCATCACCAATGCTATCGAGTACGCCAGGAAGAGGACCGCCAAGAGGGCCGGGCTGATGATCCTCACAGTCTGGACCATCTCCATCTTCATCTCCATGCCCCCTCTGTTCTGGAGGAGCCACCGCAGACTCAGCCCGCCCCCCAGTCAGTGCACCATCCGGCACGACCACGTCATCTACACCATCTACTCCACACTTGGGGCATTCTACATTCCCTTGACTCTGATACTGATTCTCTATTACCGGATTTACCATGCAGCCAAGAGCCTTTACCAGAAAAGAGGTTCAAGCCGGCATTTAAGCAACAGAAGCACAGATAGCCAAAATTCGTTCGCCAGTTGTAAACTGACACAGACGTTCTGTGTGTCTGACTTCTCCACCTCAGACCCTACCACAGAGTTTGAGAAGATCCACACCTCCATTAGGATTCCTCCCTTTGACAATGACCTAGATCACCCAGGAGAACGCCAACAAATCTCCAGCACCAGGGAGCGCAAGGCAGCACGAATCCTGGGTCTGATTTTGGGTGCGTTCATCTTGTCCTGGCTGCCATTCTTCATCAAAGAGTTGATCGTGGGTCTGAGCACCTATGCTGTGTCCTCTGAAGTGGCTGATTTTTTGACCTGGCTTGGTTATGTGAATTCTCTGATCAACCCTCTGCTCTACACAAGTTTCAATGAAGACTTTAAGCTGGCTTTTAAAAAGCTTATTCGGTGCCGAGAACATACTTAGATTGTAAAAACTCAGAGGGCTTGACTTTTAGCAGCCTCGTGAGTGCACGGGGGTAAGGGATGTAGCTTATTAATTCTTGAACATAGTTGGTTCAGGAGAGTTTGTAAGTACGTGTGGTCTTGTTTTGTCTTTTTTTCTTTTCCTGTTTTGTTATTTCATGTGCTGTTTTCTACCTCTGGTCTTATTTGTGGTACATAATTTCAAATAAACACTATCAAACAAAAACAGAAATTTCATAGCAGTAATAATAAGGTGAAATAGTAAATACTTTTTATTTCTTTAGCCATTTCAGTCAACCCAGCAATTAAAGAATGCCAAAATAAATCTTCATTTGCAGAATTCTTTATTACTTATGTATTAAATACACAATGACCTGCCCTGGTGTGTGGCATTAATTCTGAGGTTATGGATCCAAATGCTTAAAAATTCCATTGGGTATTGCATGATAACATAAAGGATTTCTTTTTTTAAGTTGTGCGGTGTCATCTACTGCTTGCAGATCTGACCTGAAGTCATTCCTTATGACTACATGGCCTGCACCTTTCTGGCACAAACAATATAGCTGGCTCTTAGTGCTCTTAGTTCAAGATTAAATAAGCATCCTCATTCTCTAAAAAGAACCTAGAATGAATGTACTAATACTTTCCTAGGCCTTTGACTATGAATGTGAAACATAAGCAAATAATATTATGAAACAATTATCAAAACTGGTCACTTTGTTGTTGACACATTGGGCCTCCCCTAGTTCTCAGAAGCATCACAGCAAAACTTCAGATACTCTCTCCCATTCTAGCAGGATTAAAGTGGGAGTACATGCCAAACTGGAGAACTTTTAAAGCAACATTAAGCTACTGTACCCATTAAGGGATGTATTGATCAGATGAGGGAATACATTACCTGAAGAACTTTGTTGGAGAAAGTTACTCATTAAATTATCAGTTGTGCATGTGGAAAAAAAAATTAAACATTGAAAATCTATGTTTATAGCAGAAACCACCCAGCAGGAAGTAAGTATGAAATTGTGTCTCCTGGAACCCCAGTGGCTTCCGTGCCAGACTGCTGCGTGGGTCCAGGAGGCTGCAGGCAGGACCCAAGGCCACGCAATGTGTGGCTGACTGGGACCAATGGCTCCAGTCCCTTGGAGGAGCTCACCGCTAAGTCAAGAGTGCTGACAGAAGGGACTGAAAGTGTGTAAATTCTTGCACATTCCTCAGTAAGTGACTGTTGTAGAGCTGGGCTCCTCACCTCTCATCCACGACCTCTCCCACTTCTTCACATCCCCCAAATTGTGTCCCTTATTTGTTGAGAAGACATTGGTTTCTCGACCATCTCCACCTCCTTGTTTTACTCCTTAATTCCATCCCCTCTCAACTTTTCTATAATCTTGCCCCTTTCTTTCTCATTCTCTCCCTCTCCCTTTCAATCTCCTTCCCATCACCGCTTCCTCTCCCCCCTCTTCTTTACTCTCAGCCATCAATTTGCTCGAGTCTTTTTTTGCACTAGGTCGGAGTCCTCTGCCTGTAGTACCTCCTCATGCTCCTTCATCTCTCTCCTCATTCTCCCACCTGAGTCTCCAGTTATCCACCCATTTGTTCTGCCTCCAGTTCTCACCTTCCACTGCCTATTCTCTCTTTTGCCATCTGGGTATGCCTGTCCCAATTCCCCCAAAACTGATCTCCCAAAGGTTACGGGGGACTTGCCAGTGGGCAAATCTAGTGACCTTCCCTCTGTGCTTATCTAACTTCCTATTCTCATCAGTTCAAACAGTTAGCCATCCCTTTCTTGTTTAAGCCCGTGCCTTCTAGGATCCTTTACTTTCTCACTTCTCTAGTTACCTTCTCATTCTTTGCCTCCTTTTCTTCATTCTGAGAGTTTACCATCAGTTCTCACTTCCTGTATATTCATACTCCATTCCAACCTCCATCATTTCCACAAATATTTCCATGCCTGAGGCTCTAAAATATGTGTCTCTGATTGTGATCTGCCTCGTTCTCACACCATAGACCCATGAATTAAGTCTGGTGGACATCTCCTTGTGAACACTGTCAGTGCCTCAAACACAGCCCTTCTAAACTGAACTCATGATCATTTTCCTGCACTCAAACCTTCTCCTTTCTACCTTCTCAGTTTCAGACAACAGGATTTTGTTTCATTTATTTTGGGGGCTGCACTAGGTCTTTATTATAGCACATGGGCTTTCTCCAGATGCAGTTCACAGACTTACTTGCCCCCAGGCATGTGGAGTCTTAGTTCCCTGACCAGAGATCGAACCTGCATCCCCTGCATTGGAAGGCAGATTCTTCATTTGTTTTTTCTTTTTGTTTTCTTTTCTGGGGTGAGGGAGTTGTGCTGAGTCTTCATTGCTGTACGTGGGCTTTCTCTAGTTGTGGCAAAGGAAGCTACCGTCTAGTGGTGGTGTGTGGGCTTCTCATTGCCATGGCTTCTCTTGTTGCAGAGCATGGGCTTTAGGGTGTGTGGACTTCAGGAGTTGTGGCCCATGGGCTCAGTAGTTGCGGCTCCCAGGTTCTAGAGCACAGGCTCGGTAGTTGTGGTGTATGGGCTTAGTTGCTCCACGGGATCTTCCTGGACCAGCGATTGAACCCATTTCTCTTGCATTGGCAAGCAGATTCTTAACCACTAGATTACTAGGGAAGTCCCAGACAACAGGATTGCCATTCATTTTATCATTCACATTAGATAAATGAGATTCTCTCTCTTTGTGGTTTGTCTTTCACACCCATACAGTATAAAAGTTTTATTATCCATTTACCTCTGTAGAAATGTTTATATATGCACCCTCCTTCTTCAATAACTTGGTCCTCTCCCCTTAACCAATCTTCTTATCTGATCCACCTACCTCTGGACTCCTCATCTACAACTCTGCCCCTGCTCACCTTCCAGATATACATCTTCCTAGAGCAATAGTTCTCAAAGCAACATCTCCAGACCAGCCATGTTAGTTTCACTTGGGGACTTGTTAGAAAAGCAAAGTCTAGGGCCCCACTGAAAACCTACCAAGCCAGAAATTTCAAGGCAAGGGACATCTATCTCTGTCTTAACAAGCCTTCCAGGAGATTCTGGTGCATGCTAACATTTAATAATCACTCTCCTAGAATGTCCTCTTGATTTTTAATAACAGCACTCAAAATCCCCCACTATTTTCCCATCAGTATAAGATAAATTAAAATTCCTAAATATAATGTTCAAGGCTTCTTCACCATGTGGCCTCAAGCCACCTTTCCAAAGCTAAGTCTCAGCACTTCTTCTCACTCCCATCATATTCCAGAAAAATCTAGATATTTCCTGTGTTTTCTGAGCCTTCCTAACATTTTGCCCCCACTGCTTCAGAAACCTGACCCCATAAGTTTCCATCTTTCTTCCTCCAATCCTTCATCATGGAGTGCAAACACAATCTCTTCTGCAAAGTCTTCCTGAGAAGATTGTCTATCACCATAAAATTCCTCTCTCTGGAGTCTGTGCTCCCTGGACCCTCACTGGGACCTCTATTATTATAAGTGCTTCCTATCTTGTTGTGCATTTGTTTGTATATTTCTGCTGTCTGCCCCCAGTAGATTGTGAGCTCCTTGAGGACAGGAACTGTGTCTGTTTTATCTCTGTATCCTTAAGAACTCCAACAGTGTTTTACACGCAGTAGGCACTCAATAAATATCTCTTAATGTGAATGAAATTATGTCCCCAGAAAAAAATGTAAGTGTGCAATGTTCTTTCAGTGAGAAAACCAAACTTAAAATCTCATGATGCAATACACACTTCCTTTTTCTTTAATATTTACCCTCTCATCCCAGCTTTTGTTCAAAAACTGCTAGGAATGCTTCCACATGAGAATAAAATTAATTTCTCATGCCGCTGAACATAAATGAATGTCCTTTATTGGTTAGGATTCAAGCTAAGCTGTTCCCAAAGAAGAGACCCCCAAATACAGCAGTTCAAGCAAGACAGATTCTCTTTTACATGACAGTCAGGAGGTAGGAGGGAGCCCAGAGTGAACAGGAAACTCTGCTCCACAGTGTTCTTCAAGGACTTGGGTCTTTACATTTTGTGACTCTGCCATCCTCTCAAGGCTGGTCCTTTTCTGAATGGCTAAAGCTGACTCCCCATCACATCCATGTTCCAGTCCATAGAAAAGGAGAGAGAGAAATGGAGACCAAGCAATTTCCTTTTAAGTAAGTTGCATGGAAATTATACACATCATTTTTCCCTGGATTCCATTGGCAATAACTTGGTCACATGGGCTTCCCAGGTGGTTCAGCTGGTAAAGAATTCGCCTGCAATAAGGGAGACCTGGGTTCAACCCCTGGGTTGGGAAGATCCCCTGGAGAAGGGAATGGCTACTCACTCCAGTATTCTGGTCTGGAGAATTCCATGGGCTGTATAGTCCATGAGGTCACAAAGAGTCAGACACGACTGAGCAATTTTCACTTTCACTAGTCACATGGACACACCAAACTGTAAAAGAGAATTAAGAGTGAATTTCTTGTTGGGCAACCATGTGCCTTGCCAAAAATGAGCACTTTGAAATAAAAGGAAGAAGGAGAGAATGGATACCAGGGGCCAGTGAGCCATCCCTTCTACAAGAGAATATTGGTTTCTGCATGTGCAGCTCAAATATTACAGGGCAAGCCAGATGGCTGTCCAGTCAATGGTGACCTGTGTACCAGGATGTTGACGTTTAAGTTATGGGTGATTTAACTAAGATTGTCCCTATGCTGAAAATCTAGTATTTATCATGACTGTAATGTCTGTAATATCTAGAAACTCTATGGGCAACTTGCTTGCTTTTTTATCACCCTCCATAAGTCTTCACTGAAAATTCTTGGCAATTATGAGTTTAAAACTTTCACAAGTCTAAGTAAATAAAAACACAAAAAATATATGCATAACTAATTTTCACTCACTAACTCATTTCCAGCTTACTAGATAGATCCTAACTAAATATGCTTTCTCATACCTACCTCTGTTCTTAGCAAAAAAGAGTCCATGTATGTTTCCTAGCCTAAATCAAACCTGCTGAAAAAAGTCTATTGTTCAATTTACTCCTTTAACTGATAGTGTGAGTTGCTACTGACCATTGTTGCCCCCTTAAATTAAAGCTTGAGTGAAATAATAGTAACTTCTGATATGGTCGGTGCTTCTAGGGTAAACACTAGCAGATTTAAAGTAAACCCCAGGAGTCACATTTCATTCACCTCCATTAACTAATAAATTAGGACTTTGGGGCTTGTGTACTTGGTAAAAGAATTCTTGGACATATCACTCCACTGGAGACCTGATAGATGCTTGAAACTAGTGTCAGTAAGAATATAATACTACTACCAGCTTTGGATAACTCTATAGGCATCCCACACTTATGAACTTCAGCTTGCAAGCTGATACTTATATACCCAGAGCAACACCCAGCAACTGTGCAGATTACCAGCACAAGTCATTTGTTAATAGTTTCAGCTATCACATTGGTCTTAATCAACTCGTGTGTTTTTGCAGTGTTTGCTAAATTTTTAAGATCTCCTACAGATAACTTTATTCTGTAAATATTTGCAAAAACAGTGAGAACACTAGAAAAAATAGCAAGAAAGAGTATATGACTACAATAGAAATACAAATAATGGTAATTTTTAAATTAAACTTGCTGAGACAATGACAGTCATTGGATATGGGAATGGGATGAAATCTTGTTGAGTTTGTAGGGGACACTATAAGCAACAGGTGAAAAGACCCTGTGCCTAAATTGTCAACTATAATTATCAGGAAATAAGGAAAAGTGATTAATGAGATGTCCCAGCATTGCACAGTAGTTCTAAGAAGTATCTGGGAATGTGTGTGAGCACATGTAGCAATCTCAGCAGAGAACACCAGTGACATTTTATGGTAGGAGACAAAAGAGGCTAAATCCTGCGATTAAAAACAAAGAACAGTCCCATTCAGTAAAGAATTATGCCACTCAGAATACCATTATCACCACCTCCTGGAAACCAGGAGGTATACCAGGAAACCTCCAGGTATACCAGCAGGAATGCAGGATACTCGGGAGCCTAATTAATTCAGCTGTTGGCTTGGGGATATTTGAGAACTTAAAGACTACACCTCATGAAAGTGTTGCTTATGAATTTTATTATAAGTCATAGAAAGTTTCAAAAGCTAAGGCCAATTTAAATCTGCCCAATAACAAAGTGGGGACTTCCCTGATGATTCAGATGGTGAAGAATCCACCTGCAATGCAGGAGACCTGGGTTCAATCCCTGAGTCAGGAAGGTCCCCTGGAGAAAGGATTGGCTACCCACTACAGTACTCTTGCCCTAGAGAATTTCAAGGACACAGGAGCCTAGCGGGCAACAGTCCATGGGGTCACAAAGAGTCGGACATGACTGAGAAACTAACATTTTCATCTTCAATTTTTCAATATCAAAGTGAGGGTCAGGCCAACAAATACAGACACAATGGGTAAAGAGCTTCCCATGACAGTGATAGAGATCATTAAGAAGAGGGACCCAATAAAATGTCTATCATCACAGAGGATGTATTGTTATTTGACAGAACTGGCTCATATCTTTATCTGATGAAAAGGTTTTTGAAGACTAAATATAGACTCACCTAAGAACCCCAGATTTAGAGGACTTACCTAGTGGTCCAGTGGTTAAGACTCCACACTTCCACTGCTTGGGGTACAGGTTGGATCCCTAGTCCAGGAACAAAGATCCTCCACTCTGCACAGTGTATACAAAAAAAAAAAGTTAAAAGAGGGCTTCAGATACCTGTCAGTAGGAGGAGCTAACTTTAAATGGTAGGAAGGAAGATACTGGATGTTCCTGGGACACTTAAATCATACAAGGTCCCTAAATCATCCTCTTTTCTCTCCATAAACCCCAGAAAGTACACAGCAGGTTTCAGCCTTGCCAAAAAAAAGTGGGGTGTTGGGGGATAGGTTTGAACTTGCTCCCTTCAGAATAGAAGGGAATCACTCTGAGACTCCCTTTGCTTCAGGAAAGTAAGTAGTCTGCTGCCTCTCTGGAAGCTTCCAGCACCCAGCACAGAGGGTGGTGCATAGTAGCATTCAATTTATATAATTTATATGTCTGTTGAACTTAATTGAAGTGAACACATTGATTACAGGCTTCAAGAAATTTAGAAACAGAACTATGTCCTGGGTAAGGAGGGTACCTTCTCAGGAGGAAGTGGAATTGTCAAACACGTATTTAAAAAAAGAAGGCATCAGGACACTGATGCTACAAAAGGAACAGTGACAAGAGGAGCTGGGAAATAATATCAGCAGAGTCTTAGGTAATCAAAAATATTGATTGACCACCTGCCATGGGTGTGAGTAGATAATGGAAACTTTTAAATGAAAAAGAAAAAGGGACAACAGCAGTGACATGAAGAAAGCAAGACTACAGCGATAGAAAGAGCGGACATCAGAAGATAATTTTGGTGTTGGTTTTGGGTCCACAAACACCAAGTGAGAATCTGGCATGAATTTGACATCTACCTAAGCACTGGGAGCTCTGCAAGAGGAAAACAGAAGGGGAAAGAGGGAAGATAATCCAGGTGGAAAACTAGGAGACCCTGGTCTTTTTCTTTAAAGTTGTTGGTTTGTTTTTTTGTTTTGTTTTGTTTTGTTTTTTTATTGTGTTAAAAGTCACATGGGAGAAGGCAATGTCAGCCCACTCCAGTAGTCTTGCCTGGAAAATCCCATATATAAAACATACTACTTTAACCATATTTAACTGTACAGTTCAGTGGCACTAAGTACATTAACATTGTTGTGCAACTCTCACCATCATCCATCTCCCGAATTTTTTACCTTCCTAAACTGAAACTGTCCCCATTAAACACCAACTCCCCATTCCTCCTCCCCATCCTATTCCCTCATCTCTGACCTCTACCAATGTACTTTCTGACTCTATGAATTTGTCTGTTCTTGGTACCTCATATAGGCAGAATCAAACAATATTTGAAAAAATCTGTACCTTCTGTATATTGGATTGCACTTTTTCTCTTTTTTATTCTTTACATTATTAAAATATGATAACATGTTTACAGGAGACTTAGAAAATATAGAACAAAGTTACATATAGTTCTACAATATATTGCAATTATTTTTTAACTAGATAAATTAAGATTTTTAGTTGGAGTTTCAATATCAAACTATCAAAAATTAATAGAATGAATATATAAAAAGTAGAAGGATATAGTAGACCTGAAAGGCACTATGAACCAATTCAACATAATTAAGATTTATACAATTTTCACACAACAGCAGGACAGAAATTCTATTCAAGTTCCCATAAACTAGGAAACAGTGGAACATATCCAGGGACTTAAAACAAGGTGCAAAAATTTCATAGTCTCAAGGTGTTGAAATCATATAGAGTCTGTTCTCTTATCATTGTGGAATTATGTTTAAAAATCAACATCAAAAATATTTGAAAATAGCCCACATATTTTCAAGGGCAATGTGACATTTACCAAGAGAGAGGTTAACTTAATATATGTATGAGACCCTGGTCTTAAGGGCATATTTATAGAAATCTGATCATAATTATTCCCCATTAGATAAAACAGAATTTTAGAAGGGATTTTAAGCATTGCCTTTGCTAAGAGAATGAGGAAGGGATGAGGCAGCAGAGAGCATTTGCTCATCTGATTCTCAGAGGAAAGGAAGGTCATACCAGAGGCTCTGAAGAATGGAGGAGAAGGAATGGTCCTTCAGAAAATGGATAAACAACATGGATACAAGAAATCAGGTTGGCATGTTTGTCCAGTTTGTATGGTATCAAGTAGTCATATGTCAAGGGATGATTTAGGCAAAGCTAATTCATGAAGACACCCAAAGGAATGAGGATGGAGACAGTTCTCTGAGGAAAGTTTAGACCCCTGAGCAGCCTAATAATGAGCAGACCAGTGATCC
Source organism: Bubalus bubalis (assembly GCF_019923935.1). Lineage (NCBI taxonomy): Eukaryota > Metazoa > Chordata > Mammalia > Artiodactyla > Bovidae > Bubalus > Bubalus bubalis. The sequence continues at coordinate 41,396,210 of NC_059166.1, forward strand.
CAACTGTTTCCAGTTCATGGTTAAGCACTCAGTAAGGAACCAGCAAATGAATAAATCAGTTACTCAGTTAAGCAATCAAGCCTGAGTTGGTATTTGGATGGCTAAGGAGAACAACTCAGGGAATATATAAAATACACATTCAGAGGTATGAAACAGTGATACAAAAGAGCTGAGGCTGCAAGCTAAAGCCTCCTCTCTAGCTGGACTTTGCAGGTGGGGGCGGCAAGAGGTGTTTCATAGAGAACAAGGAGAACATCCATACGGTAAATGGTGTTGATGTGGACTCTAAAACCTCTGAGGCAGCGTGCGTCCTCTTGCCTGGCAACTTTACTTGAATATTTCTTATGTATCAGTTTCTCAGTGACAAAGAACTGAGGCCTGACTTCCCTTTCTAATCACACACGCATACCCACAGAAAGAAAAACAATGTCCTCAACCCTAGTAAGGAAAGCAAAGGTTTGTTTGATATAGGCATGTGCCATTGGTTGAATAGTTAACAAGAGTCCAGTGAGAAACACCATGTTGCATATGAGAGAAGAGAGGATGGGATGGGATGAGCTGAGCATGGGAGATTGGGGGAAGACAGAGCAGCGCTGTATTTTGAGAAGTGATTAAAAAAAATAGTGATAGTTTGTCTCTTTGCATTCAACAAATTCCTGTAACAGGCTATTAATAACCATATTAATTTAGTTTATATGTCAGACTCCCTAGGTAGTTTGTAAGATCCTTGAAGGTGGGTACTGTGTCTTATTTCTCTCTGTACAACCATTCCTTAGTATAGGCACTCCAGAAATGTTTGATGGATAAATGAATAAATGAAGGATCACAAAGTTGAGTAGACCGAAGCTATTACTGAGCAATCCTGAAGGTATCCTGCAATCTTGAAAAGCTGAAACTGGAACTTCAGTAAACTATTTTAAGAGGCAAAATAATATTGCAATGTCAGGTACACCATTTATGCACATATCACTTTGTGTATGACAATACAAATTGGAAAAGGAGGCTATGAGAATATCGGCCTCACTGGGAATACCTAGGAGAAATCATGATCAGAATTTTCAAAATATGTCTATGTGGAAGATATCTTGCCTTAGAATGCCTACCCTGCCCACAAATTCCTTCTAAGTAGGTTATAAAACACAGGCCCTGCTAAGAAAAGCTGCTGTAGGTGGTTCTTGAACCACAGTCCACCACATAGTACCATGTGATATCCTAACCCCTATCAGTCATCCACTGATGGAACCAGCCAGCCAGCAGCTGACCCAAGAGCAGCTACATCTACCACCTGGCTATGTTCAATAGGGTGGCCTGGTATAGAAGCTCCCCTCGAACAGAAAGCAATCAGTTGCAATGATGACAGTCGTACCTTTCAAGATTTTGAATGAAAAATGTATGAAGAGACGGGGCACTGTCAGGAGAAGCAGCAGTAGAAAGATAAGTAAAGGGAGGCTAAAAAAAAAAAAAAAAAAAAAAAAAACAAGTAGGCAACTGGCATCCATGGCAAAGGACATGAATGAAGCTTAATTAATTCCTGCTGCTGAGGAACCAACGGTGTCATCTGTCACCAAGAGCTGCCTCGTACAATTCCTGACAGCCTTCCGGTCCCCAAACTGTACTCCAGATCCTTGAGGTTTAGCTTTAAGAATGTTCCAGAGACTCCTGTCTCTCTTTTAACAGCAGTTACCGTTACAGTCACGGCTTCCCTGGTGGCTCAGTGGTCAAGAGTCTGCCTGCCAATGAAGGAGATGCAGGTTTGTTCCCTGGGCTGGGAAGATGCCCTGGAGAAGAAAATGGCAATGCACTTGGTATTCTTGCCTGGGAAATCCCATGGACAGAGGAGCAAGACGGGCAATGGTCCATGGGGTGGCAAAAGTCAGACATGGCTTAGAGAAGTGGCAAGTGGTGGTCAGACTGTAGGTTAGGAAGGAGAGTGACAGGAGAGGAGGCTGGTCAGACAGCCATGTCCATGAAGAGCCTCAAATGCCTCACTAAGGATGCTGGACTTAATCCTCCAAGCAGCGGAAAAATGTCTGAGGATTTTAACCAAAGGAGAACATGACCAGACCTGCAGTTTGGAAAGCCTCTTTGAATGAAAGAGAATGGAAGAATGGAGACTAGGTAGACAGGTATTGGAATAGTCAGAGAGTGGTGAGGGGGAGTGTGCACCAAAGAAGAAAAAAAAGTGAGGGGGAAGGGAAGGTGGGGAGATGTTCAATTTCAGAGGTAAAATAGGAGGACAGACAAATCAGTATATTTAACTAGAATATGACCTTTTGAAATCAAAATACTGCAGTTTCAGATTGCCAAGGAGTGGATCACCAGTCTCATAATTTGAGGATACAGTAGTAGAAGAGAGCAAGAGTCATCTTCTTTGCCAGACAGGCCAATCCTTTTCCCACTTTGGAGACTGTCAACCCTTAGTTTAATCACAGTCAACTGGGCAGAAAATCTTCTCTAGGAAACAATAGGACCAGAGGTGTTAATTACACACCTCATTTGTCTGCACTGTTAGCATTATTCTTTCATCGAGCCCTTCTAAACACATTGGTTACTTAACAACTAGGTTAAGCAAACAAGACTTACTCTGCAGATATCCATTCATTTATCATTCAACAAACATTTACTGAGCACCTACCATCTGCCAAGAACTATGCTAGGTCCTGGATATTCAATGGAAAGCTAGACAATACAGATTCCTTCCCAAACTGAAATTTTACTGAAATTTTATTCTAATGAAAGGAAGAAAGAGCTTCACAAGTATTTTCAGTACCATGTGCTAAAGTGCAATAAAAGGCCATATTTCTCATACTTCTGCTTTGGTAAGTCTGGAGAGAGTCTGGAGATTCTGCATTGCTAACACACTCCCATGTGATGCTGATGTCACTGGTCTGGGAACCACCCTCTGCAGAACATAGAATCATGTAAATCAGTCCAGAACATTCTCATCCAAAGCCATTTGAAGAGAAATTGGCAGGAGGATGAAATCTTCGCATTTCGTACTTTGAGCAATGCCATGTTGTGCTCAGTTATGTCCAACTCTTTGCAACTCCTTGGACTGTAGCCCACCAGGCTCTTCTGTCCATGAGATTTTTCAGGCAAGAATACTGGAGTGGGTTGCCAGGGGATCTTCCAACCCAGGGATCAAAACTGCATCTGTGGCATCCCCACACTGGCAGGTGGATTCTTAACCACTAGCGCCACCTGAGAAGCCCACTTAGAGCAATGGCAAGGAATAATAGAAAAAGAAATAATAAGCACCATACAAGCATACTTGCAAAACTTTGATGAGACTGAAGCAGAAAATCTGGGTTTATCCTTGAGTAAGTGGCAAGAGAAAGGCAGTGAAGCTGAGTGTCCACACATGGGACCTTAAGCAGATGTGAAACCAGAGCCATGAATGTTTAGAGAACAAGGCCGGGACAGAGCACTCACCTAGTCTCTCAGGCTCTCACTTTTTTGCCCACAGCACAGTGTAGAGGAACGTGTTGTTTTTGTTTAGTCACTAAGCAGTGTCTGACTCTTTGCGACCCCACGGACTGCAGCACACCAGTCCTCCCTGTCCTCCACCATCTCCAGGAATTTGCTCAAATTCATGTCCATTGAGTCAGTGATGCCATCCAACCATCTCATCCTCTGTTGTCCCCTTTTCCTACTGCCTTCAATCTTTCCCAACATCAGGGTCTTTTGCATGAGTCAGCTCTTTGCATCAGGTGCCCAACATATTGGAACTTCAGCTTCAGCATCAGTCCCTCCAGTGAATATTCAGGGTTGATTTCCTTTAGGATGGACTGGTTTGATCTCCTTGCTGTCCAAAGGACTCTCAAGAGTCTTCTACAATACCACAGTTCGAAAGCATCAATTCTTCAGTGCTCAGCCTTCTTTATAGTCCAACTCTCACATCCATATATGACTACTGGAAAAACCATTGCTCTGACTAGACAGAACTTTGTCTGCAAAATGATATTTCTGCTTTTTAATGCACAGTCTAGGTTTGTCATAGCTTATCTTCTAAGGAACAAGTGTCTTTTAATTTCATGGCTGCAGTCACCATCCACAGTGATTTTGGAGCCTACGAAATCTTGTCACTATTTCCATTTTTTCCCCATCTATTTGCCATGAAGTGGTGGCTTGATCTTATATTTTGAATGTTGAGCTTGAAGCCAGCTTTTCCACTCTCCTCTTTCACCTTCAACAAGAGGCTCTTTAGTTCCTCTTTGCTTTCTGCCATTAGGGTGGTGTCATCTGCATATCTGAGATTATTGACATTTCTCCCAGCAGTCTTGATTCCAGCTTGAGCTTTATCCAGCTAAGCATTTCACATGATGTACTGTGCTGCTGCTGCTGCTGCTGCTGCTGCTGCTGCTGCTAAGTCACCTCAGTCGTGTCCGACTCTGTGTGACCCAATAGACGGAAGCCCACCAGGCTCCCCCGTTCCACTCTGCCTATAAGTTAAATAAGCAGGGTAACAACACACAGCGCTGACATAATCCTTTCCCAATTTTGAACCAGTTCAATTCTGTTACTTCTTAACCTGCATGTTTCTGGAATAAACCCAACGTATTCATGGAGAAAAAAGGATAATTTCCTAAGGAAATGCTTCTTACTTTGCGTTTTAATACAGTGTGAAGAATCTACTAAGTGTTCTTAAGTTCCAAAACTGACACCTATATCATTAACAAAAGATACTTAAATCGGTGCCTAAGTCAGCATGGAGAATCCCATGGACAGATCACAAAGAGCTGGACTGAAGGGACTTAGCACATCTTTCTTTCTTGCAGCCATTCACAGTTGGGTGGGGTCTCTGAGCTGAACAGAGGCACTTGAGTTTTACAGTCAGGCAGAGGGTCTGAGTGCTCTGAGGCAGGTCATTATGTATGATTATAATAGCAAAAGCAAGGAAAAGCAAAGGTTAAAGTCAAAGAAACAGATCCAGCATGGAGTCAGAATTGGTTCTTCTCTGCAACACCTCCTTACTGGCAGGACTGGCCCTACACTGTTCAGAAAAGTTAAAAATCTTAGTTTTGCTTGGCTTTTGTTATATTGGTAGCCAAAAAGTATCTTATAAGATATTTCTGAAGATCGACTTAACACCCTTCGACTCTTTGGGTCTTTTCTACACTCGCTCTTGGTTACATTCATTGCCTGACTCCCAGGAAAGGAGTTAGAGAAGTGAAGTTAATTTTCTATGTTCCTCACTCCTTTGATAACCTCAGTGTATGAGGTCCTCCTGTCCCCCAGCTGCCCACAGACCTTTCCTGAGACACCTACCCTGGGCCAGCAGTCTGTGCTCAGAAACTATTTTATCTATCTTTTGAAACAGCTCCCTCAGTAGCTTGGACAATTTCCCCCAAACCCATTTCCTGTGGCTCCAGGGACATTTTCAACTACAGCAAGCTCTTTAATACCTCCTCCGGAGAGGGCAGGCACGTGACCATGGCCTGGTCAAAGTCCTTCCCTGGGGTTCTTTCATGGTCCCTAGGGAACTGGAAAAATAGGAGCCTGGTGACCATACGCTCTGCTTTCTGAAGGGGCCTGAGCCAATGAGACCAATACAAGAGACAAGAAGAAATGAGAGTTGGAGATCTGGAAAAAGCTGTAAGTGTTTTTGCTAATGTGGAATTAGAACAGCTAATTTTCCCACCTCTAATGGCTTATGATTCTTGAAAATATATCCATAAGCAATTCAGTTCAGTTCAGTCGCTCAGTCATGTCCAACTCTTTGCGACCCCATGGACTGCAGCATGCCAGGCTTCCCTGTCCATCACCAACTCCCAGAGCTTGCTCAAACTCATGTCCATCGAGTCAGTGATACCATCCAACCATCTCATCCTCTGTCATCCCCTTCTCCTCCCGCCTTCAGTCTTTCCCAACATCAGGGTCTTTTCCAATGAGTCAGTCTTTCACATCAGGTGGCCAAAGTATTGGAGTTTCAACTTCAGCACCAGTTCTTCCAGTGAATACTCAGAACTGATTTCCTTTAGGATTGATTGATTGGATCTCCTTTCAGTCAGTCCAAGGGACTCTCAAGAGTCGTCTCCAACACCACAGTTCAAAAGCGTCAATTCTTCGGTGCTCAGCTTTCTTTATAGTCCAACTCTCACATCCATACATGACTACTGGAAAAATCATAGCCTTGACTAGACGGACCTTTGCGGACAAAGTAATGTCTCTGCTTTTTAATATGCTGTCTAGGTTGGTCATAACTTTTCTTCCAAGGAGCAAGTGTCTTTTAATTTCATGGCTGCAGTCACCATTTGCAGTGATTTTGGAGACCAATAAAATAATAATTACAGCTTAATAAATTACTCCTCTCAAGTAACATACCAGGAATTAAGTCAAGACTTACTCCAGTGGACTGAAAAGAATACTGAATGTGGAGTAACAACTTAGATTTAAATCCCATTCCAGAGACAGGACTTCCCTGGTGGTGTGGTGGTTAAGATTATGTGGTCCCAATGCAGGGGGCACAGTTTCAAACTCTGGTCTGGGAATTAAGATCCTGCATGCCACACAACACACTGCATGCCCCCCAAAATTTCCCACTCCAAAATTATTGCATGAACTCAAGGACAGTTGCTCAGTCTTTCAGAGCCTCCATTTCTTCATCAATTAAAAAAAAAAATTATTCCCCAGGCTGTTGTGAGAGTTAAATGATGTAATACTCAAAAAGACCCTTGCTCCTTGGAGGAATGTAATGACAAACCTAGACAGCATATTAAAAAAGCAGAGACATTACTTTGCCAACAAAAGTTCGTATAGTCAAAGCTATGATTTTTCCAGTAGTCATGTATGGATGTGAGAGCTGGACAATAAAAAAGGGCTGAGTGCCGAACAATTGATGCTTTTGAACTGTGGTGCTGGAGAGGACTCTTGAGAGTCCCTTGGACAGCAAAGAGATCAAACCAGTCAATCCTAAAGGAATTCAACTCAATATTCACTGGAAAGACTGATGCTGAAGCTGAAGCTCCAATATTTTGGGCACCTGATGCAAAGAGCTGACTAATTCCAAAAGACCCTGATGCTGGGAGATTTGAAGGCAGTAGGAAGAGGGGACAACAGAGGATGAGATGGTTGGATGGCATCACCAACTCAATGGACATGAGTTTGAGCAAGCTCCAGGAGATGGTGAAGGACAGGGAAGCCAAAGCCTGGCATGGTGCTGTCCATAGGGTCACAAAGAGACACGACTGAGCAACTGAACAACAACAACAACTCAGAAAGACGCCTTGGTAAACTAAAAAGCCAGAGAGAGAAGAGATTGGAGGGGAAGGAAGTGAAATCAGAAAATCCCTAAAACTAGGTAAGACAATGCAAGGCAAATAGGGGTTCTATTTTGATAAATAATGCTGAGAAATCAGAGATGCAAGGTCCAGAAACCACCTGGTACCTTCAGTCCAAGTTCTGGTTTGATCAAGGGAGCCCTCCAGGGGCTGATAAAGAGGATTCTCTTAGTAGTGGTATTTCCAGGTGAAGAGTCTCATTGCCACATATTGTGTTACTAGAAAAGACCTCAGAGAGCATTTCCTCAATCTTCCACACTTAAGAGATGAGTAGACACAGACACTCGGAGACTATATATACATTTTTCAGAACTTAGAAATCATGCCACTTTTTAATATTTAGCACTTTATATTTTTCCTAAGAATGTCAAAATTCAACAATTTCCATTTCAACATAATTAAGAGCTACTTTTGTTTTTGAAATGTGTAACTAAGGTATGTCTGCAGTGACCGAGACATGAAATGATCACTCAGTAACGTTACCATGATGATTTCAACACATTTATATCATGGAATTATTTTAGTACTAATGCTTTGGTTGAAATTGTCCCACAATTAAAACACTAGTATTTCTGTCTCTTCAAAACCTGTACTTGTGATGATTCCTTGATGCCCTCTACTGGTCACAATGTTACTATCCAATGTTCAATATGTATTATTTCTGTGTGGCCTCTTAATCTATTTAATAATATGCCAGAACATTAGAAAAGTTAACTTTGGGGACAAATAAGTAACTAAAGGAATATGCAAATTATAAGAATACATTAAAAAATTAGGTAATGAAATAAACCCAAAACAAAGCATTACTGGAATAAATTTGGGGGATGTTAGACAATTATGACATCCACTAGTTTCCCCTACTGTTTGATCTACAAAATGTAATAACTAAGCTATCATTTTTGTTCTCAATATAAAAATTTCCAACTGTGCTATAACCATCGATAAGGATGGTCTATTAAATGATTCATTACTGAATTTGACACAGATAAATGGAATTGTTAAAATTCAGTTATCAAATGCTGAAAGACACTATGTTAAGACATGCAGACAACAGAAAAACATGAGTGAATGCCCCATCCATTCAGATAGCCTTAATGCTAAAATAACTAAAATATATTCTTTAAATATACGGTTTTGTATACAGACATGCATACCCTGCACAGCATAAAACCATCTTTTGAACCAAAGAAAAATCACAACTCCTAATAATAAGCCAAATCGTGCCGTAACCAGTCACATCACTGATGATCCACTCCCATCACCACCACTTTATCATCTGTAGGACCTCTGTCTTCCTTCCCCGATCCCCCAGAGATAAATCCATCAATACATTTCCCACACGAAGACCCACAAGGCTCTAGTTGTACCTCCAAAACAACTATTTTTGACCACCTGCCCAGTCTGGTTGCATATGCTAAGGGGAGCTGTGTTGCTCCCTGGGGCATCTTTTGCTGCCAGTCAGACCTGAGCTTCTGCTCCCAACTCTTCCTGCCTCTGTGTACCCCCAACTCCTAGTCCCAGCCTCCTCTTTGGTTCCTACCTCCCACCCTTATTCTTCTGCCCCCCACAACCCAGCTCAATGACTATTTGTTTCTAGGGCTTCCAGAAGAAAGTACCACAGTGGCTTAGACTATGGAAATTTACCTTCTTATAGTGCTGGAAGCTGCAAGTCTGAGATCAAGGTGTCAGAAGATTTGGCTTTCCCTGCCCTCCCTCCCCGTCCTTGGGTACAGATGGATACCTTATTGCTGTGTCCTTATATGGCCTTTCCCCTGGTGTCCCTGGATGTGTCCAAATTTCCTCTTCTTGTCATACAGATCAAATGTATGGATACCAAGTGGGAAAGGGGAGTAGATGAATGGAAAGATGGGTCTGACGTGTATACACTATTGATATGTGTTCAGTTGCTCAGTTGCATCTGACTCTTTGTGACCCCATGAATTGTTTACCTGCCAGACTCCTCTGTCCATGGAATTTTTCAGGCAAGGATACTGGAACAGGTTGCCATTTCCTACTCCAGAGGATTGTCCCAGCCCAGGGATCGAACCTGTCTCCTCATTGGCAGGCAGATTCTTTACCACTAGCACCACCTGGGAAGCCCACACTATTAATACTATATATAAAAGAGACAATTAATGAGAACCTACTTTATAGCACTGGGAATTCTACTCAATGGTCTGTGGTGACCTAAATGGGAAGAAAATCCAAAAAAAAAGAGGGGATATAGTTATGTATAGCTGATGCATTTTGCCATACTGTAGAAACCAACACAACATTGTGAAGCAACTACACTATGATAAAAATTAATTTTAAATTTTTTCCTATTCTTGTAAAGGAAAGGAAAGTGAAGTCGCTCAGTCGTGTCCAACTCTTTGCAACCCCATGGACTGTAGCCTATCAGGCTCCTCCGTCCATGGGATTTTCCAGGCAAGAGTGCTGGAGTGGATTGCCATTTCCTTCTCCAGGGGATCTTCCCGACCCAGGAATCGAACCCGGGTCTCCCGCATTGCAGGCAGACGCTTTACCATCTGAGTACACACCTCAATGGCTCTTCTTGTAAAGACACAGTCAAATTGGATTAGAGTCCATCCTAATTCCCTCACTTTAATTTAACCTTCTCTACCAAGGCCCTAGGGCTTCCCCAATGGCTCAACAGGTAAAGAATCCACCTGCAACGCAGGAGACACTGGAGACATAGGTTCAAACCCTGGGCGGAGAAGTTCCACTGGAGAAGGAAATGGGTGGGACTTCACTCTAGTATTCTTACCTGGAGAATTCCATGGACAGAAGAGCCTGGTGGGCTACAGTCCATGGGGTCACAAAGAGTAGGAGACGACTGAGTGACTAACAGTGATTTCCAGGCAGAATCAATATGATTTTGAAAGATGATTCTTACCTATGTTTCTTAGAAGTTTTTCAGGTTTTTCAATTCCCTTAAAAAATCAATTTGTGTGACTCTAAGGTTAAAGCTGGTCTGCTGGACATATTTGTCCCACAAGAGGCATAATAATAGTAGTAGTCGTGGTAGTATCTCTCTCTCTTCCAAAATGCTACCTGTTTTAATCTCTTTATAATAGAAAAAAATCTATTAATTCAATCAGAACCTATTAAGATGTCTTGTTTTCAGATTTTTTTAAATTTTTGTTTTAGGGAATTCCCTGGTGGTCTGGTGGTTAGGACTCGGAACTCTCCTGCCAAGGGTCAGGGTTTGATCCCTGGTCAGGCAACTGAAATATTGCAAGCTGCATGGTGCAGCCAATACAAATAAAAAGCACAACCAGTTCAGTTCAGGAGAAAGGGCTTATTGGCAAAATATCAAATAATGTCCATCAGCCAAAAGACAATCTACACGTTGCACAAATAGATCTGTCAGTCCCTGTACTGTCGAGAGATCAGTCACTCACCAATTTAAATTAGAGTTCATGAATCAATACTCTGTTTTAGCAAACATCAGTGCTCTCATCTGCACAAAAGTGCATATTTCCTCAGGGAAATTTTCTCATGAGTTTCTCATCCATGATCAAAATTTACAATAGTCCTTGCTAAGGTTTTGTAAAGAAGTTATCCCCTGACACTTGAGAGCAGTATGTATACAAGGATGACAAAGTCAAGATCTGGTAGGACTTCCCGGGTGGTCCAGTGGTTAAGAATCTGCTTTGCAACTCAGGGGACACAGGTTCCATCCCTGGTTGAGGAGTTAAGGTTCTACATGCCACGGGGCAGCCCTGGGGCTGCAGTGAAAGACCTCACGCAACACAACAAAGATCCCGCTTGCCACAGCTAAGGCCTGAAGCAGCCAAACAAATAAATAATTGTGTTTTTTTTTTAAGTCAAGGTATAGAACCTCACATTCTTTAAAGTAATTCAAATGGAAACCTGCAACCCTGGATGCCTAGAACTCAATTATGGACAATAAGACAAATGAGGCAGCTGTCACTTTTAGGGTTACTACCTATATTAGTCATCTCCGTTTGCCATAACAAAGAGCCACGGACTAGGTGACTTAAACAACAGAAATTTATTTTCTCATAGTTCTGAAGGCTAGAAGTCCAAGACCAAGAGCTGGAAAACTCAGTTTCTGGTGAGGTCTCACTCCCTGACTTGTAAATGGCCACCTTCTCACTGTATCCTCAATAGCTTTCTTCTCTGCTCATGCAGAGTGAGTTGTATTAAACTCTTTCTCTTCTTAGAAAGACACCAATCCTATCAAAACAGGGCCCCACCCTTACAACCTCATTTAATTTTATCACCCTAAAGGCCCTCCAAAATACAGTCACATTGAGGGTGAGGGCTTCAACATATGAATTTGGAGGAGAAGGAAACACAATTTAGTCTATATCTTTACCTTTTCTGCAATAGCAACACCCTGGTTAATGTTAATACAGCATGAGATCAAAATGCAGAATTTCTAGCTCTTCAGAGTTCTGAGATATCCATAAGGAATGCTTTATTGACTGAGATACCACTTATTTGAATTTGGTGCTGTCTGAACTGGGGGCATCTGAAGCTTTCACTGGTACCATATATACAAAAAGAATAATTGAGGCAACTGCAAGTCTTAACAAGATTGCAGAATTGGGGAACCAATAGAGAATAAATTTAATGTTTGCCAGTGATATATAAATAAGTGAACCTATTTCTAATTACCCTTAACTGGTCATAAAAGCAATTTGGTGGGCTTTCTCTTCAGGCACTCATTGCCAACTGCGGTCAAATAACTATTAGTTCAATGCTCTAATCTTTAAAGACATTAAATACATTGATTTTCTTTTTTAAGGAAGCAATTCTTTTTTAAAAAGATTATTTGATATGGGCTCTTTTTAAGTCTTTATTGAATTTGTTATAATATTGCTCCTGTTATGTTTTGGTTTCTTGGCTCCAAGGCATGTGGGATCTTAGCTACCTGACCAGGGATTGAACCCACACCTCCTGAATGGGAAGGTGAACTTTTAACCACTGGACCACTGGGGAAGTCCCTATGTTTCTTTTCAAACATTTCTGAGTCCCTAATACGTACAAATCACACTTAGGATCCTCATTTGCATAGTCAAGGCCCTCCTTAATCCAGTTCTGTTTATGTACCCAGCACTGATTCCAGTTAGTTTCAGTAGAACCCCTAGTTCAGTCAGACTACTCTTCTTCTGGCTCGTGGGCATCCCATACCAGTTTGCCCCTGGCTTGCACGGCTGGCTTGCCCCTTCTGTCTTTGGTGCTTTAGAATCTTACACTTCAGAGTGAATGCTACAAGCAGAATCTAGAAAATAGAGATATTCTCCATGCTTCGTACTCCACTATATAATTTAGGATCTCAATTCCTTAGGCACTTTTATTCTGAAAATTTCTACTCCCTATAAGCTTCACCTCAAGTCCCACCTCCTTGAAGAAAGACTAATTTTACTCATTTTTATGGAGCTGCTCTTCTCTGAATTGCAAGATCCATTCCGCCCTCTCTGGCTGTGCCATACAGCTTTTCTTTCCAGTTTCTTTTTTTTTTCATAAGCAGCTCTTGAAATGGAGTGTCAATTCCTTCAAGTCAGGTACAGCTGACTTTTACTGTCTTTTTAAACATTCAAGAAGTTCAACAGTGTGGAAACAACTCGATAAAAATTTTTTTCGTCAAAGTAACTTGAGTTCAAACCCTTCACTGCTTCAAATCAATCTTCCCAAGTAATGCTAATTACTGAGGCCATGCTGCATCTAGCACTTTGTTCAGTCCTGACATCAAAAGTCAGTTCTGGAGCAGCAGGAATCTGACAAAGAAACATAAAAAGAGAGTGGAAAATAGACAAATTCTTTCAAAGAGGTGGAAAAATTCACCAAGCAGTAGTCAAAGAGAGTCATTTTTTTAAAAATATAAATTTATTTATTTTAATTGGAGGTTAATAAAGAGAGTCATTTAGGGACGTTTTAATGCAGAAAAGAAAGCTCTCACTTGAAATGCTATGTGGGAGAACAACTTAAGTTTAGTTTATGAACATTGGTGCTAATTATTTAAATGATAAGAACTAAATTAATTTCTTTTCTTAAAACCAAATACATTCAAACCTCTTGAATTTCCTGAAGTACTAAAGCAAGGTTTTGGGTAGAGTGGGCTGGAATAGATGGGGTGAGGACAGAGACTGTACTTTATTTTTCAGATGAATCCTATCACCTGAGAGCAGTTTCTGCTGTTTTCCAAGAATGAGTTACAGTGGTCACACTCTGGCCTCACCCTAATATTAGGCAGTGATGGAAAACTGTCTCTCTCAGCTCTGTGAATCAATAATTCTCAGTCCTTTAGAACTCCAATATTGTATTCTACCTTGATTTTATAACTACAACTCTACTAAAAGTCTTCATGGTTTAATTATATATATATACTTAAAGCACATAAGCTAAAAATACATACTTTCACTAAAACTCTAGACACACAACAATAGGATGAGTTGAACTGAATTATCTAAGAAAGCCATTCTAGAACCCAAGCAAAGATTCTCAGCACTTTTTTAATATAGACAATGGTAACTCTGAGCAGAGAGAACACACACAACTCCCTCTGACTTAATTTCATAATCAATGTCTGCTCATGCAAACAATGTTTCCCAAAGTTTTTGGACAAAGGATTAATTTTAGCTGAACTTATCTACTATTTGTCACTGAGTCTGTCTTTGACCTATCTCTAAAATGTTTTATTTATTTATTTGGCCATGCTGTGTGGTCTGGGGGATCTTAGTTCCACAACCAAGTATCAAAACCAAGCCTATGGTAAAAGCACTGAGTCCTAACCACTGGACCACCAGAGAATTCTCAAAATACTTTTTTAGATGACAGATTTTGAATTGTGCCAAAATTATACAACAAGGGTTCCCTTCCTCAGTGGTTGATCTTACTTAGTAAGCTATGTGCCGTAAGTATGAAAAATGGAGCACTTGCAAATTTGACTCTGAACTTGGCCACGGGACGTGTTTGAGCAACGGATGCTAGCAAACATGATGCAAACAAAGGGCTGAAAAGCACTTGTGCTTTTGGGGCTTCCCCTCTGACCGCCACCACTACCACCACCATATGACGGAGCCCAAACAAGCCTATCGAGGATGAAAAGCATGTGGTCCAGTCATTCCTGCCACCCATTCCTTCCACTTAACCACTGGAAGCAGTGCCAGCCAACAGCTAACTACAGATAACTGAGAACCAGCCTAAACCAGAAGAATTGCCCTGTGCATTCCAACTCCCACTGCAAAAAGTGTGAACCAAACAAATGGCTTCTGTTTTAAGCCACTAAGTTTTAGGGTGTTTTGTCATTCAGTAAAAGCTAACTGACACACCATGAGATTTCAAACAATTGCCTACCATTCTCTTCACCGTTTGTCTTCAATTCCAATGATCCTTTGTTTGAATTGCTAGATCATTGCTAGATCTTTCATTTTACTGAAACACAGTGTGATTATGGGATTGCAGTCTGGAAACCAATTCAGAGAATTTAGAGATTGTCTCATAAATGGGAGAATGGAAGAGTAATAGTTTTCACCAGCTGGGTTTTACTAATATTCAGCTGTCATATCTCTGCAACATATTTCAAATGAGTGAAATACACTGATGGCTGAAACATAAACACCAAAGTCCAACATCTTTTACAGCAAAGTTATTTGAAATCCAGGGAAAAAATGAAAGCTTTCAAGAAAAAACAAGAGCTTTTCTTTTTTTTTTTTTTAGTACACCAAGCAGGTGGCATACTATAACCACAAATAAAGCATTCAAATTTCAATTCATCTCAACAAAAATTGGGTGATTATTTGGCTTCATCATGGATCGAAGCCCCCAGATATCTGTAGTTTTTGTACCAGACATTCCAAAATGGAACCAAAGGAGAACACTAAATCTAAGTTGCAGCACGTTCAAAATGAATCATTTGTTTATGTCACTGATAAAAATCATTGTTTTGATGCTATTATAGCTACAATTATTATGGCATCTATTGTTTCTGATTCCTATCACATAATATGATTTTTTATTTTTGCATTTTTAATGAGTATTCTTGCTTAACTTTAGGACATTTAAATAGATTTCTCCATAAATTTCCAGACTGAAATCCACCTTCAGTGGATTTCATACCAAATTTTGTACTGATTTATCTCATCAGTCAGTGAGGAGGCAAAACTGACAACTGGTGTTATATTCAATTTAAAAAACAGTGAAAACCCCCCAAAAATGGTTTTAAATAAATAAATAAGTTGGAAAGCATATGCAGAATAGGGAATCCCCTTGCATTCTTGCTGGGAATGTAAATTGATACAGCCACTATGGAGAACAGTATGGAGGTTCCTTAAAAAACTACAAATAGAACTACCACATGACCCAACAATCCCATTCTTGGGTGTATATCCAGAAGAAATCATAATTCAAAAGGACACATGCACCCCAATGTTCATTGCAGCACTATTTATAATATAGCCAGGACATGGAAGGAAACTAAATGTCCATCAACAGAAGAACCAATAAAGAAGATGTACATATGTACAATATTAAATGCAATATGGCTGGAATATTACTCAGCCATAAAAATGAATGTAATTGGATGATTTGGAGAGACGTGGATGGACCTAGAGACTGTCATACAGAGTAAAGTAAATCAGAAAGAGAAAAATAAATATCATATATTAATGCATACCTGTGGAATCTAGAAAAACAACACAGATGGTCTTATTTGCAGAACGGAAATAGAGACACAGATGTAGAGAATAAACATATGGACACTAAGAGGGGAAAGGGGGAGAACAGGATGAATTGGGAGATTGGGATTGACATATATACACTATTGATACTGTGTTTCAGGTAACAATGAGAATCTACTGTCCTCAGAGAACTCTATTCAGTGCTCAGGGAACTCTACTCAGTGCTCTGCAGTGTGACCTAAATGGTCACCACCCCCTCCACCACACCCACATATTTGGACAAATGGAGTGTTTATACCCACCTTTCTGAAAGTCCTGGAGCCCTTGGTCAGGGTCTGGCTGGTTCCCAAAGAGGAGGCTTTGGGCGCTGGAGACAGGCTTCAAAAAGGCTCCTATGTCATGTATGGGATGCTCTGATAAAGATCTTGGGAAGGTCTTTGGTGCCATGACACAGGGAAGCCAGGGAGTTCTCTGTGGCTGTGCCTTTACAATCCACAGTAAGTGTGCATTTGTCCCAGGGGACCAGTGACTCCGGAGGAAGGCTGCCACCCTCTCTCCTTTGCTTGTCAGTGAGGGACCAAGAGGACCAGGAACAA
This sequence comes from Bubalus bubalis, assembly GCF_019923935.1. Classification (NCBI taxonomy): domain Eukaryota; kingdom Metazoa; phylum Chordata; class Mammalia; order Artiodactyla; family Bovidae; genus Bubalus; species Bubalus bubalis. The sequence goes on from NC_059166.1 coordinate 41,412,737, forward strand.
GAGTGAACGGGGCCTATGGCTTCTTTGGGCCTTTGAACCTGGCTGCATTCTGATCTTAATCACTTGATCTCACAGCAGCGACTCAAGTTTTTCATTCGAAGAAAACCAGAGGGCCTGCCTGCCCTTCTCCATCAACGCTTACCACTTTTTCTCCCCCTGCCTCTCACACCACCCCAGACACCCATGTTCCTACTCTCAAGAGGTGGGGGAATAACATCGGGGAGGCCCTCGTCTTCCCCAAGAAGGACCCCTCGCTCCTGGCATATTTAGTGCCATTTCTAATCCTATCTTTGTTCTGATAGCTCTAAGAAAGTGGGGGTCCCTCCCCAGTGCCCCAGCCCCGCTAGAGTGCCCCCAGCCAGCAGCAGGCCCCTCTGCCCACTCTCCCCAGCCTGACCCCTCCCTGCCATAGAGAGGCGTCAGTGCTATCGCCCGCAGCAGGGGCTGCATCAAGACCGCCTCTCAGAGGCCAGACAGTGGCTTTTCTTGGTGGCATCACCTGGCACAGGTGGGAGTGAGGAGAAGTCCTTTCTCTCCATCATGGGATGAAGACAGCTTAGACTATAATCTCCAAATTAGAGTTCTGATCAAAAGATGCAGCGTCCTGATCTCCAGACCTTATTTCCCTTCCCAGGAAGAAAATCACTAAACCCTTATCCAGGAAGAAGCACCCACCCCTTCCCTTGGACAACCTTGAGCTCTGCTGTAGGGAGTGTTTCAAAGTTTCTGCCTTCCTGAGGTTCCTCCCGAGGAGGTGTGTCTGTCCTAACCTGTGTCTGCTCAGGCCCCACCCACTGAGTGCAGGCAGATCTCCCCTAGATTCCTGCAGGGGTGAGGGGGTAGCTATGCACACAGCCCCCTTCCCCTGCCCAGCTCTCCGCTGCTGACTACTGGGAGCTGCTCTTGGCCCAGCAGCTGTGGACTGGCGCTCCCTTGGAGAGGGCCTCGCAGCTTTGCACAAGCATAAGCCCACCTTTGTCCCTCCCCTCCCAGGGCATGTTCCCAAGGGGGAGAGTTTAATGGCTGGAAGGGCATTGGAAGGAGCCTTCCTAGAATCATGGATGGACAGAAGCGTATTTCAGAAGAGGTTTTCCTCCAATTCCTGCTCTCTCTCAAAGGACACAGAATGCTGAATATTTACTGTCTTAGATCATGAATTTCTTTTTCTTTTTTCCTTTAAAAACCAAACCAACTTTGTTGCTGTTCAGTCACTCAGTCGTGTCTGGCTCTTTGTGACCCTATGAACTGCAACAGGCCAGGCTTCCCCGTCGTTCACTATCTCCTGGAGCTTGCTCAAACTCATATTTAGTCGGTGATTCTATCTAACCAACTCATCGAAACAAGTTTATTAAACATTTTTAAAGAGCTTATGGATTTCTGATACCTCCCACTAAAAGGAACCAAAAGGGACCCCAGTGTAAATCCCACCTAAGGTAAGTTCAGTGTATATCCTCTCTTTCTGCTCACTGGACACCTGACATTGAGCCCCTTGGTAGGTGGGCAGATGGTGCTGGGCCCTGCTGATCCAGCCCCCTCTGCTGCTTCCTAAAGACTGTTAGAGGGGGGAAGGACTGCCTGAGATCCACAGGTCACCCTATCACTGGTGTTGAGCCCATTCAGTTTTGAATTATCAGTCTTTCTCCATTTCCCCCAAGGTCTTGGTTTTGAGAAACGTAGCAGGACTTTTGAACTAGGCTTTTTTGTTTGTTTATTTGGAGCATGTTAAAATATTAATTTTGAGATTTTACCTCCTTTCAGGTTATTTTTGCTAATATCAGATGTATATATGACAGGTTTATGGTTCTTTTGTTTTAACCCTTCCTAGGGTTTCTTTAGAGAAAACTTTGAAGATAAACTCCTTCTTGAGATATATATATATATATATATATACACACACATATATATTTTTTTTTTCTTAGCAACTTGTTATCACTGGAATCAAATGCGAAAAGTGATCTCTTTTTGAACTGGTTGTATTTGTATATCACAAGTAAAAGCCATTTTTGTTTAGCTGCCCAAAAAAAAAGAAAAAGAGATTTAATATTCTCAGTGGAAGCTGGAGTGAAATATTGGACCTCTCCTCTGAAGAATACTTTTCCAGCAGGGTTTCAGAAACTGTTCCTGTAATGCCAAATGATTTGAAGTAAGAAGCATTTCCTTTAAAAAGCAGGTGTCTGATGGGCAGGTCAGTTAGATATAAGAAGTTTGTAACTCTAAGCCAGTCATTTGGTTTTTTGAAAACCTTAAGTTTGGTGGAATAAGAACAGCATTGCGATTCTCAAGTTGAACAGTCTCAAATCTTTATATGAAAACAGTAATAATCTTCCTTGTGTGCTTGATGATGAAAGGTCTCTGAGGAAAAAATGGACAGAGTATTTAAGGGCAAATACTTAATAAATATTAAAAATGGATTTCTCACCCCATCATCTAATTATTAGACATTATTTAATAGCTTATTAGGGGCTTCCCTGCTGGCTCAGTGGTAAAGATTCTGCCTGCCAATGTAGGAGATGTAGGTTTGATTCTTGGGTCAGGAAGATTTCCTGGCAGAGGAAATGGCAACCCACTCCAGTATTCTTGCCTGGGAAATCCCATGGACAGAGGAGCCTAGCGGGCTACAGTCTTTGGGGTCCCAAAAGAATTGGACTAAGCAACAACGACAATAGTTTATTAGATACTAAGAGAGGACAGACTAACATTAATTCATCATTATTAGAAACCAATACTGACACTTGCAGGGAGAAGTTTTTAAAAATTATACTCTAGCTTTTCTATGGTTGAAATACTGTAACTTCCTGTCATTTATATAGTGAACTGGGTCTCACGTGATCACAGGCTTGGGCTCACAAGATAAAAATAAATAACCCAAATAACCTCCTTCATGACAGAAAAATATTTCAGAGCTAGAGGAAAAAGAGAAGACCTGGTCTGTGCAACCTGTGGTTTCTGTAGCTTACATTATGGGGTGTGTCCTGCCCAACTCTTTGTAAGTCTGTGCACTGTAGCCCACCAGGCTTCTCTGTCCTGGGAATTTTCCAGGCAAGAATACTGGAGTGGGTTGCCTTTTCCTGCTCCAGGGGATCTTCCTGATACAGGGATCAAGCCCTCGGCTCCTGTGTCTGCTGCACTGGCAGGCAGATGCTAGTGCCTCTGGTAACACTAGCACCATCTGGGAAGTTTACATTATATACATGTGCAAACACAGTCCTTCAGGATACTTAACAAGTAATAAACAATGATAACCTCTTTATTCAGAATCCAGTAGTTAGGTTGACTTTAAAGTGACTCTGTGGGGCTTTCGTTTTGGTGGGTATGAGTTTATGACAGAAAGTTTAAGTTTTTCCAATCTTTCAATCACTATTGACCCTGTATTATGTGTTGCATGCTTTATCTCACATAAGCTTCACAAAAAACTCTTTTGAGACAGATGAGAAAATTGAGGGTAAGGAGAATGATAACTTGCCTGTGATCATGCAGTTTAAAAATAATGAAGATGAAAGATGGGTTTTGCCAATGACCACATTCTTAGCCAGTAAATTCCTCTTAACAAAAGAAATAGCAATGAGGAAACTAGAAGATTCTAGGTTTTGTGGCTGTAACTCACTTAAAAAAAAATGAAATGCTTCACAAATTTGCATATCCTACTTGGTCGGGTTGCATGTTAATCTTCTCTGTATCATTTTGATTTTAGTGTATGTGCTACAGTAGTGAGCACTGTAACTCACACTTAACTTGGCTGAAAAAAGAGAGACCAAAAACAGTTGATTGGCACTACAAATAAACCCACGCAATTTATTAGACCTGACCCCTAGCGAGACTTTCCTTATCTGCCCTTAGTCATTAAGCTTTGACACTCTTAATTAATGGATACGTATGTCAGCTGGGTTTATTGCATATGAAAAATGCCCAGGAACAAACAAAAAATAATATGTTGTTCCCAGGAGCAAGTAAGAAATTATTGATTATGATATGTGAGAGTTCACTCAGGTGCTTTGCTGTAGTTGAGAGAGAGAAAAGAAAAACAGGTTGGTGAAATATAGCTCCTGTAAAGAGCTGGATATTCTCCATGCTTTTGACAAACTCAATTTATGAGTATAGATCTGTGCCACAGGGCTGGCCACCCAGCAACCACACAAAACCATCTGTGCTTACCTAGTAACTGCTCAGAATAACCTAATTCTCCTGTTTTCAAAGCTAACAATATGAGACACAAAAGGAAAACATACAGAATTGAAAGAAATTGCAGGGAGATGGAATCTTTGCTGGTGCTAAACTTAACATTTTGGCAAAGCTTTGTCTAATTAGCTAAGATCCCATCCTGTAGGATAGACTATTTTGCAGAATAATTTTGAATACATTATTATTTTTAACCATCATTGCTTGTAAATTCATTAAGTAAAAAGATTTAAATGTGAAATTACATACAAAGTCTTCATGGCAACATCCCAGCCCTCTCCAGCTACTCAGCATCCTTCCCTGGTTTCTCTACCTCTGATCACATCTTACAACTGGGGTCTCAGAAGGTCCCTTTATTCCCCTATTTATCTGTCCTTCACTGGTCTTTCTTTTCCTCTCTCCTTATTTTCTTGGGTTCAGCCATCATGTCTTGGAGTTGGTCCTGCATCCATATGACCAGCTCACATTTCCCTCAAATTCCAGGAGGTTTGTTCCATCACTGTGTTTAACACCTTTATTTATCCGTATATTTACCTGCATCTTTTCAAATTCATGACAATGGTCTAGACTAGGCTTGGTGTTGTCTTTTGCCGATGCCAAGCACACTGCCACCTCCAGGCCTTTGCATCTGCTGCTTTCTCTGTTTGGAACACTGTTTCCCTTCATATGCACGGCTGGCTTCCTTGCCTCCTTCATGTCTTTATCTAATGTCAGGGAGAACTTCCTGACCACCCCCTTTAAAACTGCAACACAAACTACGTCAGACTCCTGTATTCCCTGTTCCCTCTCCCTGCCTTACTCTTCTCCATAGCAATTACAACTTCTAAAACATATGTGTTGCTTACATATTCTGTTTATGGCTTCTCTCTCCATGCAAGCTTCCAAGGGCAGGCATTTTTTATCTAATATGTTCAGTTCTACACCCCTAGTGCTCACAACACTGGTGCAAAAGCCAATATTACCCATGAATATAATGGATGAAGGAATGAATGAATGATTGCCCCACTGGCACCTCACATAAAACTCCTCATTCATAGATCTGCTCCCTTCCTGCCATAAATAGTAGCATCTGCCTCCTTCTACTCATTCAGATGAAAAATCTCAATCACATTATCCCCTTTTTTAAATAACATGTTTTAAGTTATTTTGAAATCCCACGTACCCACTTCTTACTATTTATCCCATTTCTATTCTCTTAGACCTGGTCCAGGGTCTCATCACCTGCCCTGCCTTTCACAAGGACTGCTGCATCACTTCAAGCCTTTCTTGTCTCCAGCTTCTATTCTTCAGTTCATCCCAGAACACTGACCTAGACTGAGTTTCCTAAAATGCATATGTCAGATCACATCATGCCCTATTCTAAATCCTTAGCATGGAATTGAAGACTGTCCATGACCTGATCTCAAACCATTCTGCAATCCTCATCCTTCCAATGCTCTATATCCAGACACAGGGGACAGCTCCCCCTGTCCTAAAGCCAAGGGTACTGTGATGACTCCAAACCTTGCTGCTGTTCCCTCAGCTGCCCAAGCCAACGCAGCCATTGCTTGTTCTACAAGCATTCCCTGAACTGTCTCTGTCCTCCGCTTCCCAGCCATTTTGTTGATATCTCTATGTTTGCACTTATGAATCAAGATTGCAGGGAGAAATATCAGTAACCTCAGATATGCAGATGATACCACCCTTATGGCAGAAAGTGAAGAATAACGAAAGAGCCTCTTGATGAAAGTGAAAGAGGAAAGTGAAAAAGTTGGCTTAAAGCTCAACGTTCAGAAAACTAAGATCACGGCATCCGGTCCCATCACTTCATGGCAAATAGATGGGGAAACAGTGGAAACAGTGGCTGACTTTATTTTGGGGGGCTCCAAAATCATTGCAGGTGGTGATTGCAGCCATGAAATTTAAAGACGTTTACTCCTTGGAAGGAAAGTTATGACCAACCTAGACAGCATATTAAAAAGCAGAGACATTACTTTGTCCACAAAGGTCCATCTAGTCAAGGCTATGATTTTTCCAGTAGTCATGTATGGATGTGAGAGTTGGACTATAAAGAAAGCTGAGTGCCAAAGAATTGATGCTTTTGAACTGTGGTGTTGGAGAATACTCTTGAGAGTCCCTTGGACTGCAAGGAGATCCAACCAGTCCATCCTAAAGGAGATCAGTCCTGGGTGTTCATTGGAAGGAACTGATGTTGAGGCTGAAACTCCAATACTTTGGCCACCTGATGCGAAGAGCTGACTCATTTGAAAAGACCCTGATGCTGGGAAAGATTGAGGGCGGGAGGAGAAGGGGACGACAGAGGATGAGATGGTTGGATGGCATGCATCACTGACTCAATGGACATGGGTTTGGGTGGACTCTGAGAGTTGGTGAAGGACAGGGAAGCCTGGCATGCTGCACTTCATGGGGTTGCAAAGAGTTGGACACAACTGAGTGACTGAACTGAACTGAACTGAATCCATTTAATCTTTTTTTTTTAATTGGAATATAATTGCTTTATAATGTTGTGTTAGTTTCTGATGTACAGTGAAATGAATCAGGTATATACATACATATATCCCCATTCTCTTGAGCCTTCTTCCCTTCCCATCCCCATCCCACTCTGCTAGGTCATCACAGAGCACCAAACCTAGCTCCCTGTGCTTTATAGCAGCTTCCCACTGTTAAATGCCCATCTCTCACCTCAAGCCACAGTCTCATTGAGAACTGCCTGCAGGCATCATTTACCTATATATGCATCATAGTGATTAGCCAGTGTTTAACAGAGTAGGCACTAGAAACTGTGTATAAACTGTCTGAATGAAATGTTGAGTACATAATGGAAGTTTCGTGTTGTGTGATAGGATAGAATTCTTCAACAGGACTCAGGGGAAAGACATGGGTTTAATAAGGGCACAATTTATGCTTATTTTTGCTCATCATTCAGACCCAGTTGTAGGCCCTCTGAGGGAAACCTACCATATAGCCCTTAGTCTAAACCAGCACAGACTGTGCTATATTCATAAAGCTGGTCTCAGTCATATGTGACAAATGAGTCCCCCCAGTCCCACACCCAGCATCACACCTACCCCCTCCGACTTCTGGGCTGGGCAACTACCAAGCTATAAAATAGAATTGTTACTTATATAAGCAAATTAAAATAAAGATAATTGGTAGAAGAGGGAAGGATGTGGGAGGAATAATTCCATAAATTTTGCCTTATTTTATTCATCATATTTGATTTCATTTCATTTCACCTTAAAATCTATAGAAGTGTGCTTAAAAGCACAAATGTGACTGTATCAGCATACTTTTTAAAATTTGTTGAATTTTACTTCTGTCTTTTAATTTTTTAATATTATCTTTTATTTTGGCTGCACTGAGTCGTCTTCACAGTGGCATCCAGTCTCAGTCTTGGTGGCCCTTGGGCTTCTTTAGTTGCGACATGTGGACTTAGCTGCCCTGTAGCATGTGGAATCTTAGTTTGCCAACAGGGATTGAACCCACATCCCCTGCATTGGAAGGCAGATTCTCAACCACTGGACCACCAGGGAAGTCCCTGTCTTGACAAACTTTTATTGTATGTTAATGCTTTTCTTCTTTGCTGGCTCCCCCTTCCTCACCTACCGCCCCCTCCACTTTTTGCCTTAGGGAGCCCATGTTAACAGTCTACCATAATTCTCTTCCTTCTCATACAAGCATATAAGAAAGCTATTAATCGTATAGACATGTGTGAATTTGTCATTATTTTATAAAAACTGGATTTTTATGCACTCTTTGACATCTTGCTTTGCACAGTCATAACTCCTTGATAACTAACCCCACTGAATCAACTAATAAGTAGGTTCTAATAGGTAAATTCTTTGTACAGGCTGCATAAAATTCCCCCATCTTATCTATACAGGATAGATTCCCTAGAGTGAAATTTCTGGAACAGAGTGTATTTGTATTCATAATTTTAATACTGTTGCCAGATGTTATATTACTAAAAGGCTATAACAATGCATATTTTCACCTGCAGTGAATGAGAGAAGCCTTTGCCCTGCATTCCCACCAGCAGTAGGTATTATTGGGCTTTCAATTTCCAACCATCTGAGTTATAAAATAACATCTTGATGTTACTTAAATTTGCATCTCTGAATCATTAGTGAGTTTTAGGATCTTCATATGGCTACAACCTATCTGACTTTTCTCTTCAATGAATTGTTTGTTCATGCTTTTTGATTATATCTCTATTGAGGTCTTTTGACAACTTGTCTCAATTTGCAGGAGGTCTTTGAATATTATAAATATTAAACATTTGTCTGTTCTCTGTATTGCAGATATTTCCCCATGGCTTTCATTTGCATTTTGACTTAGTTTATAGCATCTTTTGCCATATTTACATATTCAAATATCCTATCTTTTCTCTAACAGTCCCTGGATTTGCAGTCATGGGTAAGGTGTCTCCAGCCCCTAGGTTTTTCATATAAGCACCAGGATTTTGTTGTAAGATACTGATATTTTTATATTAAATTTTTAACTGATTTGAAATTTTTTCCTTTAAGATGCAGATAAAGGTGGGAGTACAAACTGATCTTTTACACAGCCAGTTGTACCAGCAACATTTATTCAATAATTCATCCTTTCTCACTGAGCTGAGGTACAGTAAGCCCCCTACATATGAACCATCAAGCTGCAGACTTTCAAATATTCGAACATGCGTTCGCATGTCCAATCATGTAGGTCAGCTCATGTGTCTGGCATGCACTGTCACATGCGTGCATCCTCTACAAGCAGTTGCGCTTTTGTGTACTTCACTGTACAGAGTACTGTAGTGCAGTACCTTTATTTCAAGCTCGGGATGTCCGGAGCAAGCATGAAGGCAGCAGTGAAATAGCTGTGTTGCTAAGTAGTGCCAGCTGCTGTACTGTACTTTTCAAGGTTCTATAGTTGTCAAGGAGGAGATAATGAAGAGAAGAAACCCGAGGATATTACCAAAGTGAAAAGATGAACATTGGAGGAGCCAGCAAAAGAAAATGGAGGAAAAATGGCTAGTGAGATAAGAAGAAAATGCAGGAGAATGTGGAATCCTATAAGCCAAATGAAGAACGTTTCTAGAATGATGAGATGATAAACTCTGCCAAGTACTAATGATGAGACAAGATGAAGATTTAGAATTGTCCAGTGAATTTAGCAATATGGAGGTCACTGGTGACCTCAGGAAGAGAACCTTTGGTCATATGTATGACATAAGAGAAGATTTAAAAATTTAAATAGCACAAACTTGTGAGTAGCCTCTAAAAAAAGAAGTGATAAATTCTTTAAAATTGGTGTTATATTTACATTTGGATTGTTAACTGTAACTTTATTTGTTTACATCTATTTTTTCATTGTCAATTAGCAAGAGATCATTCTGTGTCTTTATCTCGATTTTTTTCATGTTTCCAATTAACAAGAGCTAAAAGGCCTCTTGGTCTCATATTAAATACTTTGTGGTTCTCAACAGGTGTTTGTTGAATAAGTAGGTATGCATGTCACATTCTAACACTACCTAGCAAAGGTTCCCCTCACTGAGTCAACATACTAACAGAATGACGGGAGTCAAGATCACACACGGTCTCCTTAAATGAAACAAGTATTATCTTTTACAAAGATAAAATCAAGATCTCAATTGATGACTGTGCTAAATGGTAAAGTAAAATAACATTAATTCTAGTCCAGAGTCCTAACTCCAATCTAAATAGTATTCAAAAGTTTATAGTTAGGTATGAAGGGAGGAAAAATGTCACCTACAACAGATGGCTCTACCTTATGACATTTTCATCAAAGCACCAACTGTCCTTTAAAAGCTTGGTTTCCAAATTTGATTTATATATTTAAAAGATCAGTAACAGGAGAAATAATAGCCCAGGGAAATAATACAACCCAAATATAGCAGTTTTTGTTAGAAAGTATCTTTACATGAGAATTGCGTATTAGATGGAGATGACACATGAAAGAAAAAGAAGTAGAAGAAACTATTGTAAGAGAGAATATTCACAGTTCCAATTCAGTGGACTTGGTGAATAAAGACACAATTGTGAATTCTCTTGAAGCATCTCATTCCTCAAGCCATTGTAAAGGATTTACACTATTCCTTTTACAAAAAGTAGAATTAAATTAGATTTTCAAAACTACACCAATCTTGTCTCACATAGAGTTCCTTGATTACAGATTTAAACACATCTAAAACTCAGAGTAAACATTCCCACCTACTTACACAATGACCAGGCCGCAACCATGGCACAAGCTGCCACAGTTCTGAGAACTGGCCTCAAAAATGGGAAAAAACTGACCCTGGAACTGAAGACTAACTGTGCTTAAAACAACTGAGGTGATGCTGACCAGACCACCACGTGATCAATTTCAAGATGACTGTCAGCTGACTGTGCTGTTTCTGCGTGTAGCCCCCACCCTCTGCCTAGAAAAGCTCTTATCCACTGATGCCCAGTGTGGGAGGGTTGGCCTTTGGACAGGAGTCCCCCACCCTCCTCCCCAGGTTGCCAGCATTCAAAATAAAGCACACTTTCCTTTCCACCAACCTGGCCTCTTTATTGACTTTAGAGCAACAAGTAGCTGTTCATCGAGTAGTTAACTCTTTCCAACTGCTGGGGCTTTCAGTATTTATAAGACAGCTCACAGGATATGGCTCAGAATACTATCCACAGCACTTGAGGGGGAACTAAAGGTCCTTGACTCTGCTTAATGACTAAACTAATATTATTTTGTCCTGTTTGACTGTTTTCCTTTGCTTTTGTATTTTCTCACTTCTCTGATTAAACTTACTCTTCGGCTAAAGTTTTTCTACAAACAAAAGGCAGGTGGAGGACACGGGTGGTGAAGGATCATAGGGTCCTGCTCCATTTTACTATAAGAAAGTTCACATTATTTTTCAATTTTAGCAATGATCTTTTTTAAAAAGTATGTTTTGAGTCATCTGGATTACTTTCTCATTACCAAGACTGCCCTATAATTCAGTACTTGCATTTGTGTTTGCCTTCCCTGGTGGCTTAGATGGTAAAAGAATCTGCCTGCAATGGGGGAGACCTGGGTTCGATTCCTAGGTTGGGGAGATCCCCTGAAGAAGGGGATAGGAACCCACTCCAGTGTTCTTGCCTAAAGAATCCCATGGACAGAGGAGCCTGGTGGGCCACAGTCCATGGGGTCACAAAGAGTTGGGTACGACTAAAGTGATGAACACTTTACAATCCTATGGTGCCTAAGGACCACCTGTAATCATGGTTTTTATCTTACACATGTGGTGGGTAACAAGTGTGACCACCATTCTCTTGGCATATTCTAACATCAAAAGACTAATTTGGTTTTGCTTACTAGTTGTAAATGAAAACTTTCTTTTCCTTTACAATTTAAAGATATTTTTAATAAAATAAGACTTTCTTAATTTACTTATTAAACTGAAATTGTTTTAATGATATAAGAAATGTAGTAAAGCGTCATGATGTACATACATGCTCAGTCACTCTGTTGAGTCTGACTTTTTACAACCCCATGGTCTGTAACCTGCCAGGCTCCTCTGTCCTTGGGATTCTCCAGGCAAGAATACTGGAGTGGGTTGCTGTTTCCTCCTCCAGGAGACCTTCCTGACCCAGGGATCAAATCCATGTCTCCTGAGTCTTGGCGTTGCAGGTGAATTCTTTACCTCTGAGTTACTGGGGAAGCCCCATCAAAATGTATCCCTTTGGCAAATGGGAAGAAAATAGATAGAAATGTAATGTATAAATGATTCAATGTATAACAAGGTAGGTTTTATGGTACTCCAGTGGCGCTTGGAAAAGAAGTGGTTTGAATAGAGAACAGAGTTCCTAGAATTCAGGTATCACAAAGCAGATTGAACTGAACTAAAAACAAAACAAATAACAACAAAAAAGAAACAAATAACATTGTGGCATCAGAGTCAAATGCAGTTTGCCAAGAAACATGTTTCTTACATGTATACACTGTTAGAATAAATGCAGCAACCAAAACTCAGAGAAGTCTTTTGGTTGAAAAAAACTTTCTAAATCTCCAATATTGGGATATACTATAAATGTATAGGTCCATTTGAAATGAATACATGTTCTGAAAGGGCATCAATATCAATAATAGTAAGGACTCCAAAGATGTTCCGCTACATTGAAGGTCAAAGGAATCCAATCCACAAATGACATCTAAAATTTAAACATTTTTATATTAAATTCAATGTTATAAATCTTGTCTCCACAAAGTAATATGTCATACTAAATTGATAATTAGTCTTCATCTCAGTTTTGTAAATGTACATACTTCTCTATTATCATAATAGAGTTTAAATCAACACTGAAAGTGTGAAGAATTTGGCCTTTCAAGGAGGCCTGGGCTTTAATTCAGTTTGAGAAACCCTAAACAGATACTATCTAAAATGTTTTCCATACTTTTCTACATCTCTGACCTTTTAGCATCACCATGGACCCCATTGCCAGCCAGTATCTTGCACAAGCATGCTGACAGGGACCACAAAAAGAAAATGAGACTCAAAAAAATTAATCTGTCATCACAATTGAGATACTATCACAAAGCAATTGATGCTAAGACTCTCAGGTCATTTTCATATAGAAAAGAGAACATGGATATATATTGGTTGGCATCTAATTCATCTACTTCATTCAAAATGTATTATCCTAAAGAGAACTGTTTTATTAACAAAGCAATTTTCCCTAAAATGATACTGAGTGGCAAGTTAATATAGCTTATTCATAATTCCATACTGTTATCAAACACCCACCATTGAAAACAAATTATCCAGATATATGTTATCTAAAATTTTCAGGGAGCACAAGCAAGAGGCAGGCAGGATTCTGACCTTGCTGGGCATGATTGCTCATGCTGGATCTCTTCTTGCTATCACAGCTAGCAGTCCATCTAAATGAAATTCACATTTCCAGTGCTAATAAGTTTCGAGAGCTTCTAAGTCAAAGTTCTCTTTGACCAAGGAGAATTGAAATTTGTATTGCTTACTGCTCTTGTCTCAATATATGACTATCTTTGATGATTCCTACTAGTTTAAAAAAATTTTTTATTCCTATTAATGCCAATAAATGAATAAATGCATCCAGTTTTTTAGCAGTTAGGAAGCACTTGCAGTAATGCTTCTGTCCTATTAAAATTAAATGGAAACATTGCGTAGAGAAAGAGATATTTACTACCCACATGACGATCGGTTTCCCTGGTGGCTCAGAGGGTAAAGAATATGCCTGCAATGCAGGATACCCAGACTCGATGCCCGAGTGGGGAAGACCCCTTGGAGACGGGAATGGCAACCCACCCCAGTATTCTTGCCTGGAGAACTCCATGGACAGAGGAACCTGGTGGGCTACAGTCCATGGGGTCGCAAAGAGTAGGACATGACTGAGCGACTAACACACACACACACACGAAGTTGAATTTAGCGTGAATTAGATTGTTTGCAACATCTACCAATAAATTTTGCTGAACAAAAAACAAAAACAAATAAAAAAGCTTTGTGAACTTTTGAGGCTGGGTTTGCTGTCTGGCTGTGTGCTGAGGATGAGAAGCACTGAATACAGAAACAAATGAAAAGAAAAACAGACCTGGATTCAACAACTGTCTAGGCTTAGTTTCCTCTATAGCAAACTGTGGTTTTTCTGTTTCACCACATGGATTTTGAGAAAATTATAATGCATGATATACATGAAATATCTGCTACAAAGTACGTAATATGTTATCTTTATTTTTCAATACTATCATTACTACTGTGAGAATTATTATTAGCACAATACTTGGCACTGAGTCTTTCTTGAATAAATCTTAATTCTCATCCATTTGACTCAGGGTACAAGAATCACTCTTTTGTGTGTGTGTGTGTGTGTGTTGCTATTTTTTTATTGTAGTCTAGTTGCTTTACAAAATTGTATTAGTGTCTGCTGTACAGCGAAGTGAAACAGGTATATGTTTACATATATCCCCTCTTTTTGGATTTCCTTACATTTAGTTCACCACAGAGCATTGAGTAGATTTCTATATGCTATACAGTTGATTGTCACTAGTTACCTATTTTACACATAGTATCAATAGTGTATATATGTCAATCCCAATCTCCCAATTCATCCCACCCCCACTTCCCCCACCCCCAGTATCCAGACATTTGTTTGCTTACAGAGTGAAGTAAGTCAGATATGTGTATATATGTGGGATCTAGAAAAATGTTACAGATGATCTTAGTTGCAAAGCAGAAATAGAGACACAGACATAAAGAATCACTCTTTTGCTATTTAGGACATGGCAGTCAATAAGTTCAAAGGTGAGCTAAGGCATTTCTAACCCTTCCCACATCTCCTCTGCTTAACCTGGGCCCACTCAGTGCAAGTTAAACTCACACTGTATAGAAATATCAGTTCCCCCAAGGGTCCTTGAAGACTCTGTGTTCCCCCCTCCACTCACCCACCTCCTTGCATGAAGATTAATATAATTAAATTTGTATAACTCTTTAAAATTTAAAAAGTTCATTCACCTACAGTACTGCATTTAATTCCTAGAGTGTCTCTGTTCTTTTTATCTCTGTTTCACAAATGAGAAAATTAAGGCTCAAAGAAATTAATAACCCAATAATAATAACAGATAACATTTGTTTCAGGCACTGTGATGAGTATTTTCTAGCCATTACTCAGCAAATCCTCAAAGCAATTCTAGCGGTATGACAGGCACAATTCTGGAATGGCTGGCAAGCCCCTCTGCCCAGCCCTTCTCCCCCATCTCTTATATGTATTTTTTTCACATTCATTTATTTGGCTGCACCAGCTCTTAGTTGCAGCCTGCAAACTCTTAGTTGTGGCATGTGGGATCTAATCAGGGATCAAACTTGGGCGCCTTGCGTGAGGAGCGTGGAGTCTTAGCCATTGGACCAACAGGAAAGCCCCCCAGGTACATACTTCGTACAATCCTTGCTACTGTGAATCTGGTAGCTTTGTCCTGGAAGGAATTAAAAGCAGCCCTAGCCCTTTGTTCTGGTCCCCTGCCCATCACCTTAAAACCTAAAAACTGAAGGATTAACAGCTGCCACAGCACATCTAGAAGCTGCCCCACTGGGCTGGTGCCTGTGCCTTTTCTATCATTAAAACTTTTCTGATATTAACACTGATAAAAAAGACTCACCAAATGTCCATGATACCCACTGGTGTCCTTTGTGGGAAATGTATCCTTTGGGTTTATCTCAGTAAAACATAACTTGTTTTTGGTTCACAGGCCAGCAGGCTCATATTCACCAAGCCTCTCTGGGATTACACCATGCATATGCCTAGATGACCGAAAATGTCAGGACCCAGGAGGCTGAGTTTAAGGCCCTGGCTTTTGGCAGAGCACCTTTTGTTTTCAGACCACCAGGCTTCCGACATTCTCCCCATAATGTCAAGCTGATGTCTGCTATTCCTTGTAGAAGTAAGTGTCGTACAGCAGAGAAAATGACAGATTCAATCTGTGGTGACACTTTTCCAGGGTGGGCTAAACGTGGACAGCGGACGCGAAAACAGCTATTCAGGACCAAGTAATACATCACATACTCCAAACACCACTAAGAAGGAGGACATTAAAAAGTCACCTGGTAGCCAATACCCATATATTGAATTCTGCAGGCCAGAATGCTGGAGCGGGTAGCCTTTCCCTTCGCCAGGGCATCTTCCCAACCCAGGGATCAAACCCAGGTTTCCCGCATTGCAGGCGGATTCTTTACCACTGAGCCACAAGGGAAGCCCATGAATACTGGAGTGGGTAGCCTCTCCCGCAGATCTTCCTGACCCAGGAATTGAACCTGGGTCTCCTGCATTGCAGGAGGATTCTTTATCGGCTGAGCTACCAGGGAAGCCCTATCCATATGTAATTGAGTCTTATACCATAGATCATCTACTATAGCTTATGCGCTTTCTCAGAGAAGAGACGCCTGCTCTTTTCTATATTCACTTGCTCTTTTATGCAAAACTCTAGCAAGTGGAATACAATATATTATTTCTGTGGAAGATGGGAAGGGAGGAAGGAGGGACTTGAGCCAGAAAAGACCACCTGGCCATCTTCTTGTAGGGGAGTAGAGTGGCTTTGTGCGTCAATGAGCAAATATCAAGTTTCAGACTCAAATAAGGGAGAAAGACTGATGTAGATTCTAGAAGGGGTAAAGCCCTGGCAAAAGTCACTCCTGGTGCTGCCGCTTCAGGCTAAAAAATGTAGGCCCGCCCACCTAGAAATTAAAGAAAGTCATGAACAAAGAAACAACCCAACAGATGGATCATTAATGAAAGATCACTCAGCGTGGAGGATGTACTAAAGCATGATAGCCAGTGGGATGCTGGTAGACTGGTTCTCAAAAGCCAAATAGACGAAAAGGCCCCTAAAACCAGAAACAAAAACAAATAAACAACAACAAACCACCCTCCCCCTCATCAAACTAACCCAAAACAATAAGCCTTAATTTTAGCATTTGATGACTTCTAGTGTAAATGCTACTACCACTATGGCTGATTTCAAGCTATTAATAGTTTAACAATCAGCTTGCAAAGTTCTGAATGTTTAACAGACTCAGACTCTTCTCTGCTCAGTTTTTAAAAGCCAGCTCCTGCTCCCCACTGCAAGAAATGGTAATATGGTGGTCCATGCCTTATATTTAAAAATGAAAGTGAAAGTGAAATTCATTCAGTCATGTCCGACTCTTTGTGACCCCATGGATGATACAGTCCATGGAATTCTCCAGGCCAGAATACTGAAGCGGGTAGTCTTTCCCTTCTCCAAGGGATCTTCCCAACCCAGGGATTGAACCCAGGTCTCCCGCACTGCGGGTGGATTTTTTACCAGCTGAGCCACCAGGGAAGCCCAAGAATACTGGAGTGGGTAGCCTATCCCTTCTCCAGTGGATCTTCCTGATCCGTGAATCAAATTGGGGTCTCCTGCATTGCAGGCAGATTCTTTACCAACTGAGCTATCAGGGAACTAAAAGATATATTCAAAAACTTATACATTTTTCCATCAAAATAAAAGTATTTCTAAAAATAAAAATATTTCTCAGAGAAGCCAGTTCTCTGAAATCTGAACACTGGCTGTCTATACTGATTCAGTCCCCCAGGTTGTCAAAGAGGAAAGACATATGGGGCACAAGTAATATTCAAAGATTTCAAAACTGAGTGAATACAGCAATCCACAGATTTAAGAAACCAGCAAATCCCAAGAACTTAAAAAATAAACAAAAACTACACACAGATAGATGCACCGCATTGAAATTACAGAACTTAAAAGCAGCCTAAGCAGCTAGAATTTCAAAAACTGACTTATCAACAGCAACCATAGAAGCCAAGAATCAGTGAAATAATTTCTTCAAATATGTGGATCCAAACTGACAAGTAACCTAGAATATCCAACCCAAGAATGGAAGGATGGAAGGAACAAAGGAAGGAAGGATGGAAGGAACAAAGGAAGGAGGGAAAGAATGGAGGAAGGGAGGGGGGAGCACAGCAAAGGAAGAAAGAAAATTCTTCTAAGAATTAGGGCAAAATAAGACATTTCAGACAAACAAAAACTGAGAAACTGGCACCAATGGCTGCTCGTTAAAGAAAATTCTAAAGTTTGTACTTTACTGAGAAAGAAAACTACCTCAGATGAAAGGTCTAAGACCCAAAAAGGAAAAAATTTCCCCTTGGGAAGATTTTTCAAGACCATCCCAAACATAGCTGCTGTCTGTTTTCCGCTTGCACGCACATGACAATCATACACTCAAATCCAGTGGACATGGGGACCACCATGTTCGAATCTTTTTTTTAGTGATGGAACCAGCCCCTGAGAGTCAGTATGATTTGTGTCTTACTATCTTGACCTGTGGCTGGAGTGGGGCAAGAAAGTAGATTCAGATGTTTTCCTCGGCCTTTCCCATGATAACTCTGAAGCTACTCGCCAAGAACTTAATTGTGGGGGGGGGGGGCGGCAGGCAGGGGAGAAGGGGAAGGTTGATTAGAAAGAGCCCTGGACTGCAAGGCAATTCTAAGAAATTTCAGCCAGGCTGATGGTAAGGCCCTGAGCTAAGATTCTTCCTTAGAGCAGATATTTGTAGGACAGTTATGCTTCCTAAACTGCGCTCAGTCACCAGCTGGGGACTGGGTAGAGGAGGCACAGCCTGGTGTGGTTGACCCAGAGGTGTGATCACAGGGCTTGTCCATCACCAGCCACACTTGTCCAGGTGGGTTCTCTCGAAGGACTTCTGAGCACAGCACTTCATGCCCTCCACAGAGAAGAAACGGCATATGTGTTCTAAGACAGGGGTCCCCAGCCTGCAGAATCTCATGCCTGATGGTCCGAGGTGGAACTGATGTGATAACAATAGAGATAAAGTGCACAGTGAATGTAACGTGCTTGAGTCATCCCAAAACCGTCCTCCCCACTCCCATCCATAGAACAATTGTCTTCTAGGAAACCGGTCCCTGGCCAAAAAGGTTGGGGACCACTGTTCTAAGTACCAGAATATTTGTAGCACAGTGTTTATAATAATCCCAAACTGGAAACAACTCAGATGTCCATCAACAGGAGGGCTGATGAATACATGTGTCGCGAGTATGCAGTGGAACGCCATTCAGCCATGAGTGGACCACTGGGCACCCACAAGGAAGCATCTCATTAGTAACGTTGGACTGAATAAAGGAGGTCGGAGGGGAAAAGGGATACATTGTTTCCATTTATGTAAGTTCAAATATAAGTAAAATTAAATGATATATTCTAAATGACAGTCTCTTGAAATCAGTCACTCAGTGGCCTGGTCAGCAGCATCTGGATTGTTTCAAGCACAATTAGTCTTCAGTTTCAGGGTCGGTTTGTTCCCGTTCCTTTGAGGCCAGTTCTTGGAACCACAGCAGCTTTTGTCATGGCTACAGTCTGGGCATCACATAGTTAACTTTTTCCACCTGGTGAGGGTTTCAGTATCTACAGAACAGTTCACAGGATATGGCTCAGAATATTCTCTAGAGCCCTTGAGGAGGAACTAACTGTCCCTCACTTTGCTAAATGACCAAACTATCATTATTTTGTCCTGTTTGGCTGCTTTTCCTTTACTTCTGCATTTTCTCATTTCTCTTAAGTTTATTCCTTGACAACAGTTTTTCTACAGACAAAAGGCAGAAGGACATGATGTGGGGGTGACGGGAGATGGGAGTATCTGTCCTGGGAAGGCCCCATAGGGTCCTGCTCTGTTTCAGGAATAAGTACTACAAATCATCACAAATTATTTTTTTTAAACATGTGGCAGCAACAATATATTAAAATGGCATGAAATGACTGAAGGAACCAAAGCAAGAAGGAAAAAAAAAAAAGATCAGGCTATCAGTCATGGTGATTGCAATGACCTGGTCATATCCCCACTTTGGAAACACCATTTCTCTAGTTCATTTCAAAGAAAACTAATCAACCTTTTTTTAAGGTTTTGGCTACACATTGCCACTGGGTGGCACTCCCAGTCCACAGTAGCATCTTGGAACTGCAGGGAGCAAATTAAAAAGCAGGCAGCCGCTGACTGGTTTTCAGACATATGAACAAAACATTTAAAATATTTTCTCTCTTGTATTGACACATAAAGAAGCACAAACACCGAAGGAAGGAAGTAGCTATCTTTAGAAAAAACAAAAGCATCTCTGCCACTGTGAAAAACAAAACAAAACCAGCCAACTAGGAAAGAGGCTGCTGAAACAAGTTTCCAGAGATCAATAATGTTCAATCTCCTTTGACTGAGGGCATGACTGGCAGCTTACAATAATGACAGAATCAAAGTCCTTGCACAGAGGGTTTTGTTTTTTTTAATCAGCTTTTCTAGTTGCACAGAGGCCTCTTCTGCAGCTACATTTTGCATGTGTACACTGTGTGGACTTGTGCATCTTAGGCGTCTACATTAAACACGTTCCTACAAAGAAGGCCAAGGGTTGCCCTTGGGGCCCAGACATCTGTCTGGCTCCAGCAACTCTCCCCTTGGGAAAATCAAATATAAAATGCTGTTCAAACAACCAATTATTGCACTGCTTTAGATAAGGCGACTTGCACTTTCCCCCATTTGTCAAACCCCTGAAAGAAAGGGTTGCAAACCAGAAGAGGAAAGAGTAGTGAGCTTTTCATTATCTACAGAGCCTGTGCTGAAAGGTCATTTGATGAAACGAAGATGGGAATCAAGTGTGTCTTGACTGGCTCTAGCATTTTCTTTTTTTTTTTTTTTTTTAGCATTTTCTTTTGTAGCTATGCTAACATTTTTCCAATGTTCAGTTTCCTTTTATTGTACAGATTTATCTAATACATGCTTAACAAAATGTAGTTCAGTAATACTAAAATAGCTGATAGTCCCAGGCAATTAAAAAAAAAAGTTGACACTTAATAAGCGTGTACATGCCAGGTGCTGAACAATTTACCTCCTCACTCCCTTTAATACAAAAACCCTATGAGAAAGGAATTATCATCTCCACTTTGCAAGTATGGAAATGAAGCTCATCAAGGTTACGTAACTTGCACAAGGATGGATGGCTAGGAAACGCGGTGCCTGACTCAGACGAATCTCTGCACCAAAGTGCATGTTGTTCCTTTTCTACGAGAACATTTAACTGAGATTTCAGGGTGTCCTAGTTAAAGAACTCAGTCTCAGGGAAGATGTCCTGGTTAAGAGCTATCTTTCTGGCCCTGCCCCATTAGTCCCTGGGTTCCACAGAGCAGTACTGAAATCTGAGGATGAAAGAAGACCACGTCCCAGCTTCCCAAAGGGATATTCCACCCCTAAGCATGTCATAAGCTCAGCATGTCAGCATGCCCTCTGCAGCCAGTGGAAAGGCTCATCAGACAGTTGGGATTCCGCTGACCTCCGTTTCCATCCCATGGCAGTGACTGGAGAGTACTCCAAATCTTACAACTTGTAAGACGTGGGTATGTTACTTACCCTCATTTCTGTTCTTAAATCTTCAAAACACAAATAATAACAATACCTACCTCAAAGGTTTTTGTGAGAATTAAATGAGCTCACTTGGTATATAATGCGTTTCCCAGGGGACACTAGTGATAAAGAATCCACCTGCCAATGCAGGAGCTGTAAGAGATGTGGGTTTGATCCCTGGCTCAGAAAGATCCTCTGGAAGAGAAAATGGCACCCTTATTCAGTATTCTTGCCAGGAAAATCTCATGGACAGAGGAACCTGATGAGTTACAGTCCATAGGGTCACCAAGAGTAGAACACAACTGAGAGTCTGAGCACATGTATGTATATAATGTTTTTAACAGTGCCTGGCACAGGGTATGAGCTAATAGATGCTGATTGTGACCATTATCATTAATTCAGCAGCTCAAGATTTGCACCCCTTTTTAAACCACAACCTCTTTCGCTGCCACCACGCATACTACTGGTCTACCATGACAGCACACATACTACTGGTCTACCAGGAAAGCATTTTCACTTCCAGGTCCCTCCCTCTCCAAAGAACCTAGCAGTTGGCTGGCAGACTAGTGTCACTATAATGTCACTAGGTTTATGACACTCTCCATAATTAAAAAAGATTTTTTTAACCATAACTCTACATTTTCTAGAAACTAAAGATCTGTATTCTTAGTCCACAGCCCAATACTTTCAACAGTCTGCTCCCAACCCCTCTTTGCAAGCTTCTCTCCCCAGTTCTTCTCTCTTTATTCCAGCCTCATTACCACCCTATGCGTTTGTACATACTACTCCACACATATGCCAATATGCCCACTCCCATCTGTCAAAAGTTAACATGTGTTTAGCCATAGGTTAAATCTTACTCTTCCCTCAGCCTGAAGCAACTTTTTTTCTAGTAAGAATTTCCATAGCTTTCTCTTTTGCCCACTCATTTATTTCTCTACACTTATTCACATGTTTTGTTGCTATCCTCTTCTTTTTCTCAGATAGATTATAAGAAAATTGAAGGCAGTGATTGTTGAAATTGATTACACATCTCCTTCAATTTGTGAAGGGTCTATGTCCAGATAAACCCAGCATAAGTTGAAAATATCACAAGTCGAAAGTGTGTTTGATACACCTAACCTCACGAACATCATAGCTTAGCTTCGCCTACCTTAAATGTGCTCAGAACATTTACATAAGCCTACAGTTGGGCAAATCATCTAACACAAAGCCTATTTTACCACAGGGTGTTGAATATATCATGTAATCTATTGAAAACTGTACTGAAAGTGAAAAACAGGATGGCCGTAAGGGCGCAGGATGGTTGTGAGTGTATCGGTTGCTTACCCTGGTGATCGCCTGGCTGGCTGGGAGCTGGGGCACTCTGCCTCTGCCCAGCATCCCAACAGAGGATCACACCTCATTGCACCAGTCCAGAAAAAGACCAAAATTCAAAAGGTGAAGTATGTTTTCTACTGAATGTGTATTTTCTTTTAAGTGAACTAGAGAACCTGGAGCTTTCAGAGGAATATGGACCAGGTTATTGCAATTACCATGACTGTTATCCTCACATCTGTATATTAATTTCTATAGCTAAAGGTCCTAAACTAGGATATGAGAGGCTCTGAAGCATTCTTTCAGGAGAGCAAAGCTGGAGAGAACTCCTCTTTCAGCCTAATAGGAATCTTAATTTGTGGTCCTGAGAACCTGAAAATTTAAGTGGAAAGATCTAAGAAGGTGGGTGTGAGATGCTGAGTCTTTCTAGATTTCCTGAAGTAGTGAAGTACAGCTAGAAGTCCTAAAGAAAAACAGCAGCCTCACTGGCACCAAGTTCCGAGCAGATCAATTGTTCCTGAAGGCTCCAGTCAATGAAGGGGCTTCCCAGGTGGCGCTAATGGTAATGAACCCACCTGCCAGTGCAGGAGACATAAAGAGACATGGGTTCAATCCCTGGGTTGGGAAGATCCCCTGGAGGAGGGCATGGCAACCCACTCCAGTATTTTTGCCTGGAGAATCCCATGGTCAGAGGACCCTGGTAGGCTACAGTCCATGGGATCGCAAAGAGTCAGGCACAACTGAAGCAACTTAGCAGGCACTAGTCAATGAAACACTCAGCAAGCTCTTAGGGTATAAGAAAGTGTGCTATCACCAAGAAATATTGGGACTGACCAAGAAAGAATATACTTTATATGTGTGTGTGTATTTTTAAATGGTTTTAACAGTTTTGAATAAGGAGTTATTCTCTAATTACCAGAGTCCCCTAGTCAAAAAGTTTATAAAATAAAATGTGTGCTTGCTTAAATTTGCATGGCTTCGCAGAGGTTTGATTTTTATCTTCCAAGCACTGATCACTCTGAAGAAAACACAGCAAGGGAGCCCATGTCTTGGGGTGTTTTTTGACACCTCATAATACCTGCATTGGTCATCCTGGGTGGGTAATACTGCATAAGCTCAATAGAATAAAGGCTAACTTTTTCTTCATGCTATATATCCACTGCACAGATATATATGGGGAGCCCTGCTGCTCCTGGTCACTAAGGGACGCAAGCTCATAGAGGTCCCATCATCTGGAACACCACCCTGGAACAGTCCCTATGGAAGAGAATTCACCCCAGCCCAGAAGTGACAGGTCACTCTTTCACGCACAGCTCATTGACCAGAAGTAGTCACATGGCTCCATCTATCTTTAAGAGGATAAGTTTACCCCAGATGTCTTAGACACACTGTCCTGCATTTCTGCTCTAGTGGATATCAGTGTCCATGTCTTCTGGAAAAGGTATAGGAGACTCAATAATCTGCATAAATAAGTCACATATGAGGAGAATTGAGAGTCCAAATGGATGACCTCAGTGTGTTGAATTCCTGAATCAGAGATTAAATTCCTTCCGAGCCACATCAACATCTGTCTCTTTGAGTTAAAATAATCTGGTAGGCCTTCTTTGATATGTTGATTAATGGAATAGTGAAGTGAAGTGAAAGTCGCTCAGTTGTGTCCGACTCTTTGCGACCCCAGTGGAATTCTCCAGGCCAGAATACTGGAGTGGGTAGCCTTTCCCTTCTCCAGGGGATCTTTGCAACCCAGGGATCAAACCCAGGTCTCCCGCGCTGCAGGCAGATTCTTTACCAGCTGAGCCATAATGGAACAACTACAGAATGTAACTAAGTGGAACATTATCTCTTTACATTCTGAGTGGAGAATAGTCAGACAATAAACACTGGAGTTCGCTTGCTTGAAAGCAAAGGTAAAGACAACATTTTCCTTTGTGCTGTAACTTCATGAAATTGTTATTTGCCGTGGTAGTGATTTGTTTTATTACCTGTGTCCTAAGAGGAAGAACATGCATAAATAAGAACCCCATAACCAGCTTTCTTCACATCAAAAAATGTGAAGTGACATGACAAATGAATCTACTAAGAAATGCCTCTCATTTGAGTGAAGCCAAAACTCCAGAGACCAAAAGCAATAATCATTGCTACTTTCTCCTGCTGATGCTTAGCTCAAGATGTTTATTCAAGAGAGTTGAGGGGAAAGAAATACAAAATACAGGATTTTCAAGCAGTGCTTTGAAATTAAGACTAACATCCTTAGGGAAAGGAATTTCAAAAGCAAAAAAAAAAAAAAAATAGATGACACTAGTCCCCATTCTTACTTGAGTTCTTATTCTTGTTTGAGGACTTTTATCATCATCTAGAAAAGGATTCTCAATCAAGGGTGCACTTTAGAAATATCTGTGGAGTTTTAAAGTTGTGCCTACACTTGGACTCAAGCATCAGGGATTCTGATTCAATGAGTTTGAGGGCACAAGCATCTGCAATTTTTAAAGTCCTAGATAAGAAAATATATATGTGTGTGTGTGTGTGTGTGTGTGTAATATTTTTATTAAATATATATGAGTATATATATATATATATATGCTTTTTTTACTTAGGAAGCAGTTTTAATGGTATGACCTCTGTTGCCTAAAGGAAAGTGGCATTCTGCATTTTATTCTTCAATGGAATTTACAGTCACTAATACATCCTCCATTTATTCAAATAGGGAAACTGAGTCAGACCCCCATGCCTACCACAGACCACACCTCATCACCACCGAAAGAGTCATTATCAGAGCTGAAATCACACCTGGGATTTTCTTAACCCATAATCATTCCCAATTATTTACCACGATATAAGTGATAATTAAATTCTGCTTGTCAGAGTTCCTCTCTGAATTGTGTATGGCCCCTATCTAGCTATGAGCAGATTGTCAATCTGTGACAGCAAGATAATTAGCATTTGTCTTCTCTTCCTATCTAGGCAAAAGCAATTCCTGTGTGATGTAGCCCTTGTCTCCCTTCACTCATCCCAGCCACACCAGCCAACATTTTCTGCCTCAACACATCAAGTGGTCTCTAGACAGGACAGGCCTAAATGGGCAGGAACATGGACTAGTTGGCCACTAGCATGGAGCAGGCACCAGGGCAGGGATGCAGCTCTGGGCTTTGCAGCAGTCCAGTCTGTCTGGAAGAGCTCATGCTGCACTGAGGGTTGTCTGCTCAGTTTCAGGGAGTTCTACCATAAAGTAAGGAGTGTTTGGGGGAATCTGGTCCCCGGGAATTCAGAAGTCATTGAAATCTGGAGATCTACTCTAGCTACATGTTCAGAGTCTGGAAAGGCATTGAATTAGGCCCCCTCTCTGGCTTTGAGTCTCCTCAAAACTAAAGCCAAGGAACAACAAGCTGATTTTCATGAGTTTCATCTTCTGCTTTAATACACATGGACAACTATCTTCCATAAATGTTTCATGAGTTGAAAGTCAGGAGGAATTTGTCACAGGAGTCTTTGATTAAGAAACATTTAAGTAGCTTAACTGACTTTAACTACTGACTTTTTTTTTTTAATGAAAATATGGATATTTCTTTTGCTAACTCCCTTATATAGATTGGGCTTCCCTGTTGGCTCAGATGGTAAAGAAACTGCTTGCAATGCAGGAGACATGGGTTCAATCCCTGGGTCGGAAAGATCCCCCTGGAGAGGGCATGGCACTCCCACTCCAGTATTATTGCCTGGAGAATTCCATGAACAGAGCAGTCTGGTTAGCTACAGTCCATGGGGTTGCAAAGAGTCGGACACACTGAGCAATTAATACTTAAATGCCTTAGCGGCACAGACCAGCCGCTTTGTCATGTGGGCCTCATCTATATGTTTGGCTATGGCTCCCACATTTCAGAGCCCCCAGCACTAACGACTGTGCTGAGGACTGGACCACTGCCTCACACAGGAACGTCCTGCCTCAGAGAACACGGACCTCTTGCTTCTGACTGAAGTCTCCTTCATCTTCTTCTTCTGCCTTGTAAAGACATGCTTACGGGACAAAGCCAGGCTTAGACGTTGTGCATGCATACATGCGTGCTCGGTCACTTCAGTCGTGTCCAACTCTCTGCGACCCCATGGACTGTGGCCGGCCAGGCTCCTCTGTCCATGGGATTCTCTCAAGAATACTGGAGTGGGTTGCCATTTCCTCCTCCAGGGGATCTTCCCAACCCAGGGATTGACCCTGCTTCTCCTGCATTACAAGCAGATTCTTCACTGACTGAGCCATCAGGGAAGCCTGGCTTAGACAGTATCACCTGCCTAAAGTGGTTGCTGCTTCAAATTCCTGCCCTAAGTTGAACCGATTACCCAACCCCTTCACCTGTGCCAGTCCCCTCAGGGAGTACTCACAGGCAGCTGAGGTTGAGAATCACTGTCTCAGGACTAGTATCTATTACGTGTTTATTTGAAATTCAAAGTTCTATCTTTTTCAATTAGGTTGACTCCAACAAAGCTAAATGTAATGGATTTGTGGGGGGTTGTTTTCTCTTTCTGCCACACCACACCAGCTTTTAGGAACTTAGTCCCCCAACCAAGGATTGAACTTGCATCATTAGCAGTGAAAGCTCAGAGTTCTGACCACTGGACCATCAGGGAGTTCCCTAAATGTAATTTTTTTAAGTGACATATACAGTATGATCATGATAGCCTGGATATTTATCCTTCTCTATGTGCTGTGCTTAGTCTCTCAGTCATGTCCAACTCTTTGTGACCCCATGGACTGTAGCAAACCAGGCTCCTCTGTCCATGGGGATTCTCCAGGCAAGAATACTGGAGTGGGTTGCCAGGTCTCCCACATTACAGGTGGATACTTTACCATCTAAGCCACCAGGGAAGCCCTATCCTTCTCTCTCTCTCTATGTATATATACATA
Organism: Bubalus bubalis; assembly: GCF_019923935.1. Classification (NCBI taxonomy): domain Eukaryota; kingdom Metazoa; phylum Chordata; class Mammalia; order Artiodactyla; family Bovidae; genus Bubalus; species Bubalus bubalis. The sequence continues at coordinate 41,440,039 of NC_059166.1, forward strand.
TACAATAAATTATTATAAATAAATATATTTATATTTATACTGTATTTTAATATATTATATATTATAAATATATTTATATTATAAATAAATATTATATATAATAAGCATATAATATATATTATTTATATTAAAATATCTGAGAATTCCCTGGTTGTCCAGTGGTTAGGGCTTGACATTTTTACCGAGGTGGCCTGCGTTCAGTCCCTGGTTAGGGAACTAAGATCCCACAAACCACGCAGCATGGTCAAAACTATATGTGTATGTGTGTTAGTTGCTTAGTCGTTGTCTTACTCTTTGTGTTCCCACGGACTGTAGCCTGCCAGGTTTCTCTGTCCATGGAATTCTCCAGACAAGAATATTGATGTGGGTTGCCATGCCCTTCTCCAGGGGATCTTCCTAACCCAGGGATCTAACCTGGGATGTATATATGTATGCATATATACATGTACAAATATAGCTATATATCTAAAATATATCTGATTACAATTATTGTTTGTGAGTGATAGAATTATGATTAATTTTTGCATTTTTCCACATTGACAGAGTTTTTTAATGAGGATATTTTAATAGTCATTTTTAAAGCAGCCTCCTCTGGCACTTTTTTTTCTCCTGTGACTCTTTTGTCTAAAAATGCCCACATTTCTCCATGTCATTGTTCTCTACCACTGCATACCATTGGTTTTCTATACCCTTACCACAATTTGTACTCATATACCTATTTATTCATTTGTTGATTTTCTATCTTTGCCTGCTAACCACAAACTGCTCAAAGAAACTCTAAGTCACTTCAGTCGTGTCCGACTCTGTGCGACCCCATAATGGCAGCCCACTAGGCTCCCCCGTCCCTGGGATTCTCAAGGCAAGAACACTCGGGTGGGTTGCCATTTCCTTCTCCAGCTCAAAGAAAGGACTATGCTATTTCACTCACCAGTGAACACTCACAAGCCTAACAGGGCCTGGCACAGAGTGCTCAGAAATCCTTGTCACTTAATGAATGGCTGGACAAATGAATATGTGATATAACAGAAGGGAGTCCAACATGCCTTGAGGGGAAAAGAGAATGAATACTGTTAGAAATGATCCAAGGGACTTCTTGATGGGCCAGCAGTTAAGACTCTGTGCTACCAATGCAGGAGCCTGGGTCTGATCCCTGGTCAGGGAACTAGATCCCACGTGCCTCATCTAAGACCTGAAGCACCCAAAAAAAAAAAAAAGATCCAAGAAGGTATCACAAAGAAGGAGACACATGAACTGAGTGTGGAAAAATTACTAAGATTTTCTGGGCTGTGAAGAAGGAAAGCTTTCAAGGCAGTGAAAACACCCAGGGCAAGGGAACACACATTTGTGAAACAAAAGTTGGGTGTGGCCAGCAGGTTGGCACAGTTATATGAGGAAACGAGGAAATAAGGCAAAGGGATGGATTGGAGCCCATTGTAAAGAGTCTTTTTTATTTTAATTTTTGAGCATTTATTTTATATTGGAGTACAGCCGATTAACAATGTTGTGATAGTTTCAGGTGGACAGCAAAGGGACTCAGGCATACATATGCATGTATCCATTCTCCCCCAAGAGGCTTGTAGGTCTTCCCTGGCATTCAAGTGGTTAAGATTCCATGTTCCCAATGCAGGTGGCATGGGTTCAATCCCTAGTCAGGGAACTAAGATCCTACGTATAGTACAGTGCAGCTGATAAAATAATAAAATTAAAAAATTTTTAATGAAACTTATAAGTAGAGAGGATTTTAATTTACAAGGCCAACTTAATACAAGTAAACACAAGAAAAGGGGGACAAATGGCAAAACTCTTGGAAATACCTTCCTGAGGGAGTAGAGAGAAAACAAATTTAAACAGAGCAGTCCGAGAGAAGGAAAACCAAGAGAGGAAAGTGTAATGTAAGGCAGGGAAAAAGAGAGTTTTAAGGAAGAGGCCAAGAGTGTCAGATGCTTCGAAGAGACCAAAGCTTTTGAATCTGCCAAATAAACAGATAAGTAGTGACCACTGAGGGAGAAGGAAATGGCAACCCACTCCAGTATTCTTGCCTGGAGGATTCCAGGGACAGAGGAGCCTGGTGGGCTGCCATCTATGGGGTCGCACAGGGTCAGACACAACTGAAGTGATTTAGCATGCATGCAGTGACCATTGAGAGACTCAATACAGTAGAGTAAGGGATGAAGAAGTCAGATTATAATGAGGATTTTTGTTAATGTTTTATTTTGAAATAATTTTAGATTGCAGGAAAGTAGCAATAAGTAATAAATGACAACTTTGGAGAAGTGGAGAAAGCTGATGGATTCTTCCTTAACCAACACATCATGGTTTACATCCCCAGAAACCTGGTGTTATCAACATTATAAGCCCCCAGAATGACGTACTGAGAAGGACCAAAATTCAAAGCGTCAATTTGATCATGAGGAAGCACCAGATTGGCCCTCCAAATTGAGAGCCAATCTAGAGAATAGCTGGTCAGTTCTCTTTTTAAATGTCGCAGTCAGGTAAGAAAAGGAAAGATGAGAGCCTGTCACAGATGAGAGGAGATTCAGGAGATATAACACCTAAATGAAGAGTGGGATTCTTGGACTGGATCCCAGAAAAGAAAAAGAATATTAGTGGAGAAACTGGTCAAATCCAAATAAGAAACGTGACTCAATGAACCTACAGATAAGAAAAAACAAATAGAGTGACCATTCTCCCAACCACAGGAGAGAAAAGGGGCTCAGCAGAATGAACCTATGAAAGTGCTTCTAAATACTTTTATGTTCACTAATGTAAGACAGTAAAGACAGCAAACCAAATGAGGATAAAGTTAGAAGCATTCCACACATCTCAAATTAGTAATAACAGTTATTACATAACTAATTCTATTTTCCATCCTTAGTTTGCTAACATTTTTCAGGATCTCCCTTTCCTGAATGTTCAGTAAATGCTTTTGTGTGTGCTTTGCTTTGTGATGGATGGCAACCAAAGAGCCTTTTTCTTTTTTCTAATCTGGTCATCTGTTCCAGTTTCCCACCTTTTCATATGAGTGAGTGATAGTCACTCAGTCGGATCTGACTCTTTGCGAACCCATGGACTATGGCCTGCCAGGCTCTTCTGTCCTTGGGATTCTCCAGGCAAGAATACTGGCATGGGTGGCACACAAAAATTAGGAAAGGATAAATTGGGAGAGTAGGATAGACATGTGTACACTACCATATGTAAGGTAGAGAGCTAGTGGGAGACTTCTGTGCAGCACAGGGAGCTCAGCTCGGTTCTCTACGATGACCTAGAGGGGTGGGATTGGGGGGCAGGGAGGCTTTAGAGGGAGGGGATATATGTGCACACAGAGCTGATTATAGCAGAAACTAACACAACATTGTAAAGCAATGATACTCCAATAAAAAATAAAATCAAATAAAAATTAGGACAAAACAGAGTGAACTGGAGGATATTTGGGGATGTTCATATGGGGCTTGATGAAAAAGAAAAATAATTATGGTTCTGAGAAAAATACAAAAAATAATACAAAAATACTTTTTGATACAAAAAAGTATCAAATTTGTATAAAATTTCAAATAAAATACTTTCAGATATTTCACTGAGGAAAATGAGGTTATTTCTTGATAGCTTTTTGTCAAGCTTTACCTTCAAAATGGCTACATGAAATTCATCAAGACTTTTTAACGATTCTTTCTTCAAATTATTGATAGTCATGCATGTGTGCTAAGTCGCTTCAGTCGTGTCCAACTCTTTATGACCCTATGAACAGGAGCCCACCAGGCTCCTGTATCTATGAGATTTCCCAGGCGAAAATACTGGAATGGATTGCCATGCCCTCCTCCAGGGGATCTTCCCAACCCAGGGATTGAAAGCACATCGCTTATGTCTCCTGCATTGGCAGGTAGGTTCTTTACCACTAGTACCACCTAGGAGGCCCTTGATAGTCACTACCTGCAAAAAAACTTTGGGCATGAAGGTAACCAAAAAATTCTTAAAACCATTATTTTACAACCATTCAAAACATTATAATAGTTTAAAAAATATATAAGGAATCTAAGGGATTTTCCTTTTCTCTCATTGATAAATGACATATTGAAATCTGTATATTAATGTGAATGAATTTGAGCTTTACTTTAGCTTATCAAATAGTTTAAATAATGAAGCTATAATTTGTTGAGTGCTATACATTAGTGAATATAATGTTCATCTGTACAAAGTCAGTTTTCATTCCAGTTCCAAAGAAAGAGAATGCCAAAGACTGCCCAAACTACCGCACAATTGTACTCATTTCACATGCTAGCAAGGTAATGCTCAAAATCCTTCAAGCTAGACTTCAACACTGCATGAACCAAGAACTTCCAGATGTACAAGCTGGATTTAGAAAAGGCAGAGGAACCAGAGATCAAATTGCCAATATCAGTTGGATCATAGAAAAAGCAGGGGAATTCCAGGAAAGCATCTACTTCCGTTTCATTAACTATACCAAAGCCTTTGACTGTGTGGATCACAACAAACTGTGGAAAATTCTTCAAGAGATGGAAATACCACACCATCTTACTTGCCTCCTATACACAGGTCTGGAGAAGGCAATGGCAACCCACTCCAGTACTCTTGCCTGGAAAATCCCATGGACGGAGGGGCCTGGTGGGCTGCAGTCCGTGGGGTCGCTAGGAGTCAGACACGACTGAGCGACTTCACTTTCACTTTTCACTTTCCTGCATTGGAGAAGGAAATGGCAACCCACTCCAGTGTTCTTGCCTGGAGAATCCCAGGGACGGGGGAGCCTGGTGGGCTGCCGTCTAAGGGGTCGCACAAAGTCGGACACGACTGAAGCGACTTAGCAGCAGCAGCATACACAGGTCAAGAAACAACAGTTAGAATCGGACATGGAATAATGGACTGGTTCCAAATTGGGAAAGGAGTACATCAAGCCTGTGTATTGTCACCCTGCTTATTTAACTTATATGCAGAGTACATCACGCAAAATGCTGGGCTGGATGAAGTGCAAGCTGTAATGAATATTTCTGGGAGAAATATCAATAGCCTCAGATATGCAGATGACACCACCCTTACAGCAGAAAGCAAAGAGGAACTAAACAGCCTCTTGATGAATGTGAAAGAGGAGAGTAAAAAAGCTGGATTAAAACTCAGCATTCAAAAAACAAAGATCATGGCATCTGGTCCATCACTTCATGGCAAATAGATGGGGAAACAATGGAAACGCTGACAGACTTTATTTTCTTGGGCTCCAAAATCACGTGGATGGTGACTGCAGCCATGAAATAATTAAAATATGCTTGCTCCTTGGAAGGAAAGCTATGACATACCTAACAACATATTAAAAGGCAGAGACATCACTTTGCCAACAAAGGTCTGTATAGTCAAAGCTATGGTTTTTCCAGCCGTCATGTACAGATGCAAGAGCTGAACCATAAAGAAGGCTGAGTGCCAAAGAATTGATGCTTTTGAACTGCAGTGTTGGAGAAGAGTCCTAAGAGTCCCTTGGACTGCAAGGTCAAACAAGTCAATCCTTTGACTTGATCAAACAAGTCAACCCTAAAGGAAGTCAAGCCTGAATGTTCACTGGAAGGTCTAATATTGCAGCTGAAGCTCCAATGGTTTGGCCACCTGATGTGAAGAGCCAACTCATTAGAAAAGACCCTGATGCTGGGAAAGACTGAGGGCAGGAGAAGAGGGCAACAGAGGATGAGATGGTTGGATGGTATCACCGACTCAATGGACATGAGTTTGAGCAAACTCCAGGAGATGGTGAAGGACAAGGAAGCCTGGCATGCTGCAGTGCATGAGGTCACAAAGAGTCGGACATGAGTGAGTGACTGAACAACAACAACCACATCATCAATCCAAGTGTCTGCCAGCCATCCACATGCCCTTCCCACTTCCTGCATTTTGTCCAAGCTGGGGTGCATTTCTGTGTCAAGCTCAGATTTCCTTTCTTCCTCAGGAGCTGTCTTGGGCAAACTGCTACTTTTACTCTGCCTCCCTGTTGCCCTCCATTTCCTAGTCCAACCACTAATGCTGGCTTTTTCTAATTATCTCCAACATGAATGGCAATTGAGAAAAAGGTGTGTAGAAGGAAATTTGCACATCCTGAAATTCTACTTACTGTCAGTTTAGCTGAAAATCAATTACCATTCACAGGCAATTTACAACTGAATACGTGACTATATTTCAAACACACTTTCTGATCAAGAGCATCTGGAGAAAATTGATACATTTTTTGTGCTTTGCAGTTTACTATCCTTCATTTTTAAAACATTCCATTAATGAAAATGGCTTTAAAAAGACAAAATCTCTCCTTTGAAAACCCTCTTAGAAACTTTTGTTCACCTGTCAAGTTTTTGGCTGCTTCTTCAGAGTGTCCTACCTGACCCCCATTTTCCTCACTCTCTCCCCAAGACCTCAGCTTTCAAGTCTTTCAGAAGAGTAAGGCCTGGGAGTCAAGTTCAGTAGGAAAATACTTTTCTGAATATGTATTTTCTGGGGGGCAAAAAAGGAATTTATTTAAAACATCCAACAGTTCCTTTTTATGTCTCCTGTTTTGAAGTTGCATGCAATAATTAACTTTTCTCTTCAATTCAAGGAAACTCAGACCCAGCTTCAGTTCTTCATGAAAACAGCAGTGTTTAATATTTACAATTCCATGTGCTATGTAGTTTTGAAGAGGAGAATATGGAAATCCTACTTGGCTTTCAGAACAGAGAAATTTCTTCGTGTTTATCCTAATTAAGTTCAAAAAGAAAGTTCCTGGAGGAGATGTTGAGTGAGTCAAGAGGAGAAAGAAAGGTGAAGTTGAAGTTCACACTTCAAGATAGAACATCAATGGACAAGTTACAATTACAATTCAAATTTCAATTGTTTTTAGTATGATGGCTTCTTACCCTGGGCAAACCCCCAAGAGAGTTGTCATATTCAGTATCCATGGAGAAATGAGTCCTTTGTTGGTAAAGCAAAAATATCATCCTTTGAGAAAACAATGGAATTTAAAAGAAGCTACCCAAAGTTAGAGATGGGGAAACCCAGAATTCCATGCATCCCCAGTTCTTGTGCAGCTGAAGCTTTTTGTGCCTCATTTTATCTAATTGTCAGGTGGAGATGGTGCCTTGACTTTTGGTACATGAAGGGCTGAGTGAGACTCATTGAGGTATCATCTCAGGGCTTTCTGAGAAAGTAAAGGTGCCATACTAATGGCAGGTAGTTTGGTGTTGATTAACTTTTCACCAAATAAGCAGACCTCTCTAGACCTATTGGGGCTTCCCTGGTGGCTCAGACAGTAAAGAATCTGCCTGTAATGTGGGAGACCTGGGTTCGATCCCAGGGTTGGGAAGATCCCCTGGAGGAGGGCATAGTAACCCACTCCAGTATTCTTGCCTGGAGAATCCCCATGGACAGGGAATTCTGGTGGGCTACAGTCCAGGAGGTTGCAAAGAGTCAGACACGACTAAGTGACTAAGCACAGCACAGCACAGCTGGACCTCTCTTGAGGTTTGTGTTCCTAACCAACCTCTTCATGCCAGTTTCGAAGGATTCTTTAGTTTTACCTTCCTGCTGGACCAGATTATGTTCAGTTCTTCTAGTTTCCCCAGAGATGATAAGAGCAAAAGAAAACAATTTGGGGCAGTATTTTCTCAAGAAGTTTCTGAGCAGTATAAGGATAATGAAGACATCAACATTTGGAATTGTAGATGTCAACTGAGATTCTTGCCAATGTAAGACATTATCTCTATAAATTGTAACAAGTCATAACAGGATGATGAGATTGTGCGCAGAGCTGCCATGTAAGACTGCACAGTGTATGCACTGCACAGAGGTGCCCAGCAAGGGGATAAGGACTGCCTGACATCCACTCTTCTATGCCAATTAAGTATGAAGTCATTTACTCAAGATGCTCTGCTTGGGTACATAGCTGGAGTTACATACACCTCAAGGATCACAGCAACATTGTTTACAGTAAGCAAGACATAGAAGCAAACTAAATATATCCATTGACAGATGAATGGATGAAGAAGAAGATATGGTATATATATACAATGGAAATTACTCAGCCATAAAAAAACAATGAAATAATGCCATTTGCAGCAACATAGATGGACCTAGAGATTACCATGCTAAGTGAACTCAGACAAAGACAAATATCATATGATATCAGTTAAATGTGAAATCTTTAAAAATGATACAAATGAACTTATTTACAAAAAATAAATAGTCTCATAGACATAGAAAGCGTACAGTTACCAAAGGGGAAAGGGGTTAGGGGATACATTAGGAGTTTGGCATTAACATATACACACTACTCTATATAAAATAGATAACCAACAAGGACTTACTGTATACCACAGGGAACTAAAAACTCAATATTCTGTAATAACATATGAGGGGAAAGATTCTGAAGAAGAATATATATTTTATTTATATATGTACAACACTGAATCACTTTGCTATACACCTGAAAATAACACATGATAAATCAACTATATTTCAATTTCTAAAAATGCTCTGCCTGCCCAGAGAGGCATTCTTTTCATTCATGCAAAGACTTTATGTAGACTAGAGGTCTTGACTACAGATGATTGCTTAGATTCTGATCGTGGTTAGAGGACGAAGTAGGAGCAAGTAGAATTATGGCTTTTTCTCTCTTCTTTAATCCAGTTCAGCCACATCTGAGGCCACAGACTCCTCCAGCGGTGCTTCTCACCTCTCCTGCCTCCCTCTTACACGTTTTTTAAAAAGCTTTTGGCTGCACAGGGTCTTCGTTGCTGCATGCAGGCTTTCTCTAGTCATGGCGAGCAGGACCTACTGTACGCTTCAGTGCCCAGGCTACTCATTACAGGGGCTTCTCTTGTTGCAGCGCACAGGCTCCAGGAGCACGGGCTTCCATAGTTGCAGCTCATGGGATTAGTTGCTCCATGGCATGTGGAATTTTCCCAGACCAGGGATTGAACCCTGCATTGGCAAGCAGATTCTTTTCCACTGCACCACCAGGGAAGTCCCTCTTACATATTGTTCCTCGCTCAACTTTTTCCATGCTTCTTGTTCTTCCCTTCCATCTATCCTTTGCTGTCCCATCTTTATCTGCCCTTTTCCCTCACTCTCAGGAGACAGACAGGAGCCATCTCTGTTTTATAGGCCTCTTCCTTGAGCCCCAGTCCACAGTGACAGCCCTGTAATCTCAGCAGAGTTTCTGCTGCTGCTGCTAAGTCTCGTCAGTCGTGTCCGACTCTGCGTGACCCCATAGATGGCAGCCCACCAGGCTCCTCCGTCCCTGGTTCTACTCATTGTCAATTCTCCACACAACCACAAAGTAGTAGACGTCTTGCTTCTTTGTTTCATCCTTTGATTGTCCTGCCCAACACCCCTCCCCTTCTCCCCCAACCCCCCCTCCCCTGATAATTAGATCCAGGGCCCGCAGCGCAGACAGACCTGGTCCTGTTTCCGTCATCTTGTTATTGGCGTTAACTGTCAGCTGTGTTGCCTCAGTCAGATGTGTTGTCACTTAAGAGGGGGTGGTACCTGGGATCTCATGTTTTAACCATAAGAAAAGAAACTCAAAACAGGAGAATTTGGGGCAACTCTCTGGCTGAGGTGAATCTTGGAGAGGTTTGCTTGAAAGAAGCACCCCTCAAACATGTGATCATTCTTCCCTTCATACGACTTTTAAGCACTTTTCAGATGGGCTTGAAACAAGATTTCCAGTCTCCTTACCTGCCTCTCGGCCTCCTCGCTACTTCTCCATCTGAGATAATCAACTTTTCTCTAGAGGGCTCATACCACAGCTTTCTAATTGACTGTCCCCTGCTGGGAAAGATTGAAGGCAGGAGGAGAAGGGGACGACAGAGGACAAGATGGCTGGATGACATCACTGACTCAATGGATATGATTTTGAGCAAGCTCCAGGAGATGCTGAAGGACGAGGAAGCCTTGTGTGCTGCAGTCCATGAAGAGTTGGACTGCAAAGAGTGAGACACAACTGAGCAACTGAAAAACAACAAAGACATCACAGCCCACTTTCTTAGCCAGGCTGGGCCAGAATCTATCCTAGGTGGTCCAGCATCTTTCCTTCCTCACGCCCTCACACCCTCCGGAGCAATCCTACCCACCCCTGTGGTTTTGATACCCCTGACCACGGGCGACCCTCAAAGCTACTCCTCCTGGCTGGAGGTCTTTCCTAAGCTCTGTCTAGCGCTGTTCATGCTGCCTATTAGACATGCCTACCCAGTACCCTTTGGACACCTCAACTCCGCATGTCCCAATCTGAACTGTCATTTCCCCCCTCTGTGGCCACACAGACCTTTTTTATTTCCCAGTTTAGGGAACAGTCATCAGTGATCCAAGAAGTCAGGAGAGTTGGACTACAAAGAGTTGGACACAACTGAGCAACTGAAAAACAACAAAGACATCGCAGCCCACTTTCTTAGCCAGTCTGGGCCACAATCATCTCTTCATTTTCTCCTAATTTCTCCCAATTCTGTCCCCACCTCTTACCCTCACCCTCCCTGCCAGTAGGCCACCACCACCTCCTGCCGAGACAGTTTGATGAAGGACCAGACTCAAGATCCTGTGACCAGTCTCTCACCTTCTCAAATCACTGTTTACTTGCTGCCAGAATGAGTTTTCTAAAGTGCAAAGTGGGACCTATTATTATTCCTTTAACAGCACTTCTCCAACTCCTCCACTTAAGTAGGCCTAATGCAAGAAGAGTGAACCAGACCCCAGGAGGTTTGGGAAAGGTCAAAAGAGCACAGTCCAGAAGGCCCCACCCACAATGTGAAGTTTCTTTTCAAGTCCCACTTTTTAAACTCATTGCGTCAATTTTGCATTCTACTCTATAACATCTCTGTTTTTGTTTTGAAATTAAAATAACATGTCCCCAAATCTTCAAGCAAAATTGATCTTTAGAAAGGTGGATGTTTAATCCTATGGCTGCCAGAACTTTCAAGCCCCCTAGTTTGAGAAGCATGGGTCCGAGCTGGAACGTCCATTTCTTTGCATTTTATTTGCATGACTCGACTACAGGTGTCCATTTGTCTCTGCAGCTCCAGCCCTCCATCCAGCTCCGTGAAGTCCAGGCACTCTGAACTGCTTGTCATTCTGTGACCAGCACACTGGTTCGCATCTCAGGACGTTTACCTGTGTCCTGTTTACATATTCTGTTTCCTCAAACCAGACCAAACCCTTCCCCCATCTATCTGCTTATCCTCTAGATTTCAACTCAAGTATCACCTTTCCTGTGAAGCTCTCCATGATGAACTCCACTAGAGACTGAGTTAACTATCCCTCACTGAATGCCCCAAAATCCATACCTTTCCCATAGCATCATCTCACTTCATCTTTATTTTTAATTTATTTTTATTTGTAGAATAACTGCTTTACAGTATTGTGTTGGTTTCTGCCGTACATCAACATGAATCAGCCATAGGTATGTATATGCCCTCTCCTTCTTGAACCTTCCTCCCACCCCTCTAGGTTGTCACAGAGCACCTGATTTGCATATTGTGCATGCTTGCTGCAAGCTCAGTTGCTTCAGTTGAGTCCGACACTGCGACCCTATGTGACTCTATGGACCATAGCACACCAGTCTCCTCTGTCCATGGAATTCTCCAGGCAAGAATCCTGGAGTGAGTTGCCATGCCCTCCTCCAGGGGCTCTTCCTGACACAAAGATAGGACCCACATCTCTTAATGTCTCCTGTATTGGCAGGCAGGTTCTTTACCACTCGAGCCCCTGGGAAGCCCGATTTGTGTCTCACTTGATCTTAATTCTTTGCTATGTCTCTCCTCCCTGACTGTGGATTGTTTCAGGGCAGTCTGTATCTTATTGTAGTGCTCTCCAGGGTAGATTTGGCTGCCCTGAATGGCCATGGGGATGTCCAGTTCCTCTCTCATTACTCAGTCCATCCCCTCTGTCCAATAGGATGACCCCCAGGTGGACAGGAGCTCTCCAGTCAATGGTGGATCCCTAGCTTTCTTCTCCTGCTCTATCCTCCAAACAAGCTCTGAAGACCTGATACATGTAGATTCTCAGTGAATATCAGTTAAATGTTTGAATGAAGCCATGAGCAGCACCATGGTTTTCTTAAGCTGCATTCTGTTTTCTCAATCTTACCTTCCAGAGAATCCTGATATCTCTGAATTTCCAACATCTAACCACAGGCCAGCACTTACTGGACATCAAATAAATGTGTAATAAATAAGCAAATGAATAAGCTAATGTGTGTGCATTTCAGTGTTTCTTTAAAAGTACATGCACTCAGTTTAATTTTTCATCCTAACACCTGGTGTTTTTACCAACCTGTTAGAAATTGATTTTTCACTCGGAAATGGGATCTTGACAAACTGGTGATGAATGAATTTTTTTTTTAAATCTTATCTGTAACCAGTGTGATATTTAAAAAAAAAAATTCTGGCTCCTTTAGGAATTGAACTTTTGGGTGGCTTTGATCTTTACCATAGCTAATATAATTTAGTGGGTAAAAACCATGGTCTATCTCTGCTTATAAGTATAAATGCACAATAAATGTGGTTTTGAAGCAGGGCACTCCTCCTAAGCATTTGGACAGAGCTAAGTGCAAGTACTTGGTCCTCCTCCAAGTCCACAGTGAGCACTCAGTGAATTCTTTGTTCATAACTTGCTCATTCCCTTCTGGATGTAAATTTGAAATGTTAGAGGATGTTATCCTTACCTTAGCCACTATTTGATTATAACCTGGCTGCCAGGAACTACGGTCAGGCATAAGCCAGCAGAAAGCAACTTTAGATGATTTTGGCTTTACCAAACCTTAGAACAGTGATCTTCCTTTTTTTAAAAAATAATTTTCAGTAAAAAAGTTTGTGACCAAACATCCCCAATATCCACATATGTATTTATTTATAAATTTTGTACACCCAAGACTATATGTAAATAAATGAATGAGCAGGTTAAGTAATGTGTGCGCATTTCAGTGTTTCTTTCAAGGTACATGCACTCACTTTAATTTTTCACCCTGCCATCTGCTGTGTTTACCAACCCGTTAGAAATTGGTTTTTCACTTTGAAATGGAATCTTGACAAATTGGTGATGAATGAAGTTTTTTTAAAGCCTTATCTGTTATCAGTTCTATTTTTTAATGTATCTGTACTTCTATAAAACTCACCCAAATGGGCATCTAAAGACAATGTGCAAATGAATAGAAATAGAAGTTATGTTTTCTTCCTTCACCCCAGTGGACTGTCTCATGAGTAGCCCACTGTCTGAGGGGCTCACAGCTTGCTCTGCAAGGCTTGGTTAGAATAAGATTCTCCAGTATTAGGCCATTGACTACATGGGAAGCCACCTCACCCACTGGCTCACTCCCTTCCGTTAATCCTATCAAAAGTAACTGGCTTGAAACTTTTCAGAAAAAATTAGAATTCAGTGATAGAGTGATGATTTAAAAGACTTTATTTCCAGTGGAACCAGCTTTTTATGGTCATGCTAAATGCCATATTTCATTCCAAATGAAAAGATCAAGACTGCTGATTATATTGTAGGATAAGGAGAAAAGCAATAAAGCTGCAGTATATTCTCAAAGCAGGTTAAAAATGGTATGGCAAGGAAAAGGAGGGTTTTATCTCACAAAGCCATAGACACTGGACAAATTAATTTTCCTTTTGAGCAAATCAGCCATCATCAACAAAGCTCACTGCAAAATATTTAAGATTTGTGATAATAACAAGTACTGCAGTGGCACTCGGTGTGGTTCTCCACTCTGACATTTCCCATCACTGTGGCCTAAACGGAAGGGAAAAAAAGATAGATGATAGGTAGATGCAGATGGATACATAGGTAGGCTAGCAAAATTGAAAACTGTTCAGTAAAATACTCTCTAGCCAGCTGAACTGAATAAATGCTTGCTATATGGGACTTCTGTGCTGGTCCAGTGGCTAGGTCTCTAGCTCTCAGTGCAGGGGACCCAGGTTCCATCCCTGGTCAGAGAACTAGATCCCGCCTGCCACAACTAAAGATCCCACATACTGAGTGCTACAACTAAGACCCTGTGCAGCCAAACAAATAAATAAGCACTTTAAAAAACAGATGCTTGTTATATTTGCATAGTCTCCTTTTCAGCTGATATTTTCATTCCAAAAGCTTAGATTTGCACTGTAGAAGTATTTTATGTTTTCTCCCAACCTGCCCCTTATCACCTCTGTTCACTGTCTTCATTCTGGATAGATCCAGCCTCTGCCCACAAGGTTGCTGACTGTCTTGGTTAAAGCAGACAAGTTCAGCCCTTCGCTTTACAAATGTCCATTGAAGGACTGGTCACTAGCTACCTCTGGCATGAAGCCCATGGATGTGCTGTGAGGACATTTCTCTGGTTGAACTGTTAGAAAGTTTCTGGGGCCCTTTAGGTCCTCACCTTGGTAAATGCTTTGGCCACACAGCATGTGGCTTCCGAGGTGATGTTCTTGGGGACCAACATTGTCTTCTTAGACCTCGCTGGAGTGGGGTATGCCCTGGAGAAGCAGCATCCCATGCACTGATAGATTGGAGCATCTGGCTTGGAGAAGTATTTGTTTTCTTTTAGCTTGCATTCAGGACAGCCTATCACCAAAAAAACAAATTTAAAAAGAGAGAGAGAGAAAGAAAAAAAAAAGACAGAAAAAGGCAAAGAGTAAAATAATCCAAAAAGAATTTTTTTAAAAAAACTGTGAATGATTCCTTATTATTGGACAACAAATATTCTTTTTTTCTATTGGAAGTTAAAATAAATAAATACTTTTTGGTTGTATGTTCATCTTCATACACAATATCTGTTTGTCCTGACTACAGTTATTTTCATTGGAAAATAATTTTTGCAGCTAGGAAGTATGGGACAGCTCAGTAGTAGAAGATTCTTTAAGAATGACTTCTCACTTCCAGTGCTGGTAGTATGTCTATAGGTAGTGCAAGGCTTGACAGATGAAAACACCATGCTCACCCAAAAGAAGAATTTTGCCCAGAGGCAAAATATTTTGCACTTTAGAATCTACTATTTCTTTCCCCCATAGAAACTCCAAATACTGACAGAAGAAAACTTGTCAGAATTAAGAAAGCTTGGTGAGTAGGACAGCCTGCTACTAGATCTGGCATCTGCACTTGGGAACAGAGGTTAAAATATTACCACTTGTCTAGAGAAAAACCATCACCAATAGTAGCTCACAGTTTCATAGCAGATGGGGTGGTATCAGCTACTATATGAGATTTTTCAGAAAATAGAGCAAAAAAATTTACTGCATAAAGTGGTTTTGTTTTCTAACTTGTTAACTGATACGAAAATTCATCTACAAAGGCAATGTTAAAATAATTCAAAATCTTCTGGGAGAAATGTAAAAAAAAAAAAAAAAAAAAAAAAAAAACAACAACCCAACAAGCTAAACTGCATAAGGAGCATTTTTTGCTTGTAAAACTCAGATAAAGAGTAATCAGGAATCTATTTCAGATGGAAATGTACAAGCTGCTATTTAAATGGACATGTAAGATATCATTTTCACTGTACATTTTTTGGAACCTAATTTAATTTTATGTTCACAATCCAGAAGTGTCTCGATATATACCCAATGGCAAAGATTTATCACATTTGAAAAGGAGGTAGAAATGTAATTAATGGAGTTATTGATGTACATTTAGAAATGTGTGCTTTCTTGTTACTGCAAACCCAAGTTTGGTCACATACCCTGCATTGTAAACTCTCCATCAGGAAAGGAATGGAGAATTTGCAGAAAAAGAGACAAAATGGCCAGAATGACAGCTGCATATTTTCTGTAGTAATCCATGGCTCTTCTGCAAAACAGACATAGGAAAAAAAAGTTACTATAAAATTGGCTTAACAGGCATAACAACAACCAGTAGTTTTAACATTGCTGCAACTAAGTCATCAATGTCTTGACCCCTTGGCCTCCAGCTCCCAATACACTTTAAAGCCATGTATAAAAAAGCAATTTCTCTTTAGGAAAGAAGTAGAGAATTGACTCTTCTCATTTCTTATATCAACCAGTATAACCAGGCCTAATGATAACAATAAGAAATTCTGTTTCCAAAATCTTAACATCCTGTTAAGAATCTTTAATTACCTTATTTATAAAATATGAAACTTCAATAGATAATATCTAAGGATATCTATATGATGGATGGATGGATGGATAAATAGACAAGCTTAAATATGATTTATAAAATAAACAGTACTTGAGCCCATCCTTCCCAGTTCCATGTGGGAGAACAGAAGGAAATGACAATGCCTCTCTTGTTTTTTATTCACTGGGAGTAGCTGAGTTGTAAGGCTAGTTATGAATTGCAAAGTAAATGCTAATCTAACAATGTGGCAAGAATAGACAGCAGGTAGTATTAATCAAAGTTTTCCTAAATGCACTTCCTGACTTATTTATACCTGTAGTACAGCTTTACCTAAGCATTCTGAATGCATGAGATCATGTTAAGTAAGGTCAGCTGAATGATTGATCATATCCAGATATTGACTGCATTTAAAAATTGGGTTTTATCTCTACATGTTTCATAAAAATCTCATGTAAGATAAAAGGGGCAGATGTTTATCCCTGTTTATTTAAAGAGCTTATGTTCAAACCATGAAAGATAAGAGACAGAGAATCAATTACCTATGAAAAGACAATTCAGAACACTTAAAGAATTAACACCAATTTAACAGAATCACTTTTATAAAATGGAAGAGGGAACAGTTCCCAACTCAATTTATGAGTCCAGGATTACCCTGACACAAAAGCCAGATATACAGAACAAAGAAAGAAAACAAGAGATTGGTACATCTTATGAAATTTTTTTTTTAATATTTTTTATTTTATTTTATTTTTAAACCTGAAACACTGTATTAGTTTTGCCAAACATCAAAACGAATCCGCCACAGGTATACATGTGCTCCCCATCCTGAACCCTCCTCCCTCCTCCCTCCCCATTCCATCCCTCTGGGTCATCCCAGTGCACCAGCCCCAAGTATCCAGTATCGTGCATTGAACCTGGACTGGCAACTCGTTTCATGCATGATATTACACATGTTTCAATGCCATTCTCCCAAATCTTCCCACCCTCTCCCTCTCCCACAGAGTCCATAAGACTGTTCTATACATCAGTGTCTCTTTTGCTGTCTCATACACAGGGTTATTGTTACCATCTTTCTAAATTCCATATATATGCGTTAGTATACTGTATTGGTGTTTTTCTTTCTGGCTTACTTCACTCTGTATAATAGGCTCCAGTTTCATCCACCTCATTAGAACTGATTCAAATGTATTCTTTTTAATGGCTGAGTAGTACTCCATTGTGTATATGTACCACTGCTTTCTTATCCATTCATCTGCTGATGGACATCTAGGTTGCTTCCATGTCCTGGCTATTATAAACAGTGCTGCGATGAACATTGGGGTACACGTGTCTCTTTCCCTTCTGGTTTCCTCAGTGTGTATGCCCAGCAGTGGGATTGCTGGATCATAAGGCAGGTCTATTTTCAGTTTTTTAAGGAATCTCCACACTGTTCTCCATAGTGGCTGTACTAGTTTGCATTCCCACCAACAGTGTAAGAGGGTTCCGTTTTCTCCACACCCTCTCCAGCATTTATTGCTTGTAGACTTTTGGATTGCAGCCATTCTGACTGGTGTGAAATGGTACCTCATAGTGGTTTTGATTTGCATTTCTCTGATAATGAGTGATGTGGAGCATCTTTTCATGTGTTTGTTAGCCATCTGGATGTCTTCTTTGGAGAAATGTCTATTTAGTTCTTTGGCCCATTTTTTGATTGGGTCATTTATTTTTCTGGAGTTGAGCTGTAGGAGTCGCTTGTATATTCTCGAGATTAGTTGTTTGTCAGTTGCTTCATTTGCTATTATCTTCTCCCATTCTGAAGGCTGTCTTTTCACCTTGCTAATAGTTTCCTTTGATGTGCAGAAGCTTTTAAGGTTAATTAGGTCCCATTTGTTTATTTTTGCTTTTATTTCCAATATTCTGGGAGGTGGGTCATAGAGGATCCGGCTGTGATGTATGTCAGAGAGTGTTTTGCCTATGTTCTCCTCTAGGAGTTTTATAGTTTCTGGTCTTACATTGAGATCTTTAATCCATTTTGAGTTTATTTTTGTGTATGGTGTTAGAAAGTGTTCTAGTTTCATTCTTTTACAAGTGGTTGACCAGATTTCCCAGCACCACTTGTTAAAGAGATTGTCTTTAATCCATTGTATATTCTTGCCTCCTTTGTCAAAGATAAGGTGTCCATATATGCGTGGATTTATCTCTGGGCTTTCTATTTTGTTCCATTGATCTATATTTCTGTCTTTGTGCCCGTACCATACTGTCTTGATAACTGTGGCTTTGTAGTAGAGCCTGAAGTCAGGTAGGTTGATTCCTCCAGTTCCATTCTTCTTTCTCAAGATCGCTTTGGCTATTCGAGGTTTTTTGTATTTCCATACAAATTGTGAAATTATTTGTTCTAGCTCTGTGAAGAATACTGTTGGTAGCTTGATAGGGATTGCATTGAATCTATAAATTGCTTTGGGTAGTATACTCATTTTCACTATATTGATTCTTCCAATCCATGAACATGGTATATTTCTCCAACTATTAGTGTCCTCTTTGATTTCTTTCACCAGTGTTTTATAGTTTTCTATATATAGGTCTTTAGTTTCTTTAGGTAGATATATTCCTAAGTATTTAATTCTTTCCGTTGCAATGGTGAATGGAATTGTTTCCTTAATTTCTCTTTCTGTTTTCTCATTATTAGTGTATAGGAATGCAAGGGATTTCTGTGTGTTGATTTTATATCCTGCGACTTTACTATAGTCATTGATTAGTTCTAGTAATTTTCTGGTGGAGTCTTTAGGGTTTTCTATGTAGAGGATCATGTCATCTGCAAATAGTGAGAGTTTTACTTCTTCGTTTCCAATTTGGATTCCTTTTATTTCTTTTTCTGCTCTGATTGCTGTGGCCAAAACTTCCAAAACTATGTTGAATAGTAATGGTGAAAGTGGGCACCCTTGTCTTGTTCCTGACTTTAGAGGAAATGCTTTCAATTTTTCACCATTGAGGATAATGTTTGCTGTGGGTTTGTCATATATAGCTTTTATTATGTTGAGGTATGTTCCTTCTATTCCTGCTTTCTGGAGAGTTTTGATCATAAATGGATGTTGAATTTTGTGAAAGGCTTTCTCTGCATCTATTGTTGTTTTCTTTTTTTTTTCAATATAAAAAATAAAAGCAGGACTGGGCAATCATACCCTCATACTCCTTGTACAAGATACTCCCATTTGCCTCAATCAGAAGGATGCTAATGGGAACATACTTATAAGGGACACAGGAAGGCTGAGGGACACTCTGATCCACCAGCTCATTGACAAGGTTCTGGATGATGGCATGATTGGGAGAATTGAGACCATAGTGTAGTACCCGAGGACATACTCCCTTACAGTAGTTTGGGGTATAGAGATGGGGAGCGATGATCCAGTGATCCCAGCCCAGCTGCTGGAAGCTGACTTGAAAAGGGTGGAGGGAACACTGGTTACTTTCAGGCCCGTCATGCTCCCTGGAGGGGCCAGGAACTTCAGATGCAATACTGCCTGCTTGACGAGCCCTCCTCAAGAGAAGAGAAGGGTCTTTTTCTGTAAACTCTTTCAGGCCTTTAGGGAGAGGTTTGGTCTTCTGAACACTCTGAGTGTCATTGAAATACAGTAACAAGAAGACAGTGTCCAATGATGAAGTGCCATGCCACCAGAACTCACGAACCTCACTACCTCTTGGCTGCTGACACACGAAGCGGAGTCGTAGAACCCTGTGCCCCTTGTGATTCCAGAGCTTTTGCCCAACATGTTCCATGATATCCATCTCTGTCCAAGCTTTGGGCAACAGGGAAGGCTTTGTGGAGCCTCTTTCTGAAGAAGGAAAGTGATTGGTTGGGTTTTTCTGGACCCAGGGCTCCACAAAAAAAAAAGATATTTTTTTTATCTCATGATATTTAGATGGGAAAATCCTAAGAAAAATAATAGCAAACTGAATACAGTAATGTATAAGAAAAATTATTCAACACAACCAACTGGAAATAATTTGCAATAGTGAAGACCAGTTCAATATTTGAAAATCACTTAATTGTAATCCACCATATCAAAAGAATAAAGAAAAGAACCATATGATTATACCAATTGACACAGGAAAGCATTTGACAAAATCCAGTACTCTTTCACAACAAACACTCTCAGAAAACAAGAACCAAAACAGTTTTCTCAACTTGATAAAGACTTGATAAAGAGCATTTATAAAAACCTACAGGTAACCTACAGATAATATCATACTTAATGTGAAAAACCTAATGCTTTCCTCTTAAGCTCAGAAGCATGATGAGGATGTCCATTCTCGTTACTCTTATTCAATATAGTACTAGACATTCTAGCCAGCGCATAAACACAAATTTAAAAGGAAGAAGTAAAACTGTCCCTATTTATAGATGATATGATCATCTACATTTAAAAAAACAAAACAAGGAACCTACAAAAAAGGTCCTGGAATTAATTAGTGAGTTCAGCAACAAGATTGAATGACAAGAACAACATACAAAAATTAACTACATGTCTATATACCAAAAACAATAATGAGGAAACAAATTAAAACACAATACTATTTATACTCACTCCAAAGAAAATAAAATACTTAAGTATAAATCTAATGAAATATGAACAAGACTTGTATGCTGAAAATTACAAAGTATCGATGAAGTAAATCAAAGAAGACCTAAATAAATGGAAAGACAAATCATGTTCATGGATTGGAAGACTCAACATAGTAAAGATGTCAGTTCTCTTCAAACTGATCTCTATGTTTAATGAAATGTCTATCAAAATCCTGGCACAGCTTTTGTAGACACAGAGAAGTTTATGATTACTGAATGGCGAAGGATCTAGAATAGCTAAAACAATTTTAGAAACAAAGTGGGAGGAACCAGACTCCCTGGTTAAGTGTTAAGTCTTACTATATTATAATATAAATATAGTAATCAAAATAGCATGATATTAGCAGAAGGATAGATACTAGACCAATGGAACACAATAGAGAACCAAAATATAGACTCTACACAAATATGTCCAGTTGGCTTTTGACAAAGATGTCAGAGCAATTTGACTGATGGGTTCAACTTTTCCAATAATGGCTGCTATAACAATTGGACATCCACAGGCAAAACAAACACAAAAACAGAACATATAAACATATAAAACAAACACCTCAGTGTAAATCTCACATCTTATATGAAAATTAATTCCCTGGAGTAGGGGGAGGAAGGCTCAAGAGGGAAGGAATATATGTATACTTGTAGCTGATTCATGTTCTTGGACAGCAGAAACCAACACAAAATTGTAAAGCAATTATCCTCCAATTAAAAATATTTTTTTTCAAAAAGTTAAAAAAGGAAAGAGAAAACTAATTCAAAATGAGCCATCCATTTAACTGTAAAATGTGATATTATAAAATTATTAAGAAAAAATTGATGGGGGCAGGGTCTAGGTGAAGAGTTTTTATAGTCAAAAAAAATTAATAAAAAGAAAATTGATATATTGGACCTCATCTAAATTATGAGTTAATTCTTAAAGAGGATGAAACTACAAGATACAGACTTGGAGAAAACATTTGCAAGCTGCATATCTAACAAAGGACTAGCATTTGGAATATATAAAGAACTCTCAAAAGTCAGTAGAAAAAAAAATCCAATTGGAAAATGGGCATTGCCCTGGAAAAGATATATAGAACCCAGGGATTGAACCCAGGTCTCCCACATTGCTGGCAGATTCTTTACCAGCTGAGCCACCAGGGAAGCCCAAGAATACTGGAGTGGGTAGCCTATCCCTTCTCCAGTGGATCTTCCCAACTCAGGAATCGAACCAGAGTCTCCTGCATTGCAGGTGGATTCTTTACCAGCTGAGCTACTAGAGAAGCCCATATAGAAGGCAAATAAACACATTTAAAATATTCTACATCAACCACTAGGGACATGTGAATTAAAACCACCATGAGATATTACATACCTAACAGATAAAATTAAAATAACACCAAATGGATGCAGAGAAACAGGATAATTCAAACTTTGCTGGTGGAAATATAAAATGGTACAAGCTCTGAGGAAAATAGTTTGGAAGTTTCTTATAAAACCGAACATGTACTTACCATACCGTGTAGCCCAACAGTTACACTTGGGCATTTGTCTCAGAGAAATGAAAACTATGTTCAAGTAAAATTTGTACACAGAAGTTCAGAGCAGCTTTACTTATAAAAGCCCCAAACTGGAAATGATCCAGATGCCCTCCGGTGGATGGAGATGAATAGTTGGTTGTGCAAACAATGGTACCTCCATACCAGAGAACGTGGTGTAGCAGCAAAAAGGAACACATTATTGATAGACATACAACTTGGATGAATCTCAAGGGTATCATGCTGAGTGAAGGCTGCATACTGTATGATTCCATTTATATAACACTTATGAAATAATAAAATTATAGAGATGGAGAATAGATTAGCAGTTTTGAGAAGTTAGTATTGGAGAGGGAGTTGATGGGAGTAAATAAGTGTGGCAATCCACTCCAGTACTATTACCTGGAAAATCCCATGGACAGAGGAGCATGGTAGGCTACAGTCCATGGGGTCACAGAGTCGGACATGACTGAGCAACTGCACTTTCACTTTCATACACAGATAGCATCAGGGAGCCTGTGGCGATGGAAGAGTTCTCTATCTTGATTGTGATATGGATACACTAAAATATACTCATGGTGAAACTGAAGAGAAATACACACAATACTAATGAAATCCAGATAAACTCTGTGTGTTGTACCAATGTCAATTTCCTGGTTTTCCCTTTGTACTATAGTTATGGAGGGTATTATCACTGGGTTTGTTGTGTGTGTGTTCAGTGCTCAATTGTGTCTGACGCTTTGAGACCCCATGGACCTGCCAGGCTCCTCTGTCAGTGGGATTTGTCAGGCAAGTACACTGGAGTGGGTTGCCATTTCCTCCTCCAGAAGATCTCCCCAACCCAGGGATAAAACCTTCTCTCCTGTGTCTCCTGCATTGAAAGGCAGATTCTTTACCCACTGAGCCACCTGGGAAGTGCTCCTGGGGGAATTAGCTAAAGAGTACTCAGGACTTCCCCAAGTATTTTTTTGCAACTTCCTCTAAATCTATAATTTATCAAAACCAAAAGTTTCTTAAAAAAAAAAAAAAAGAAAAAAGACTTTTCAGAATGAGTTAAAATTTCATGTGATTCAAAACCTGTGGTTATTTTTCATGTGGACTGCCATAATAAGACCATGTTTTTGCCAGATGTTTATATAAACCCATACCTTTTATAAGAATAATTTGTCAGACAGCAGAACTAACAGTTTATAAAACAGAAAGCAGACTATGTACATATTGGTAAGGCTAAAACATATGTATGTCATTATTTCTACCTGATCTATATACTTATGCCTAGTATTTAGGGGTTTTATTTATCTTCATCCATGATTAACACTGAATAAATATTGTCCTAAGTCAGTGGCTCTCAACAAGTGATCTGAGAATCCTTAAGAGTTTTAGTGGGTCTGGGAGGTCAAAATTATTTTCACAATACCAAGATGTTGTTTGGGTTTTTCACACTTACTCCCTCACGAGTGTTCAGGGAAATATTCTAGAGGCTATATAATATACGGTATTGTAACAGACTGAATAAAGAAGCACGTGAGAATGTAACTGTATTCTATTAGCTCAGTGCTGTTTAAATGTTTGCTTAAAGGTAAAACAATTTCATTCTTCCCACTGGCTTTTTTGTTTTGGAAACTGTCATTTTTTAATAAATATATTTTATCTATGTTGACATGTTTTTTAAGTTGTTTTAAAATGAACAAATATTTTAAAACTCATAACATAATTTCTAAATCAAAGGCTATTAATAAATATAATTTCATTAAAAAATTATTTGAGCTCTTCAATAATTTTTAAGATCATAAACTGTTTCTAAGATTCAAAAGTTTGAGAACAACTTCTTAAGTGATATACAAAGTCACAGGGAAAATATCAGAATTGCAATGGGTTTCCTTTTTAAACTAGTATCATTTTCATGCTTTGATATTGCAGCTCATATATTATGAAAATTCAGCATTATGCAGTGAACAATTATATCAGAATTAATTCAGAGAGAAGCATTTATAACAAGATGGCAGAAAGTGAGAGCACAAAGCTGCTGCACATTTTAGGATTTGCTTTATGCTGAGGGGAAGATTTAAAAAGCAGAACCAAGTCACCATAGCTTTAGCTTTTAATAACAGAAATGGCTTTGTCTTTATTTTAAAAAGAGATGAGACTAACCAAGCAAAAAGGGATTAACTCTCAAATTCTAGGTGTTTCTGAAAACATTTTAACAAACATTTTCATCAGTCTAATCACCCTTAGGTCTTTCTGTTTGGGAAGAAAAACATTAAGATCCAGGACAGGAACAATAATTATGTTAAGCTGAGATTTATGCGATTTTGCAAAAAATGCTTGATCTAAATCAGATATACTAATCTCAGCCTCTCCGTATTCTGAGTGAGGACACTGCAGGCATCACAGACTTTAGACATCCAACACCGCAGTCCATCTCAACATCCACTCAACAGGCCCTCCCCTCCTGCCACCTGCCCCATCAAAGTAACATGAGGCCAAGGAAATGTGTGTTCAACTTGACCTGTAAGGCCTTTCTCCCGTTTCTCAGCCCACCCACCTCAGACTTAGTTTAAGGAGCTGCCAGCCACCAGCGTGACTACCTCAAAGGCAGAATAAATAACTCTCCACTGCGTTTACCTATAACTTTGCTTATAATTTTTAGCTAAAGTTCCACAATCTGTCCTGAATACTAGCCAGTTATGTACGTTTGTCTTTCCATCCATGTAAAGCTTCTTAAGGGTAAAAATGGTGACCCCTAACCCACCCCTTCCTAGCACGAGGCCTAGAGCAGATGCAGTTTGTGCGCATGCATGCTAAGTCGCTTCAGTCCTGTTCAATTTTTTTGTGAACCCATGGACTGTAGCCTGCCAGGCTCCTCTGTCCATGGGATTCTCCAGGCAAGAATACTGGAATGGGTTGCCATGCCTTCCTCCAGAGGATCTTCCCAACCCAGGGATCAAACTCGCATCTCTTATGTCTCCTACACTGGCAGGCAGGTTCTTTACCACTCACGCCAACTGGGAAGCCCCACTGGGACTTTAGGTCAGTAATAATATCAATCAAAACTTGCTTGTGGAGAGCTGTCATTCATACTGAGGAACAAGATAACTCTTGAATGACAACTTAAAATAAATGTTTAATTCAATAAAATATTTTCAGATAATAAATTCATTAGAAACAATGTATTCTCATTTGGCTATAAAATTTGTAGCTGGCTAATATATGAATGTGTAAGTGTTAAATATGCTGCAGGTAGGAGTCACTTTATGCAATGATATATTAAAAAACATTAAGATCCAGGGCAGGAACAATAATTAGGTTCAGCTGGGATTTATGCAATTTTGCAAAACATGCTTGATCTAAATTAAATATACTAATCTCTGAAGTGACTTACACGCCTGCATGCATTTTGGGGGCTATTTTTGAAAAGTTAACCTGCCATAGCTGTGAAAACTTAGGGACAATGAACAGAAAGGCTTCTCCTTGCAGCTCCTCCACTCTATTTTTATCAGAAAAAAAAGTGTCTATGAAGTAAGGTGCCAAGATTGAGAAATCTATCATCCTAGTCTATCTATCCTATTATTAAAAGGCTTCAAGGCAAATTAAATGTACATAGATACATACATATTACATATGTATATTTATATATGTATATTTATATATGTATATGCCTGTATGTGTATATTTATATATGTATATTTACATATGTAATATGTATGTGGATGTGTGTGGATATGTTTGTACATGCATGTATGTACATGAACACATATATATGTACATTACATATAGAAAAGATTGTTTCAAGATGACAAGTCTTTGGTTCAATGTGACATCCTGCCCTTTGTTTATCTGCGAAGATGGTGTCATTTCTCCCCCCACAGCCAGAGAGTGAGGTTTTCAATTTTTCTAAAGGTGGTAATAGATGGGGTGACTCATCCATACTCTTCATACCAGGAGGCGCAACTGATTCATAGCACACTTTTGAGATGACTGGTTAGGTGTAGAGGCATAATTCTTTGTTAACAAAACAGACTAAATCTAACTGATTTCTAGAGGGTTAACCTAAGGTTTCACCTCATTAGCCCCATCTAGCCCAGCTAACAACCAAGAAGAAGAAAAGTAGGCTGCCTTCAGTGAAGGATCACTAATGAAAGGGACCCTTGAAAGAAAAGCCTTTAATCCCCAGCACACTGCCTGGCATGTGATAGGTATTCAAGACATGTTTGTTAAACTGAAGAGAGGTCTGTAAGTTTCAACATCTTGCCTGGCAAGTGCATGCACGTGTAGTCATTTCAGTTGTGTCTGACCCTTTGTGACTCTATGGCTATAGCTCCTCTGTCTATGGGATTCTCCAGGCAAGAATATTGGAGTGGGTTGCCATGCCCTCCTCCAGGGGAATCTTCCTGATGCAAGGATCAAACCCGCTTCTTTTATGTCTCCTGCATTGACAGGTGGGTTCTTTAACACTAGCACCACCTGTGTCTGGAACAGCGAATAACAATAGTTCAGCCTTGATGAAAGATCTGAAGGTGGACAGTCGGAGGGGTAAGTGTTCAGCATCCTTCATCCTTTATCCCACCAACTTCCAGGGAGTGGATCCCTGAATATTCTCACCTCTACCTCTTATCAATTGACCACCACTGTCTCTTGCTGGATGGCTTGGTCAGTGCTCAGGAAACTCAGCTGGAGTAGCCTTGACTACTCATTTTCTTTCTTCATGTGCTCTAGTTTCAGTAAGTGGTTTTTCACCCTGTTCTTGTAACATATTTTGAATCCCAGGTCCAGCAGTGTGTGTATTCTACGATCCCACGCTCCAGCCCCAAATCCTCCAAGTAGACATTGAAATTGCTCCTAGGCCCCAAAGTGACCTTGAGACCCAGCAGTGCATTCACTGATGGTCAAAGGATGGCTGAGAGGTTGGGGGGATGGAATGAGGAGAAACTGGTTAATACTCCTCAGATCTGTCTCAAATCCCCTCAACCATTCTTTGATATAGATAATTAATATTTTCTCTAATATATGAAAATCTGAGTTTTGGATGATTTGACAGTTCAACATTGTGAAACACAAGATTTAAGGTCCAAGTTGAACCTTTGAAAGATTTAAAGACTGAGTAAGTACCTGCTATACACCAGGCACTGGGCCAAGTATGAGTGACACAAATATGAGTAAGTTCCCTGCTCTCTGACCCAGATACAAAGGTGAATAACTATGAATTAGAGTGGTGAATGCTGCAGTAAAAGCATTTGTAGATGTTGAAACATTTGATAGGCTGGGGGCAGGAAAACGGAGAGGTGAAAAGCTAATGAGAATAAAGAACACATGCTTCATGGGGACAAAAGCCATGAAAGTAGTAAATAGATATTTTACCATTTTGACATTTGTTCTGGAGCTTCATGTATTCAGCAGTCCTCATAATTTCCCCAGTCTAATTACAGAGGTTGCAAATACCGTGGTCACAAATTGCTCCAGCATCCAGAGGAAAGTCAGTGAAGTCATAGAGTTCTGCGACCGTATCTGGGATGGGATTTCTGTTGATCAATTACTTAACAGTGCTTTGTGACTTTGCAAAATTCTAAAAGGGACTCAACTTATTTTCCACATGAAATGAAGAGAAAGAGCGAAAAAAAAGGGGAGGTCTCAGAGACAAGAGACATATAAAGTACAACTTGTACGACTATATTTTGCAAACAAAATCAAACCAAAGCAAACAAAAAAAAACAGGGGTTTCCATAAAAACAAGGAGAACAAAAGATGGCCTTTAAATATTTTTTTAAAAAAGGAAAAGAACATGCAGTATTTAGAAGGGAATTGAAATGCTCATAGAATTATAAAAATTTCAATTCCTTTATGATCATTCTTGTAACAGTCATATTTTGAGAAGCTTCTTTTCTTTATTTTTTGTATTATACTCTCCTTATCTTTTATCCCCTCAGTCCTGAAGCCCCCTCCCATCTGCCACCTCATCCCACCCCTCTAGGTGGTCACAGAGCACTGAGTTGAGCTGTGTCACACAGTAAATTCCCACTTGCCATCTATGCTACATACAGTAATGTGTATACATATGGCCATTCTGACCGGTGTGAGGTGATACTTCATTGTAGATCTGATTTGCATTTCTCTAATAACGAGCAATGTTGAGCATCTTTTCATGTGTTTGTTGGCCATCTGTATGTGAGAAGCTTCTTTTCTTAACTGACTAAATTTAAGGGGCCTAAAATAAGATGTACACGTTCTACTTTAATTGTTATATTAAGGCACTTTAGACTGTTGTCATAATTATGTAATTAAAATCTTAGCTCTACCATTACCCTTCTGGCTTTTCTAGCACATAAGCATTTTTTAACTTTTCTACAAACTAAATCGCAAGAAACTTAGATAGGACAAATTCTATGCATCATAAAAATACTGTTTTAAATGAGAAATTCAAATATTTGTTGTTTAAAAATACTCATTTTTTTTTTCATTTTTTTTTTAAAAATTCAACATTATTGCAGTTAAAAATGCTATCAGGAACAAAATATTGAATAGTGTCAACTTATCACACAGAAAAGTAAAACATCCAGAAGCCAGAACAGTTTTACACCGAGCACTATTGTAGCAATATAAGAATCTTCCTTGTAACTTTTAAAATTTGTGAAAACATTTTTAATGTTTATTTGAGCTATTTTCATGCATTTGGCATACCAACTATGATTTCCATTTAAAAGCACTAAGTTATACAAACATTGCCCTAAAGTCTCTCAACTGTGATATGGACCTGAGATTGTAGATTTCAGCACCTTACTTTATAAGCATTATTTTTCTATGATAAAAACAGAACAGAACTGCAAAAAGCAGTTCCCTTATCATTTATTGCCCCTAAGTTTCCTCTGCTATGGCAAGTGTACTTCCCAAGATATGGACACAAAAATATTTCTCGGTCTACATTCACTCTGCAGTATGACCTTGCTACTTCCACATCAAAAAGTGGTGTGTCTGTCTTTGTATCCCACTGCTCTAGGTGGGCTCTGTGACTACTGACACCGAGAGAATCAGGCAGCTGTGAGAGAGCCCCTTACACCAGTACAACACTGGGCCAGCCCTGGGAGTAGCCCTGCACTGACCTGGCAGTTCCTGCTTCCTGGGTCTTAGAAGCCAGCTGCCGTGTAAGAAGTGCTACTGCTCTGAGACCACCACACTGTGAGAAGGCTATGAGCCACGTGGACCAGCCCTGGAGAATGAGATGCCACATGGAGAGAAAGAAAGAGGCCAAAAAATGATGAGTAAAGAAGCCTTCTGGATGACCAGCCCAGTCAACCCTTTAGATGACTCCAGCCCCAGTCACTGTCAGATCACAAATGCATGAGAAACGAAAGTTAAGAACTGCCCAAGGACTTCCCTGATGGTCTGGTGGTTAAGACTTCACCTTCCAGTTCAGGGGCTGCAGGGTGGATCCCTGGTCGGGGAGCTAAGATCCTAACTGCCTCGCAGCCAAAAAACCAAAACATAAAACAGAAACGATATTGTAACAAATTCAACAGACACTTAAATAAAAACTGCCCAACTGAGCCCAATCCTGCAGAACCCTGAGAGATAATAATAACTTTCTGTTTTACCCACTAAGTTTTTAAGTACTGTGATGCACAGTAATACATAACCAGAACAACTGCTCTCTCTTATAACAAAAACCTCTCCTCCAAGGTCTGAGATATGGGACCCCAGTCTTGTCTCTCCTTTTTCTTCTGGTACTTTTCCTCTGTGAGGTGTAATTTATACAACACACATTCAGTTAATCTATTAGGGAGAAAAGTGTGAAAAACTTGGATTTAGAATTGTACACAATATCTGTCATACTGAATTCAGTAATAACTTCCACTTTACAAAGAAAGCCTACCATCAATTGAGTATTTGTGTGTGCTAGGTATTCTTTTGAGCACCTTGAACACACAAATATATTTAATACTCATGGTGACACTGTGAGGTATTCCTCTCATTTTGGCAGATAAAGAAATTCCATAAGTGAAGTAACCCAGGCAAGTTTATAAAATTCATCACTCACAGAGCTAAGATTTTAGAAGGTCTCTTTACAACTCTTTACAAGCTCTGAATCCCATATTCCTAAACTGCCTTCAAATCTTTATATTTCACAATGAACTTCTTAAATGGTTTTCTCAGGTGATATGCTACAATTGTTAAGTTGCTTCATTCGTGTCCAACTTTTGGCAACCCTACAGACTGTAGCCCGCCAGGCCCTTCTATCCATGGGGATTCTCCAGGCAGCAATACTGGAGTGGGTTGCCATTTCCTCCTCCAGGGGATCTTCCCTATCCAGGGATCGAACCCGTGTCTCTTATGTCTCCTGCATAGGCATGCGGATTATTTAGCACTAGCACAACCATACACATAAATAAAATACTGACGTCTTTTCATTGAGAGCAACATTATGTTGTGCCAGCTTAAAGATCATTTGCTTGTGTAGTTTTTTATTTTGCGTATGTTTCTGACTTCACCTTCTTCAGAACAACCTTAAGAAAGGGATTTCATTCAGATAAAGAGATAATTTATATCTGATCAAGTTATGAGGACTAGTGTCTGATTAATGAGAGTGGGAAAAGTGGACAATCATTAGCTTTAAAAAAAAATTTTTTTTGATGTAGATCATTTTTAAAATCTTTGTTGAACTCGTTACAATAGTGCTCCTGTTTTATGTTTTTTGGTTTTTTGGCCTCGAGGCGTGTGGGATCTTAGCTTCCCGACCAGGGACCAAACTCACCCCCTGCATCGGAAGGTCAAGTCTTAATCACTGGATCACCAGGGAAGTCCCAAGCACGAGGTTTTATATCCATTCTCTCTACAGTTCTATAGGGAAAGCATTATGGCACCTATTTCAGAAAAGTAAAAGGATTTGCCAAAATCATCTGGAAAGTGAACTGATCCTAAGATAGTGCCCTTCATCTGCCTAGAAGCACACAGTTAATCCAAACTCTTTAGAGCATTGATTTGAGCATGGATCATGCTGTTGTCTTTTCAAATTCAATTCATAACACTGCCCTTGATTCAGCTCCCACTCTAGCCTCAGTGCACTCTCAATCACTCTCCCTCTCTCTTTCTCAGACCCCAGTGAACAAAGAATGCTAGAGCATTTTTATAATGTTATCTCTGAGTCTGATGAATCAAGAAATTACTGGATTCTTTTCTACAACATTACAATGAGTATAGTCAACGCTATGGTCTTTCTGGTAGTCACATACAGATGAGAGAGCTGGACCATATAGAACGTGAATGCCAAAGAATTGATGCTTTCAAACTGCGGTGCTGGAGAAGACTCTTGAGGGTACCCTGGACAGCAAGGAGATCAAACCAGTCAGTCCTAAAGGAAATCAACCCTGAATATTCATTGGAAAGACTGATGCTGAAGCTGAAGTTCCAATACTTTGGCCACCTGATGCAAAGAGCTGACTCATCAGAAAAGGACCCTGATGCTAAGAAAGACTGAGGGCAAGAGGAGAATGGGGCAACAGAGAATGAGATGGTTTGATGGTACCACTGCCTCAGTGAACATGAGTTTGAGCCTACTTCAGGAGATCGTGAAGGACAGGGAAGCCTGTTGTGCTGCAGTCCATGAGGTTGCCAAGAGTCAGACACAATTTATCAACTGAGCAACCACAACAATGGGTAATGCTAAAATGTTACATACCAAAACCAGAATTTGCAAGGATCATAAGTTGATAGTAAGCTACTCTGGGATTCACAATCTATAAAAATGGAAGTTTGGTGCTATAGGTCATGCTGTTCTCAATGGAAATATGAATTGATTCCTGTACATTTTCTCTTTGTAAAAGCAGAATATCTTGCTCTATTTTTTAACAAAATGCACATTACCTTCTAATTTTACTATTTTGTCTCCTGGCTCTTACTTTGAGTTTTAATGTAAATTTGAGAAATATACAATAAAACTGAGAATTTGTTCTGGAACATAATAAATTGCTTTTCTAACACTGTTCACATGCTACTATTTTCAGCAAGAAATGGTGAGAAATATGACTCAAAATTTCAACAACTCTATTACTGCAGAAAAAGAAAGAAAAGGGGAAAAAGAAACTTAAACCAAAGTCAAAGTTAAAATGAAGACACATAAACTTTTCATAAATGGTGATTGCTCTTATCACTTAAAAATAACTCAAGACTATAGCTAAGTATTAGAATCAAAATATTGGACAACCAAAATTTTGAGTAATTGAATTGGTGTTAAGTCAAGTAATTATTTAAAAGACATTTTCAGAAACTTAAAAATATTCCTCCATTCTAATATAAAATATCTTCTTTTTGGATGGAGAGAGGGTAGTAGAACTTAGGAAAAGAAAGTTCCCATGAAAGTGACACGGAGCTTCTGTATTCCTGAGAGACCCATGTAGTGTCAGCTCATAATTCTTCCATTTGCCCAAATCCTGTTTCTCAAAAAAAATAAGTGTAGGGGGGAGCACTTTTATTTTCTAGTCTTAATTTCCTAGCCAGCTGCCATTCTAAGTAGCACTGATGCAAATATAACTTTTAGCAAACATTTCTGGAAACTCTCAGCAGAACAAACAAATTCAAATTAGCCAAGTGATGTTGAATTGCAAGGTCCATCAGTAACAGTGGGAAATACTACTGCACTTATTTTCCTGGCATTCTATGAAAGAAGAAAAAGGAAACAATGTTGTTCAAGAGATTTCAGTGTTACAATTCAAGTCTACCCAAGAACATCTATTTGAAAAGATACGCAAAGCCATGGTCATTCAGCTGAACAGGTGAGCTGCTTTACCACTGACCAGCTTGAATATAGTTATGTGTCATTTAAAAACTGACGACGAAACAGTATCAACAACTTACATAAGGTCTACTCTCCCTCTACCTGACCCCTGGAAGCCACTGAAACAGATGCCTTTCAAATGACATCCAATATTTCTTGAGAAAAATTTTTAGTTACTGACAGGCACTCAGACATCACAGCAGGAGACAGTTGGTTTCTGGCTTCAGTTAGATAACATCTTAGCCTGTGATCACAGACCACAATTTTGCAGACTTCCTCCCAATTCAATCATGAGTGCTGAAAGGAGAATGCATAAATGCCTGTCTCTCTTCTTACTAGGGTTTATGCACAACCAGCTCCCTTGTATCCTCAAATATTTTACCCCTCAATTAAAATCCCCCAAATTATTTCATTCATATTACCGTCCTCTGGATTTTTGCAGAATGTAGTCAGGGCAGTTGACTGTGGATCTGAAGAAGAATTTTAGCTTTGTCTTGTGATTTCTCAGCAACTGCTTTTAATAAAGTCCTCACCTGTCTTATATACCAGCAGAGTCATAAAAGCTGCATGTTCCCACCTACATCTAAGTCCAGGGATCAACAGTAAATTCCACCCAATGATTGAATGGTACTTCACATAATTACCATGACATCAATTTTATCTTATCTTGTTTCAGCCCTTAGATTATTTTTTGTTTTGAGCCATTTTCAGATGGTGTTGACTGCAAGGTCAGCCTATGAAACAAGAGTACTCTGTTATTTTCTATGTAATTTTTTCAAGACTTATACACAACATCCTGAAAGTTGACACTTTCCTATAAACAAGATCTTTACAAGTATTACATTTAATTAGCTAAGTACCTGATGTTTACTTAAAAGAGCAGAGCTGTAAAATTCAGATTCTAGATACAGAGCATTTCTAGCCTTACAACATTATCCCAGTAGAAAACAGAAAAAGAAAACATACACTTATTTAGACTCTTCTAAAATTAAATGTGCATCAGGTTTTAATAAGGATGCATGGAGAAGGTATAAGGTAATGCTGAGAAGGACTGATTGGTTCTCAATATTTGTGCCTTTTCCCCCTTACTTTACTTTTGAAAAGCTCAGTTTCTTCCAAACAGAAAAATACTTACATTTCACAGCTTGCCAACTGTGGAACATTTTGCTCCAAGATTCCCAGTACATTGTATTCCCAAAATTCACCAAGAGCCTCAGGCTCCTTTTAGGGCTGCTTCTATCCTGCCTTTAGGGTTGTGATCCTAAAAAACCTTCCTGCCTCCGTCTACTCTGCTTAGTGCCACTTCTGTAAGAACTTAGACACAAACTACCAAATACTTCCCCAGGGGGAAGATCCCTGTAAACACAAAAAGCAATTCTCATTTAACATGAAGAAATGGACCAAAGAAAACAAAGTTGTTCTGTGACTTATTATCTCCAATAAGTTGATTTGTTTGTTGTAGCCATGCATTCCGGGAAACAAACTCACTCAGAAGGACGATGCAGATAGTAGAGTGAAGTTTATTACTCCTGTGGGCCCAAGGCAGAGTCTCCTCTAAGCCAAGGACCCCGACCAGTTTCTGTGAAAACCTTATATACCCTAAATGTACGTGCCCAAACCCACCTCCCCAAATTCCCTGAAACTAGTCTGAACAATGGAAAAGAAAGATACAAAGTTAACCCGTGATTCATATGCCTTAAGCCTAGGTAGTTAACAGTGGACAATTATCAGTAGGCCTGTGGTCATACCCCAATAAGCATAATAGAATTTATGATTCTATTCAGTTACACAGATAATTAGGGTATTCTTTTAGGCGATGGAGAGTCTAGGTACAAGCGTGGGGCTCTTCCATGCATCTGGTTTTCCAGTTGGTTTGTCTTTTCCATAGATACTGGGCATGTAGCTCAAAGTTCACAGTCCCGCCCAAGATGGAGTTCTGCTTTCAAGATGGAGCCTGTTCTGCCTGTTTCCTCCTTCACTTTCAGTTCTTCCACCTTTTTCAGATTTCCATATTCTCCTTCCATAGTTTCTTCCAGTATCTACTGTATCCATTCACCTTTAAAAGATATATATTTTTTGGCTGGGCTGGGTCACAGTTGTGGGATGTGCAGGAGCTTTAGCAGAACAAGGGATCTAGTGCCCTGACCAGGGATTAGACCTGGTCTCCTGCACTGGAAGTGCAGAGTCTTAGCCACTGGACCACCAGGTAAATCCCCTGTTCTCCTTTTCCTGGTAATGACTGGTATCACCATTCTTCGTGAATTTCTGCCATTTAAACCCCAAAGGGTTGGCAGTGTATTTTCAAAGTAGAAGGCTTATTTTGGAAGTCTAGAACCTTTATAGCTTTAGGAGAAGAAAGCCTTTCATGTCTTATGGAAAACTTCCTTTTCCCTCCCTCCCTTACAATCATTCAGTCATTTCACTCTCCGTTATCTTAGTCTCTCCCCTCCATTTGCACCTTCTTTCAAAACTTCTTTCTTTTGTATCTGGAAAATTAAGTAGAATTTATGTTTCTTGTGTGATCTTATTAAAGTATTTTCATTTGGTTTATGATTGGTTATGGATTCCATTTTTATTTCACATGTTTCTATGTAAGAATTAAGAATATTAGGGGATTCATATGAACATTTTATAGTGTTTTTAGAGTTTACAGTTTTTTAACATGATGTGGCAAAATAAACTATACAAAAGAGTTGTCAAAAATAATCCCTTCTGGGAGGTGGGCTGTAGGTACAAGCGGGAAAGGACATATATATACCTATGGCTGATTCATGTTGATGTATGGCAGAAGCCAACACAATATTTTAAAGTAATTATCCTCCAGTTAAAAATAAATAAGTTAAAAAAAAATAAAACAATTCCTTCTACATGTGACCACTCCCTGACCCCAGATCCCAGTTTCTCTACTCTGTAACAATGTTTCCAATTCCTTATATATGTTTCTACACATAGCCTATGTATACATGAGTAAATACATTAACTTCCCATCCCCATCCAAATTCTCTTAAAACAATGAACAGAATATAAAATTGAAGGAAACTCTGCCTTTGTCCTCAGAGTTTAGAGAAACATCTTTCTGTTAATATAGTATAAATTATACTTTTCTATACTTTTTAAAGTATAGAACACATATTACTTATAATTGGGGAAATTAAATTTTAAATAACTGGGAAAATACAATTTTTATTTATAATTGGGTGAAGTACTATTAACAAAAACATTTTAAAGTCAAACAATTTTATGTAGTTGCTTCCACATATTATTGACAGGACTATCCCATACTTGGCAGCTTTATTTCCTCCCTTCTTTGGATAACTTGTTGGAGAAGGCAATGGCAACCCACTCCAGTACTCTTGCCTGGAAAATCCCATGGACAGAGGGGCCTGGTAAGCTGCAGTCCACAGGATCGCTAGAAGTCGGACACGACTGAGTGACTTCACTTTCACTTGGGTAACTTGTAGGGCTGGTGGGTGAGATGGCCAGACCTCTCATTCATCTACTGTTGTCTTTCAGTTGCTAAGGGACTTCTTTGGTGGCTCAGGCAGTAAAAAATCCACCTGCAATGCAGGAGACCTGGGTTCGATCCCTGGCTTAGGAAGATCCCCTGGAAAAGGAAATAGAAATGCACTGCAATATTCTTGCCTGGAGAATTCCGTGGACAGAAGCCTGGTGGGCTACAGTCCATGAAGTCGCAAAAAGTGGGACACAGTCCCTAACACCAGACATCATTTCCGTTGCTAAAATCCGCAGTGCCCATTACAAAGAGGTAGACTGGCTAAAGACACTAGGACTGTTAACTTGAAAACTGGATTTGCCTCTTGGTGGATGTCAAGCCACTAGACGCAACCAAACCGAAGATCAGGAGAAGGAAGTATTTATTATTACTTGCAGCAAGTAAGGAGAACACACAGATCTTTCCCAAAGCAGTATCTCCCCAAAAGGCAAAATTGGGGAAGTTTTAAGTTAAGGGTATGTGCTTATTCATGCAGGAGCTTGAACTCAGCATAGAATTGGGGCAGAGGTCGACAGAGTCCTAGCTTTAGTTGATTGAAGTCAGGAGGGTCAACAGGTATGCAGGTCAGGAAGCAACAGCTAGAAATGGACATGGAACAACGGACTGGTTCCAAATCGGGAAAGGAGTACCTCAAGGCTGTATATTGTCACCCTGCTTATTTAATGTTTATGCAGAGTACCTCATGAGAAATGCCGGGCTGGATAAAGCACAAGCTAGAATCAAGACTGCAGGGAGAAATATCAATAACCTCAGATACGCAGATGACACCAGCCTTATGGCAGAAAGCAAAGAAGAACTAAAGAAAAGAATCTCTTGATGAAAGTGAAAGAGGAGAGTGAAAAAGTTGGCTTAAAACTCAGCATTCAGAAAACTAAGATCATGGCCTCTGGTCCCATCACTTCATGGCAAATAGATGGGGAAACAATGGAAATAGAGACTTTATTTTGGGGGGGGGCTCCAAAATCACTGTAGATGGTGACCACAGCCATGAAATTAAAAGACTCTTGCTCTTTGGAAGAAAAGTTATGACCAACCTAGACAGCATATTAAAAAACTGAGACATTACATTACCAGCAAAGGTCTGTCTAGTCAAAGCTACGGTTTTTCCAGTAGTCATGTATGGATGTGAGAGGTGGACTATAAAGAAGGCTGAGCACTGAAGAATTGATGCTTTTGAACTGTGGTGTTGGAGAAGACTCTTGAGAGTCCCTTGGACAACAAGGAGATCCAACCAGTTCATCCCAAAGGAAATCAGTCCTGAATATTCGTTGGAAGGATGGATGTTGAAGCTGAAGCTCCAATACTTTGGCCACTTAATGTGAAGAGCTGTCTCATTTGAAAAGACCCTGATGCTGGGAAAGATTGAAGTTGGGAAGAAAAGGGGATGACAGAGAATGAGATGGTTGGATGGTATCACCGACTCAATGGACGTGAGTTTGAGTGAACTCCAGGAGTTGGTGATGGACAGGGAGGCCTGGCGTGCTGCAGTCCATGGGGTCTCAAAGAGTCAGACACGACTGAGCGATTGAACTGAACTGAGGAGAGTCAATGTAATCATTCCATCCTCCACGTGGGTGGGGGCCTTGGTTCCTGCAGAACTCAAAGATACTGTATGTATTATTATGTATTATGTATACATCCCTTGCGAAAGAACTCTGCTTTATCACTGCACTGTTGCTTGCCTTTTCTCTGTTCCTGCATTCCTTTGTTCCCTTAAGATCATTAATTACTTAATGACCTATATGAGAAAAGAATTTGAAAAAGAATAGAAAAAAACATTTTTTAATAAAAGTATTTTAAAAAGTGAGACTTCTCTGGTGGTCCCATGGCTAAGAATCTGCTTTCCAATCCAGGGGACATGGGTTCTATTGCTGGTCTGGGAAGATTCTACACTTTGAAGGGCAACTAAGCCTCAGCTCCACAACTAGAAAAAGCCCATATGCCACAACAAAGACCCAGTGTAGCCACCAAAAAAATTTTTTTAAGGTTATAAATTACTGAGTCCTGTTTAAGGGCAAGCTTGTGGCCAGCTTTAGATCACAAAATGGCTTAGGTGAAAAATCACTTCTCTTATATCTAGAAAGCCATTCCTGGTTCTCTTTCTCTAGGGACCCCCTAACTTAACTGGTTCCAGATGACAAGGAAAATATCCATCCTTGCTAGGCAAAGTCCTAAAAGCATGTCATAGTACAGAGCAGGCGTCAGGAACATCTTTTCATAGCAGTATGACACAGTGACTGCAAGGAGATTAAACCAGTCAATCCTAAAGGAAATCAATCCTGAATATTCATTGGAAGGACTGATGCTGAAGCTCCAATACCTGGGCCACCTGATGTGAAGAGCGGACTTATTAGAAAAGACCCTGATGCTGGGAAAAATTGAAGGCAGGAGGAGAAGGGGATGACAGAGGATGAGATGGTTGGATGACATCACTAACTCAATGGACATAAGTTTGAGCGAGCTCCCAGAGATGGTGAAGGACGGGGAAGTCTGGTGTGCTGCAGTCCATGGGGTCACAGAGTTGGATGCAATTGAGCAACAGAACAACCACAACTACGTGACTCAGTGAAGTACGTACAGGCTATGCTAAAATGCATGGATTTTTCCTAACGACATTTTGTCATGTACTCTATTTTTTTTTTTTCAGAATTAACTACCTTTGTAAATGTTTCATATACTCAGTTGATTTGTTTTATAAAACATAATTTAATCTTTCTAATAGCAAAGTATGAATATCACAAACATATTGCCTCAATCAGAACAACTGAGATATGTAAAATTCTTGCTTTTTCAAGTAGCTTTTGCTTCAGTGATTCCAAAGATGCATTACATGATTTTA
Organism: Bubalus bubalis; assembly: GCF_019923935.1. Taxonomy (NCBI): domain Eukaryota; kingdom Metazoa; phylum Chordata; class Mammalia; order Artiodactyla; family Bovidae; genus Bubalus; species Bubalus bubalis. The sequence goes on from NC_059166.1 coordinate 41,479,330, forward strand.
AATTTTCAAGCCACACAAGAGTATTTATGAGGAAAAATAAGCCTTCCTCTTAACACACTCCCATTCCCAAAAGTATTCACTTTGAACAATTTCTTAATGTTTCCAGAAATTTTCTGAGTACATAAGCACTTTTATGGGGGGGTTGCTGTATACAAATAGAAAAATAATAAACATATTGTTGAATGTCTTACCTTCTCTTTTTACATCTAGCAATGTATTTTGGTGTTTTTTTTTTCCATATCCAACCACACAAATCTAAACATACTTTTTAAAATATTACCCAGTAGGAAATTCCTTGTGGTCTAGCTATTAAGACTCTGTGCTTTCACTGCTGAGCGCCTGGTTTCAATCCCTGATTGGGGAAATAAGATCTGCAAGTGGCTTGGTCAGAAAAAAAAAATAGTACAAAGAATTATGAATCATGAATTACTTAACCAGCCCTCTAATAAGCATTATTTGGATTATTTCCAAGTTTTTTACTATTACAAACAGTACTATATTTATTATCCTTGTTCTGGTTACATGTACATTTATAGTTCTAGGATACACTGAGAAGTGTAATTGCTGGATCAAAGAATTTGAGTGTTTTAAACTTATTTAGAGATTGCTCAAGTGCTCTTCTCCACCACCACCCCAAAGTTGATGTCATGAAATATGTTAATTTCTGTGAAATAGATGAAAAAGAGTATCTAATTTTTATTTATATAATTTTGAGCAAGGCTAAACATCATTGCATAAATTATAGAGAATTTATGGATTATTTTTCTGTAACTACCTATTCAAAAATATTCCCCAAGTTGTTAATTTTATCTTTAATTTTGTATATCTATTTTATGTATAGTAGTTTGTATCTGCTAATCCCAAACTCCTAATTTATAACCTCTCTACCCATCCCCCACCACCCCGCCACTTATGTGGTAACCATGTTTGTTTCCTTTGTGAGTCTATTTCTACACAACATGATAAATCCACTATGCTTCAGTTTTTTAAAATACTGATTACCATAATAAATTTACTTACTCAAAAAAAAGAAAAAAAAAAGAGAGAAATTAAACATAAATCATATCTTTAACAGTCTGGTTGCTATGAATTAAAAGTATTGGGATTTTTCCCTCAATGTTCTCTTTGACTTGTCATGAGGCTATGAAGACAGAACTCCTAACCTTAACTTGACTCTTTAATGTTGTGTAGCTGTTTCTTGTAGTCTATACCCTGTTCCATCTCAATCAGATTGATCAGGCTGTTTGCTTAAAATACAGATTCTTGTATTTTATCTTGTATCCATCTGGGACCTCCTGGATCAAATTCTCAGTCAGCTGAGCCAAAAGATTTGCATTTTATGTACCAAAGCTTGCAAACCACGATTGTGCAGCACCGTTTAGCAAGCCAGCCATGTAGTTAAGGTGTAATACCATGTGGTTTCATCTTCAGCTGTCCCTGTAGCACAACTAAATTGAAAATGGTAGAGTCATTTGTTCAGCTCTGCAAGCCTCCACTTCCCACCAACAGCTGGAACCCCAAGCACCAGGCACCTGCGATAAAGATAGCCCGAAGCACCAAACAACTATCCCCGTGGTCACAGACTCAAAAGCTGGCAGCAGACAGTTTCTCAGTTAAGATAAGGTTTTTAATCAGCAGCAGCAGGTAATTGACTGACAGTCTGAAAGAACAACCTGAGACGTGATGTCTAACACACGCAGCAGCAACAAACTCTCCCCAGAAGTGATGGACGAGAAGCAGGCCAACTTGACACATGCTAACCACCCGAGAATATTCTCTGCTATTTCAGTCAAAACAGCATGGCCTAATCAATAATGCAAACATCCTGTTTCCCGGGCTAACAGACTCTGTCACTGGAATCCTCAGAGAGATAAAGAAACTGCTGCTACAATTATGCATAATCTTCCTCTAGCCTGAAATGTCAATAGAGGAGGCAAATAATGCTGCAGAGAGAGGAAAATCTCACAGGTGAAAAGTAATTTGCTTAACATTTTTCCTTTTTTTTTTTTTGGCTTTGCACATACCTCCTCCCACTTTCGTTTAAGAAAGCTTTTGGTAGTGGACTATCAATGAAAGGCTTCATGAAAGAATTGGGTTTTGTGCAAAAATCAAAGAAGAAGCAATTGAATTGATAGAGTGGTTTAGTTATATTTATAGTGCATGAGGAGACAGAAAAATGAAGCCCAAAGGAACTTCCTACCCTCATTCTGTTGAAGTCTTAGGAGACATTAGATGTGTTGTGGGTTTGCTTAAAGCCTCCCCATCCTGAAGGGCTTGGCTATTTTGCTGGGAGAGGTAAGGGTGCTACATTCAGAAAATTGTGTCTTTTCCCTCTGTGTCTGTATCAGTTGCCATGTGCAGATTCAGAGACAGTGAAGAACTTGGTGGGAGGCAATCATAGTCACTTTCATTCAGTAAAAGACATGTCCTTGGAATAACGCCTTTGGTGGGTCACAGATGCCCCATGATTCCCTCAATAAGGAGGGCCAGCAGTGCGGCTGTCCTGGTGTGAAATCTAGGCTACAATTCAACAGAAAGTATATTCAAAGGGAAAGAGGGAAAGGGAAAGTTGCTCAGTCATGTCCAACTCTTTGTGACCCCATGGACTATACAGTCCATGAAATTCTCCAGGCCAGAATACTGGAGTGGGTGGCCTTTCTCTTCTCCAGCGGATCTTCCCAACTCAGGGGTCGAACCCAGGTCTCCCAAATTGCAGGTGGATTATTCACGAGCTGAGCCACAAGGAAACCTTGTCACAAACATTATCCTGACACTCTTTCACCACATACCCAACCACCCCAACCCCCAAGCTCTAGTTGAACAGGAGGGTGGAAGGATTCTGCCTAAGTTCATAGTCTAAGTGCTGCCTAAGGGAATTCCCTGGTGATCCAGTGGCTAAGACTCCTTGCTCCCAAAGTAGGGAAATGGGGTTTGATCCCTGGTCAGGGAACTAGATACCACATGCCATGACTAAGTGTTCAAATGCTTAGTCCAGCAGGCCACCACTAAAGATCCCAAGTCCCACAACAGAGATTCCACATGCCACAATGCTAGACTGAAGATCCCGAGTGAAACAACTAAGACCTGATGCAGCCAAATAAATAAATATTTTCTAAATAAATAAATGTAGAAGGTCATGCGCTCATCTTCTCTTTCAAGAACTCCAAAATTGCAACTTACTGCTAAACAACCATTGACAGGAAAATGTTGGATCACACCAATGAAAGATATCCCATGTCCAAGGGCAAAGAAGAAGCCCCAACAAGACAGTAGGAGGGGCAAAATTGCATTTAGAATCAGTGGCTCAAAGAAAACCTTGTGCACGCCAGGACCCAGGGACCCCACAGGGACTGAGCCAGACGTGCCTTTGAGTGTTTGAGTGTCTCCTGCAGAGACATGAGTCAGTAGTAGCCTGCCAGAGAGCAGGGGCTCTGGCTGCAGCAGACCTGGGTCACACAGCATTACCCACCATAGAGTCACCCAGCAGATGACCCACAAACTGCATAGCAATTATACCAAAGACATTCTCACACTGTTAAGAAAGTTGTAGGACCCATAACAGATTTCCCAACCTGGGGATCCAGCAAAGGGGCTGAGAACCCCAAGGGAATTTGACATTGGAGGCCAGTGGGATTTGATTACAGAACTTCCACAGGACTGGGGAAACAAACTCTTGGAGGGCACAAACAAAACCATCTGTGCACCAGGAGCCAGGAGAAAGGAGCAGTGTCCCCAAAATAGACTGAGTCAGTTTTGCCTGTGAGTATCCAGGAGTTTCTGGTGGAGGCATGGGTCGACAGTTTGGCCTCAGGCCAAATAACAGGGAGGGAACACAGCCCCACCCATCAACAGAAAATTGGATTAAAGATTTACTGAGTATGGCCCTGCCCATCAGAACAAGACCCAGTTTCCCCCACAGTCAGTCTCTTCCAAAAGGAAGCTTCCATAAGCTTCTTATCCTTATTCATCACAGGGAAGACAGAATGAAAACCACAGTCACAGAAAATTAACCAATCTGGTCACATGGACCACAGCCTTGTCTAACTCAATGAAAGTATGAGCTATGCCATGTAGGGCCACCCAAGACAGATGGGTCATGGTGAAGAGTTCTGACAAAATGTGGTCCACTGGAGAAGGGAATGACAAACCACTTCAGTACTCTTTCCTTGAGAACCCCATGAACAGTATGAAAAGGCAAAAAGATAGGACACTGAAAGATGAACTCTCCAGGTCAGTAGATGCCTAATATGCTACTGGAGAAGAGTGGAGAAATAACTCCAGAAAGATGAAGAGATGGAGCCAAAGCAAAAACAATGCCCAGTTGTTGATGTGACTGGTGATGGAAGTAAAGTCAGATGCTGTAAAGAACAATATTGCATAGGAATATGGAATGTTAGGTTCATGAATCAAGGTAAATTGGAAGTGGTCAAACAGGAGATGGCAAGAGTGAACATTGACATTTTAGGAATCAGTGAACTAAATTGGACTGGAATGGGCAAATTTAATTCAGATGACCATTATATCTACTATTGTGGGCAAGAATCAAAAATGATTGAATGATCTCTGTTCATTTCCAAGACAAACCATTCAATATCACAGTAATCCAAGTCTATGCTCCAACCACTAATGCCAAAGAAGCTGAAGTTAAACAGTACTATGATGATTTATAAGACCTTCTAGAACTAACACCAAAAAAAGATGTCCCTTTCTTCATAGGGGACTGGAATGCAAAAGTAGGAAGTCCAGAGATACCTGGAATAACAGGCAGGTTTGGCCTTGGAATACAAAAAGAAGCAGGGCAAAGGCTAACAGAGTTTTGCCAAGAGAATGCATGGGTCATAGCAAACACTCTTTTACAACAACACGAGATGACTCTACACATGGACATCACCAGGTGGTCAATACTGAAATCAGATTGATTATATTCTTTGCAGCCAAAGATGGAGAAGCTCTATACAGTTAACAAAAACAAGACCAGGAGCTGACTGTGGCTCAGATCATGAACTCCTTACTGCAAAATTCAGACTTAAATTGAAGAAAGTAGGGAAAACCACTAGGTCATTCAGGTATGACCTAAATCAAATCCCTTATGATTATACAGTGGAAGTGACAAATAGATTCAAGGGATTAGATCTGATAGAGTGCCTGAAGAACTATGAACAGAGGTTCATGACACTGTACAGGAGGCAATGATCAAAACCATCCCCAAGAAAAAGACATGCAAAAAGGCAAAATGGTTGTCTGAGGAGGCCTTACTAATACATGAGGAAAGAAGAGAAGCTAAAGGCAAAGGAGTAAAGGAAAGATATACTCATTCGAATGCAGAATTCCAAAGAATAGCAGGGAGAGATAAGAAAGCCTTCTCAGTGATCAATATAAAGAAATAGAGGAAAATAATAGATTGAGAAAGACTAGAGATCTCTTCAAGAAAATTAGAGATACCAAGGGAACATTTCATGCAAAGATGGGCACAATAAAGGACAGAAATGGTATGGACCTAACAGAAGCAGAAGATAATAAGAAAAGATGGCAAGAATACACAGAAGTACTATACAAAAAAGATCTTCACAACCCAGATAACCACGATGGTGTGATCACTCACCTAGAGCCAGACGTCCTGGAATGCAAAGTCAAGTGGGCCTTAGGAAGCATCACTTCAAACAAAGCTAGTGGAGGTGACGGAATTTCAGCTGAGCTATTTCAAATCCTGAAAGATGATGCTGTGAAAGTGCTGCACTCAATATGACAACATTTGGAAAATGCAGCAGTGGCCACAGAACGGGAAAAGGTCAGTTTTCATTTCATTCCATAAGAAAGGCAATGCCAAAGAATGTTCAATCCTTGGTCAGGGAGCTAAGATCCCTCATGCTGTATGGAGTTACCAAAATTAAAAAAAAAAGTTCAGAGAATTGAGAGAATACAATCATTACTGAGTATGTCACTCCCTCTCCCTACCCATCAAATACTGTATTTTTAACAATTTCTTTTGCTTTGAAAATTATTTCTATCCTTTGTGATGGAGACATGCTGGATCAGGTCCTAGAAAGGTTGAAAGCTCTGACCTCAAACATAAAGCATTCGAGCCTTACCCTCTCTCATAGTGTCATGTGAAATCTCTCTTCCAGACCTGACCTCTCCCCTGAGCTTCACAACAGGGTCTTGTTTTAGTACACTAACGAGACGTTGCTATGTAACCAATTACCCCAAAGTCTGGAGCTTAAAACAACAAATATTTGTTACCTCACATATTTCGGAGGGTCAGAAATCTGGGACTGTCTTAGTTGGGTGAATCTGAATCAAGGTCTCTCTTGAGACTGCAGCCCAGCTGTCACATGTGGTTGCAGTCATCTCAAAGCTCTACTAGGGCAGAGAACCGATTTCCTAACTCATGTAAGTGGTTGCGGGCAAGCCTCAATTCCTCATTACCTGTTGTTCAGACAGGATATTTATAACACAGTCTTCTCCATAGGGTGGTTAACAGCATAACAATATGGTGGGCAGTGGGAGGAAGCAGGGGAGAGAGAGGAGGCACCCCAAACATCCACTGGAACCCTCATTCATTGTTAGTGGGAATACCAATGGTATTGTCATTTTAGAAAAGTTTGTCAGTTTCTTGTAACATTAAATATATATTTATGTTGTGATCCAACAATCTCTCTCCTAGGTATTTATCCAAGAGAAATTATGTCTGTGCAAAGACCTGCAGGCGAAAGTTTATCAAAGCTTGAAGCATAATAGCCAAAACTAAAAATAATTCAGTTGTTCTTCAACTGTGAATGTATATGCAAAGTATGGCACCTCCATACATAGGAATTCTATTCAACAATAAAAAGAAAGAAACTATTGGTACCTGTAAAGCAGGAGTGAATCTCAAAATCATTAGGCTAAGCAAGGAAATCTGGCACAAAAGGTGTGATTCTGGAATGGAAAAGGCAAAACTATAGGGACAGAGATCAGAGTTTTGGAAATAGAGTGAGGAGTTTGACTCCAGAGAAACACAGAGGAAATTTTCTGTTTGAGTGCAGTGGTGGTTATATGACCGTATACTTTTTTTTTTAATTTTGGCTGGGCTGAGTCTTCATGGCAGTGAGTGGGCTCTTCACTGGGATGCACAGGCTTCTCTAATTGTGGCACATGGGCTTCATTGCCCTGTCACATGTGGGATCTTAGTTTCCTGACCAGGGATCAAACCTGCATCCCCTGCATTGGAAGCACAGAGTCTTAATCTCTGAACCACCAGGAGAGTCCTTCTATGACATTATGCTTTTCTTGATACTCATAGCATAATCTGGAAATGATGGATTTTACTGTATGTCAATTATACATCACTAAGTCTGATTTTATTCATTGGAAGGACTGATGCCAAAGCTGAAGCTCCAATACTTTGGCCACTTAAAGAAAAGACCCTGATGCTGGGAAAGATTGAAGGCAAAAGGAAATGGGGGCAGCAGATGGTGATATGGTTAGATAGCATCACCAATTCAATGGACTTGAATTTGAGCAAACTCCGGAAGGTAGCAAAGGACAGAAGCCTGTCATGCTGTAGTCCATTGGGTCACAAAGAGTCTGACCTTCAGACTTAGTGACTGAACAAGCCTGACTTAAGGAAAATATAAAAGTAAAGGTGGGGAGGGCAAGAGAAAAGGCATGAAAGTATGACAGCATGGTGTATGCAAGAAAGAGACTCCAACAGTTCAATCTTACAAGGACATAACTGTCAAAGCAAGGAATGCAAGAACAGAGTCCTGAGCCTTTCACTCATGCGAGCAGCTTTCACCTCAAGCTCAATATATTCAACATGAAAGCCCCCATCCCTCTGTCCTAGAAAAGTACCATCTTGCCTGTTGAGGATGTAATTTTCCCAGTCAGTGAAACCCTAAAGCTGGAGTCATTGTCCACGTCTCCCTCTATCTGCCCTGCCAAATCCGTGCTGCTCTCTTGCAATCATGGCTTTTGTGCTTTTGGTGGTGGCAGCAGTGGTACGCTGATGACCACGAGGGTTTTGCGTTTCTCTCACGCACCATTTCCTTTTCTTACCCCACTGCTCTCATATAGTTCAGGCTTTTGTTTCGTCTCACCAGGATTAGAACATGGCAGCCCTCTAACCAGTGTTTGTGCATCCAGTCACTCACCCTTCTTGCCAGATGAGTCTTCTGAAAATGCCAACCTTATCCTACCATGTCCTAATTGAAAATTGATTCAATGTCTTTGTTGACAAAAAGACTCTCTGCTTGATCCGAATCTACTTTTCGAGTTTATTCCTCAGTCCACCCAGGTCAACAGCCTGCTTCAGAGCCAGCCAACCTGAGTTGTGCAGTTCCACCTGTGTGTATTTTCTTCAAGAGAGATCTTACAGTTTTGAGTTGCCCTCTCCTTTCCTCTCCATATATTTATATATTTTTTAAATATATTTATTTATGAATGTATTCATCTATTTGGGTGAACCAGATTTTTCAGTTGTGGCATGTGGGATCTAGTTCCTGACCACAGATTGAACCCGGGCCCCCAGCATTGAGAGTGCAAAGTCTTAGCCACTGGACCACCAGGGAAGTCCCTCCTCTCCATATATTTCAATCCTTTTCTTCCACCATGACTCAGCACAAGTCCTCTATCTCCCCACTTTCATCTCTTGCTCCTCAAGTCGCACTTGCTTCCTTCTCTGAACTCGGCAATACTGATTGTTCAGTACCCAGGAAGTGGTTGTATTGATAATGGTATTTCTACAGCCATTGAAAGATTGCAAACTACTTTCCTTTTCATCATCGAGTTTGAGGACTTCTCAACAAACCTAGGAGATTATTCTTATTTCAAAGTTTAAAAATCTGAGGCTCTGTAATGCATGGTGATTTGCCTAAGGCCACATAGCTAAGAAGATTTTCAGTACATTTTTGAAATGAAGACAGAACTAGGAAATTGACTTAGCAATCAAGAGGAAGAGGCAGGACTGTTTTTAATGGAGAAGAAACTATTTAAAGTCAGAAAAGGACTAGGTCAAGTCAGAATTCGACCATGATTGCATTCATACAGACCACACTATCTGTTTGGCTTTTGTCAGATCGGTAAGATACAGTAAAGGGTAGTACTTAATCTAAACAGTTCAACAGATGAACTTTTAATAAACTTGAAACTGGAAAACAGTACCCTAAGCAAGCACTTATTTCTGCTTCTGTGACTGTTGGAGCTGGCTGTGTGGGAGAGTTAACTACTATGATAAATGTGGAATTAAAATTAAAAAGCTCTGATGTATATTTTTAGAGGACAGAAACAATTAAAATTAAATGTAACTCAAAATTCAGTTAGTAGAGTTGGCATTTAAATTGGCTGTTTAATTAGCAAAATTCTATATGATTAAAGTAGTCACTTGAAAATGTCTTTCAAAGTAAAGCATTTTAGTATGCTCCAGTTCTTAGATGATCGACATCACTTGATCTTTGTGTTCTCCTCTGGAATTGACTTGTTCTGCAGGTTGAGTTAAGGAACTCTTGGACTGATGTTTTAGAAAGGAGTTTATCAGAATGAAAGAAGAAAGAGAATCTTATCTGACAATAAAATATCCTGGTCCTTTACATACTGATTGAGGACTTCTTTCAGTGTAGAAAGGAGGAGAGAGAGGAATCATTTTCTTCATATTAAAGGCTTGGACCTTTATCTCACAGTCCATTGAGTTATTGGATGCGTGACTATCTTTGAGGGTGCTGATGAATCAGAAAATTCTTGCGGTTGTGCTTCTGACTTAGAACATTTTTTAAACAAAAGACACATTGTTTAAAACCCCATGTGAACAACCATATGATCTTTGAGAAAGGATATCTAGTTTATTCCATTTTTTATTTCATCTAGAGTTACACCAAAACCATGACCAGCAGATAAGAAACCAATTTTTAAAACTCCCCAGGGTACACATGAAAACATGCTCAACATCACTAATTATAAGAGAAATGTAAATAAAAACTACAATAAGGTATCACTTCATACCAATCAGAAGGCCATCACCAAAATAATCTACAAACAAAAAATGCCGGAGAGGATGTGGAGAAATGGAAACCCTCTTACACTGTTATTGAGAATGTAAATTGGTACAGCTACTGTGGAGAACAGTATGGAGGTTTCTTAAGAAACTAAACATAGAACTACCCTATGATCCAACAATCCTACTCCTGGGCATTTACCCAGAGAAAATCATAATTCAAAAAGACACATGCACCCTAATATTCATTGCAACAGTATTGACAGTGGCCAGGACATGGAAGCAACCTAAATGTCCATCAGCAGAGGAATGTATTGATAAAGAGGTGGTATATATGTACAATGGAATATTACTCAGCCATAAAAAGAAATGAAATTGTGCCATTTGCAGAGACCTGTGCTGTGCTTAGTCGCTCAGTTGTGTCCGACACTTTGTGACCCCATAGACTGTAGCCTGCCAGGCTCCTCTGTCCATGGGGCTTCTCCAGGCAAGTATACTGGAGTGAGTTGCCATGCCCTCCTCCACGGCATCTTCCCAACCCAGGGATCGAACCAGGGTCTCCTGCACTGCAGGTGGATTCTTTACTGTCTGAGCCACCAGGGAAGCCCAAGAATACTGGAGTGGGTAGCCTATCCCTTCTCCAGGGGATCTTTCTAACCCAGGAATTAAACCGGGGTCTCCTGCTTTGCATGTGGATTCTTTACTAGCTGAGCTACCAGAAATGTGGATGGACCTAAAGACTATCGTACAGAGTGAAGTAAATCAGAAAAACAAATATCATATATGAATGCATATATGTGGAATCTAGAAAAATAGTATAGATTATCTGATTTACAAAGCAGAAATAGAGACACAGACGTAGAGAACAAATGTGTGGATATCAAGGGGGAAGTAGCGGTGGGGGTGGTGGTGATGAATTGGGAGACTGGGATTGACATATATACACTATTGATGCTATATATATAAAATAGATAATTAATGAAAACATACTGTACAGCACAGGGAATTCTACTCAATGTTCTGTGGTGACCTAAACAGAAAGAAAATCCAAAAAAGGGGGGTTATGTGTAAATATATAGCTGATTCGCTTCACTGTACAGCAGAAACTAACATGACATCATAAAGCAACTATGCTCCAATAAATTAATACAAAAACAAACTAAAATCCCCAGGGCAGAGACTAGCTGGATATTCACCAAATATTTTTTCTCTTCCTCTGCACCCAGATAAACACTTCCCAACCCCTGAGCACTTAAGAAGAAGACCATATAATCAGTTCTTGTGAATGAGATGTGAAAAGGGATGTGCCTCTGTCCATCAAGGCAGTTAAGAGGGCTTCCCCCCGTGCTACCTGGATAATGCTAGGGTGCCTCTGAGGTGACATGTTGAAGATAGCAGAGTCACAGCACAGAAGGAGCCTGATTCTCAGTCAACTGTATATAGAAGACCCTCCCATACCTTCCACCTTCCACCACTAACTGCATTGATCTTCACAGTGAGAAGGAAATAAATTGTCATTATGATAAGGCATCAGAGTTTCGGAGATTGTTTATCAAACTACTGGCTGTTGGCTTACTTACTATCTCTTTGCTCCCCTCAAAAGAAATTTCTACCACTATGAGCTACCATGCAATGTCTAAACAATTATTTTGTCTTCACATTTTTTTTGTTCTAGCTGCCTGCTCAAAGCCAGTGGATCCTAACTTGAAAGCCAAGGAAGTTTTTGAATTTGATAAAAATTTAAAACCCTTATCCGTCAGAAAATAAACAAATGCACTCATGTTCCCAATTTTTTTTAATTGGAAGATAATTGCTTTACAATGTTGTGTTAGTTTCTACTACGCAATGAGGTGACTCAGCTATAAGCATACATATATCCCCTCACTCTTGAACCTGCCTTCCACCAACCCTGTCCCATCCCCTCTAAGTCATCACAGAGCACTGAGCTGAGCTCCCTGTGTTATACAGCAGCCTCCCACTAGCTATCTATTTTACACATGAAACTGCAAGTGTTAGTCACTCAGTAGTATCTGACTCTTTGAGACCCCACGGACTGTAGCCTGCCAGGTTCCTCTGTCCATGGGGATTCTTCAGGAAAGAATAGCCTTAGCAATTTCCAGGGGATCTTCCCAAACCAGGGATCTACCATAGTGGTAGGTCTTCTGCTTTGCAGGCAGATTCTTTACCATCTGAGTGTAGTGTATATATGTCAAGACTACTCTCCCTATCCATTCCACCTTCTTCCCCTTCTGTCCACATGTACTTCCTCTTTGTCTGTGTCTCTATTTGTGCTCTGCAAATAGACTCATCTGTACTATCTTTATAGATTCCATACATATGCATTAATATACAGTATTTGTTTTTCTCTTTCTGACTTATCTCACTCTGTATGACAAACTCTAGATTCATCTACATCACTTCATTCCTTTTTGTATCATGCCCAAAATTTTGCTTAAAACTTCAAAATATTTTCAGAATCCCAGACCCCAGGCTAAGATCCTCGCTATTAGCAATTAGTGTATTAGGAATATAGAGGAACCTGAGTTAAGTCTTAAGTGTATATTATTTTCAATCTTTCCAGTTTTACTTGTCATCCCCTTCATTGTACAACTGCCCAGTCATATTCACGTCTTTGATCTTTGGATTTTAAAAATGCAAAATAAAACCTAGTTCTCCAACATTGATTTTTCTCTCCCAGAGTAAAGACATCAGTGTAACAGTCCCAATGTCAAATATCAATTCTGCAAACAGGCCTTTTGATTTCTGTATTGATTATGAGCAGTCTCTGCATCAGAACCATCAACGATGTGATGGTCAATATTCTATGCCAGGCACTGTGCAATTGCTTTTGGAAACAGCACCTTAACTTCCTAGCGTGAGCCTTGAGACCTTTTCAGTTTTGCCCTGTCAATCTCCTTAATCTCATTTCTCATCAGTATGGCACATAAAATATTTGTTCTTATAGTATCACATGGCTCATTGGTACATGGAAGCTACCATGCTCTATGACTTCTATGACTCTATGACATGGAATATCCTCTCCCTAACTATCCAAAATCTCCTGTTATATTTGAAGGTTCAGCCCATGCATCACCTTTCTGGGAATAGACGCTGGCCTGCACACTCCTGAATGAAGTGTCCTCAAGCCTGCTTCCACAGGGTGGCCCAGGCCCCGGCCACAGTATTCATCACGGAGAAGATTTGCTGCCATGCCTCCCATGGGACTGTTAGCTCCTTGAGGGTGAAGACTGTCTTTTGTTGCATGCTCTTTTTCATGATTTTGTTATTGAAGTATAGTTATTTAAAATGCTATAGTACATTGAAGTATAGCTAATTTAAAATGTTGTGCTAGTTTCAAGTGTATAGCAGTGTGACTCAGTTATAGGCACCTAGCAAAAGGACACCTGCACCTCAGCCCTCTGTTTTCACATTAGTTTTTCTTTCAGGGGACTCCATTATTTTCTTTTTTAAATTGGAGTATAGTTGCTTTATAATGTTACATTAGTTTCTGCTGCTGCTGCTGCTGCTGCTGCTAAGTCGCTTCAGTCGTGTCTGACTCTGTGCCACCCCATAGATGGCAGCCCACCAGGCTCCCCCGTCCCTGGGGTTCTCCAGGTAATAACACTGGAGTGGGTTGCCATTTCCTTCTCCAATGCATGAAAGTGAAAAGTGAAAGTGAAGTCATTCAATCATGTCCGACCCTCACCAACCCCATGGACTGCAGCCTTCCAGGCTCCTCCGTCCATGGGATTTTCCAGGCAAGAATACTGGAGTGGGGTGCCATTGCCTTCTCTGACATTAGTTTCTGCTGTACAGCAAATCAATCAGCTATATGTATACGTATAACCCCTCTTTTTGAATTTCCTTCCTATTTAGGACACCACAGAGCTTTGAGTAGGACTTTCCTGGAGCTCAAATGGTAAAGAATCTGCCTGCAATGCAGGAGACCAGGGTTCAATCCATGGGTCAGGAAGATCCTCTGGAGAAGAGAATCGCAATTCACTCCTGTATTCTTGCCTGGAGAATCCCAGGGTCAGAGGAGCCTGGTGGGCTACAGTCCATGGGGTCGCAAAGAGTTGGACATGACTGAGCAACTAACACACAGAGAGCTTTGAGTAGAGCTCCCTGTGCTATACAGTTGGTTCTCATTAGTTATCTATTTTACACATAGTATCAATAGTGATGGGGCTTACCAGATGGTGTTAATGGTAAAGAACCCACCTGCCAATGCAGGAAACTGAAAAGAGACATCAGTTTGATCCCTGGGTCTGGAAGAGCCACTGGAGGACGGCATGGCAACCCACTCCAGTATTCTTGCCTGGAGAATCCCTTGGACAGAGGAGCCTGGTGGGCTACAGTCCATAGGGTTGCAAAGAGTCAAAGACAACTAAAGCAACTTAGCATGCATGCACAGATAAATAGTGTATATATGTCAATGCCAGTCTCCCAGCCCACCCCTCTTCTCTCTCCCTGCGCCCCCCGCCCTTGGTATTCATACATTTTGTTGTCTGTGTCTGGGACTCCATTCTTTTTCCTTTATGCCAGTCTCTTCTGTACCTCACAGAATATGATTGCTGATGGATCCTAAACCTCATATGTCAGAGCTTCCATTACCATAAGTGATTTTTCTCAAGTTTCAAGGCAAAAAAAGTCCAGAAGGATGCTGGCCTGACTTTGATCATATTCTTACCTGGATCAACTGTGACATGTTACATAATGACCCTCTCAAGAGATGCCCACATCCTGATCCCCAGAACCTGCCTTACAGGGATCTTGCAGTTGAGACTAAGTTAAGGATCTGGAAAGAAAGATTGTCTTGGATTATCTGTGTGAGGCCAATATAATCACAAGGGTCCTTATAATAAGGAAGCAAGAGAATCAGAAAGAAACAAAGAGAGAGAGATGTAAAGGCAGAAGCAGAGGTCATAGAGGAGAGAAGATGCTATACTGCTGGCTTTGAAGATGGAGGAAGGGGCCACAGGTTAAGAAATGTAGACAGCCGCTGGAGGCCAGAAAAGGAGAGGAAATGCATTTTCCCCCTGAACTTCCAGAAGGCATGCAGGCTTGCTGGCACCAATTTTATCCCAGTGGAACAATTCTGGATTTCTGATCTCTAGAACTGTATAATAATAAATGTGGTTGATTTTAAGCCAATATGTTTGTGATACTACCTTATAGCAGCCATAGGAAATTAATATACCAATCAAATATGGCCAGGGAATGGGCTGAGCTTGAGTCCAACTTGAGTCAGATCCTGCCTCACATTGATTTCCTATGAGCAATATCACCCATTAATAGTATCTGCGTTCTAGGCTACATTATAGAGCTGACAGATGTGAAATTGTTTAAGCTATTAAACTCCCTTGAGGACTCTCAACAGCTAAGATTTCTTTAGGATAACATGACCAATTGGTAAACTAAAGGTAAAGATTCTAATATATTGACTTTCCAAGCAATTTATATATATATATATATATATGTATATATTCTAAAACAACTAAATTGTATAACATATATTAAGATATAACAGTATAAGATTTAATTCTCTAAATTCTCTATTCAGTCATGATCATTAAATGACTCCCATGTACCAGACACTATCCACCCAGGTGCTGGTGATTATAAACAAATATTTATGTGTGAACAAAATGTAAGTGATTTCTGGGACTTCTGTGATGATCTGCTGATTAAGGCTCCGCACTTCCACTGCAGGGGGGCTCGAGTTCAATCCCTGGTTAGGGAACTAAGATCCAGCGTGCCTCATGGCATGATCAAAAAGTAAAAGAAGAAGAAGAATAAATAAATTATTTATATATATATATATACACACACATAATTGAGCTCTGCTTTCACAGTGTGTATTTTGAATAGGAGAGATAAATACTAAATAAAGTCAAATAAATATGTAATTAAAATGTAATTATAAATTATAATAATGTTCTGGCAGCAAAAAGGAGACAAATTATGAAGCAAAATTTAGAGAGAATATAATTTAAATGGGAAACAAGTCAGAAAAATTTAGAGTTTTTATCTCTTCAGATTTCAAGGTAAAAAAAAATCCATCAGAAGTAAAAGTGATTTAGCCACACTGACATCTTTCATCCTTAGGTATATATAATATATTTCCTGAATAGAGGCTCAATCTGAATTTTGAACATATACCTTCTTCTTTACATTCTTCTTTTATTTATTCCAAATAACCCATTAAGGATTGGTGGCAACTTCCTGTGGAAACTTATCTTGGGCTTTCCAGTGAGCCAGTCTTTAAGACAGAAATATATTCATCTAAAAGGAAAAATTCTCTCTAAATGTATTTAAACACAGAATCTGTGTGTGCTGAAAGGTAGCAAGTAAGATAAATTTGGAAAAAGCTTTGGCTATATTTCTACCCTGGATATTGTTACAAAAGATATCCTGTTTATTTCCTCCCTGCTTTCTCTCAAAATGAATATTTGGGCTAAATTATTATTTTTACTTTTTAAAAATTCCTTTTCATAGTTTACCAAGAAGCCATTTACCCTTGGGATTGGATGGTAAAAATTAAGGCTGTGGCGAGGGTAAAGAGACCAGGAATCTTCCTGATTTTGTGGGTAGATTCTTGCTATCCAGTGATTTCTAAAAATCAGCACTGCTTCTTCAAAGGCGAGACTGTCCTCCTCACCTGCTATCAATGGACTGCTGATCACAGTTACGCGGCTGCATTTCAGCAAATTGGGCTCTGACCCAAAAGGAGTTTGATCAAGATCACAGGAGTCAAAAAGCCACAGTTAATAAGACATCTGAAAGAATTTGGAAGATGCTATTGGTTCCTTATTCCCTACAAATTGTTTAATCTCCTTAATCTTCTTTAAAAGGACAAAAAGAAATTATACACACACGCACACACAGACACACAAAATCTTGGATTACAGCACAAGCAGAGTTTAAACAACAAATCAGATCTTATAATGAGGGCAGTTTCTGGGGCCAAGTTACTCAAGGTATGAATTTGTGAATTAATCTGTAGACTCTCAGATCTTGGTTGATGAAACCACCATCGTTATAATCACAGTCATGAGCGATTTTTTAGGGCCGGAATCCAGACTAAATAGTTAATATACATCAGATTACCATAATTACTTCTCACAGTGACTCTGAAAGATAAAAACATTTATCCTCATTTTACGAATAAGTGAAATGACACTTAGAAAACTAGAAACAGTAGAGCCAGCAGTCAAACCCAGACCACACTTTCCACATCACACGATGCTCTCTGCCTGCCTATCAGTATTGTTTTAATTGCTTATTGACTTTAAAAGCTCAACCTAAAATAAACAATAGTACGTGATTTTCTAATTTTGGAATTGTTAAGCCCTGAAGCACTGCTTTGGGCTTCCCAGGTGGCTCAGTGGTAAAGAATCCACCTGCCAGTGCAGGAGATGTAGGTTCCGATCCCTGGGTTGGTAAGATCCTCGGGAGAAGGAAGTGGCAACCCACTCCAGGATTGCCTGGGAAATCCCATGGACAGAGGAGCTTGGCAGGCTACAGTCCGTGGGGTTGCAAAAGAGTCAGACATGACTTAGCAGCTAAACAACAATAAGTACTGTTCTGAATGCATCCAAACAGTTTGCCTTCATTAACTCTACATATATATAAGTCTGTCAGTTTAGATCCCAACAATAGTTATATATCATATTTCAAAGAACAGTTGTTTTTTTTCTTTGAACTTTTTCTTTTGTATTGGGGTATAGCCGATTAACAATGTTGTGACAGTTCCAGGTGAACGGTGGAAGGACTCAACCGTACATGTATATGTACCATTCCCAAAGAAAAGTTCTTTAACCTACTGATGTACTACATCTTTCATCTAATGTGTATATCAGTTCTGTGTTTTTTAAACTAATGCTGGATTTCTCAAACTGATGTTCATTGTGAAGAAAAGGCATTCTTCAGAGAAAATAATTTACCTATTAACATTATTAAACACTCATCTTGTGGAGAAATCTATTACAAAAATGCAAGTGTTGAGATATACTGGGTTATACTGTGGCAATAAATTAATCTTGAATTCTTGGTTGCTTGCTTAACACAATAAAGATGTATTTTTTGCTCATCCTACATGTCCATCACAGGTCAGCAAGTATCTCTGCTCGATTCAAGGACCCAGGCTGACCAAGACCCTATCAAATTGCAGGCACTCCATATGGAACACATAGCTTCCTCAATTAGAAAAGAAGAGAGGCTGAAAATTATACATAAGCTGCTTATTCCTTCACTCTGAAGATCTCTTTGGCTCCCATTTCATTGGCCAAAACTAGTCACACAGGTTCACAAACCATAAAGAGGCTGAGAAACGGAGGAGGAACCAAATGAAACATTTGACAAATGCAACATTTGGTGAGCATTCCTATTTCTCCCACAATAACATAATGATTTTTTGTCTTTTATTCATCTTTCTTGTCTTTTTTTTTTTGAAGGATAATTGCTTTATCTCTTGTCTTTTGAGAACAGCATAAATTATTGGTCAAGCTGCACACACTCAAGTAGAAATCCTTTTAAAATCATATTGTTTTGCCTTTTGTGCTCATTTATAATCTGTATCTATTTGAACTAGCTTAAGAAGAGTATGAAAAAAAAAGAGTGGTTTCTTGATATTCCCACTAACAATTTTCATTGAGACAAAATAGGCCTCTGCAATGCCCCTCCCTGCTTTCTACTTTTTCCCTTGTGATTTGATAGCACTTTTTGGTAGCTCAAATGGTAAAGAACCCACCTGCAATGCAGGAGACTTGGGTTCAATCCCTGGGTCAGGAAGATCTGCTGGAGAAGGGTATGGTACCCACTGCAGTCTTCTTGCCTGGAGCATTCCATGGACAGAGGAGCCTGGTGTACTACAAAGAGTTAGATACAACCAAGTGACTAACACTCTCACTTTTTCCATGGTTTGGATACATGGTTCCACTACAAGCAGAGATAAACATTCTCTTATACACAGATTACATGCCTATTCAAATAGTCCAATATTGGCTTCAAGATAGAATCAAACTTTCTATTACATGACTTCCCTCAAAAAAACTAGAAACCAAGTATTCTCAAATCAAAGTCTTTATTTTTGTTCAATATCATCCAACCTTAAATGAGTTCATAATTTAAAACACTATAAATCCATTTATCAATATCTTACAACCAGTTTAACTTAATATTTCCATCAGAATATCATATTTCTTAAAGGTATACAATTTTCTGAGTCCTTTACTGAAATAGTTTTATGGCCAAGGTCAATGATTAATTATAGCTCCTCTAAAGTCTTTCCGGAATGAACTGATTGTGTATGTGGTCAGGGTAAAGAACTTTGACCTCTGAGAGCTCATTTGTCTGTGTTTTCGCCCTCAGCAAATATTGCTTCTTGAGAAGAATCTTGCCATGCCTAAAGATGCTGCCATAGCCATCTCTGTGCCAAAGTGAGATGACTACTTTATGAGACCCCTGCATTGTAATCCCAGCCGGTTTGGTGTGAAAAGCTAAGGCTTGTGGCTCTGCACACTGAATACTCATTTGATAACTTTGAGTGAAGCCCCTCTGGGAGATTCGCAGAAATGAGAGAACTCTAATGACAGTAACAAATACTTTGCCGGTTAGGAGGTTTCTAATTCTGTGCTTTCAACAAAATTGAAGGAGCACCTAATCAAGCTGTCAGTTGCCCTATTTTTAGCACAAAACTTGAAAGAAGTTTTTAAAATTGGGTAATATTGCCACAATAAAGCTTCTTCCATTCCCATTACTTACAGGAATAAAGATTTCTCACAGGTTACATCATTAAATTTTTTTTGAAAATTGAATAGAATTGATGCTGCAAATTCCATCTTCTTCTTATGATATGTAATAGCTATCCATGAAAGTGAAACTGATGGTTGCTCAGTTGTCTCCAACTCTTTGAGACCCATGGACTGTAGCCTGCTGGGCTCCTCTGCCATGGAATTCTCCAAGCAGGAATACTGATGTGGGTTGCCATTCCCTTCTCCAGGAGTCTTCCTGACCCAGGGATCAAATCTAGGTCTCCTGCATTGCAGGCAGATTCTTTACCCTCTGAGCTACCTGGGAATTATCCATAGATGCATGTAAAATGTGAGTAGTAAGAGTCACATCATAGTACTGCTGTGAACAGTAAATAAACTAACACAAAAATGCCGTAGACCATGAGTCACAAAAAATCAACACTAATACACATTAACTATTATTATTTTTATCATTATGACCCTTGTACTTGGCATAGAAGTAACAATCATATGAATTACAGCTGTTTCCCCATGCATTTCTAAAATGTTTAGAAATGCCTTAGTCTCTTCATCCATAAAATGTGGGTAATAAGAGTATCCTCTTCATGAAGTTGCTTGACAATTAATTAACCCAGTTCACGTAACACAGACAATGCCAGGCACCCAAAGACTATTCTATCTGTATTAGCTATTAATATTATTCTCCCTACACTTGGCATGCATGCTAAGTCACTTGAGTTGTGTCCCACTCTTTGTGACTGCATGGACTATAGACCACCAGGCTCCTCTGTCTATGGGATTCTCCAGGCAATAATACTGAAGTGGGTTGCCATGCCCTCCTCCAGGGGATCTTCTCAAGCCAGGGATTGAACCTGTGTCTCCTACAGCTTCTGCATGGCAGGTTGATTCTTTACCGCTGAGCCACTGGGGAAAATCAATAATGCAGACATCTTAGCACAAGCCTATCGGTTCCTGCCTGGTCCCATACTGCTTTTTCAGCTTTTTTTCTGTTAGGATCCAGCATGAAGTTATTCTGGGAACTCTTACCTACTTTTCCTCACATTCCCTGCATTTCTTATTTTCTGTTTCTCCGTTTTGCTCAGTTTATTATTTTCCTGAAACGCTCCTGCTTTGTATGTCTGGGCTTACCGTGGTGCTGGCGTTTATGTTTCTGTTGCTTTGTTATAGGTGCATGCTAAAATAATTGCAGGCTGGGTTCCTGCAACCTCATTAAGACAAGGAAGTTTGATAAAAATGCTGGAAAATTTGAACAGGTCCTACTGACTAGAGTCACAAGACAAGATTGTGCCAATAGCTCTGTGCATGCCTGGTCACTATGAGAAAACCCTTCCCAGGCAACTTCCCTGGGAGATGTCCTAGGAACCCATCTACATCTTATGTTTTGTCTACCCCAGATTCTATGACCTCAGCTATCATGGAAAAAGTGTAATTTGGCACAACTCCATAGTTCTTGACCAAAACTAAGTCTTAGGTTTTTTAAAAAGTAATATAATTTTATAATCCCACAGCCCTACCTCTGAAATCTAAAAATCTCTTAAAACTGAAATCTTATTCATTACCCTGTTGGCAATAAAACCCGACCCAACTCAGACTCATTTGACAGTAAATCCTGGCCCAAACTGAGGAGATCATTTACAATCTTTATTTTACTTTGTGTGAATATTTATGTATTCTTGAGAAATATCAGAGTGCTAGATTACTTGATTATGAGTTGCTTTCCTAAACTTTATATATATGTATATATATATATAAATAATTATAATATGTATATAAAGAATATATGTTATATGTAATTATTATATTCTTTTTATATCTATCTATCTGGCCTCTGGTGGAGTTTGGGAAAATAGCTTATAATAGAGTAATAAAGCACTTCAGTATTTCTCAGCAAAACATGTATATGTGTATATATACATAAATACAATTTTTCTAAAATTAATACTTCAAAAAAATCTCTGAATTCTGAAACAGATTTGTGTCCAAGGGTTGCAGATGTGGGTTTGTGAACTTGAACAGATGTAAAAACACCTGTCATATACAGTCTTCCTTCCAGCATGCATTTGACCAGGGTTGAAGCTGGGTGCAGAAACATTGTAAATGAGTAATAATGGGCACTATACCATTAATTTCCATGTACCATTTCCTGTTTACTAGCAACTTCTTAGAATCTCCTTCACTTACAGTCTCAAGGAAATTCTGGTAAGCTTGTTTAACTTTTCTGGAGATAATACACATCCTAAGTTGTGTATTATCACATGAAAATTTATGCTTTCCATGTGTCTGCTTTTTCACCCAGATGTTTAAGCTGTACTCCTTTCATTACCCAAGACTTTTACTGGTGCCCCCAGAATTTGACTGAAGCAGGTTTCTGAGTCACCCCTTTAGGGGCATCTCAGTGTCCTTTATTTTAGCAGACATAACAGGCTGATTCCAATATTTTTTTTTTCACCCTTGTTCCTCTAGTTCAAAATTTCTAGAACCCTGTTCTCATAATTTGCCATCAATGCTATTGTCGTTTTCTTCTTTCCTATTTCCAGTTCTCTCCTTCCCTAAATTACTCCAAAAATAATTTTTTTTTTCAAAACTCACCTATTTTGGAAGTAAACTTTTCATGATTACTAAAATGCATACAAAAATAAAATTAAGTATATTACAATTTCATGTAAAAAGAACTTGTGTTTAGGGAAGGACTGCTGGCTTTACAATCTCTGAATATAATTCTAGCCATTACTTTTCATGCGGACAACCCAGGACTCTCTATATACTCACCATGTGCACGTTTGCACATGCGTCCTCCGTCACGTCCAGCTCTTTGGGGCCCTATGGACTATAATGTAGCCCGCTAGCCTCCTCTGTCCATGGGGTGTCCCAGGCAAGAGTGATAGAGTGGGTTGCCATTTTCTTCTCCAGGGGATCTTCCCCACCCAAGGATCGAACCCACGCCTCTTGCATGTCCTGCATTGCAGGCAGATACTTCATCACTAGAGCCACCTGGGAAGCCCCCCATACATGGACCATAGTCACAATAATTTAAGGGATAATGTGACTTTTCCCAAAAGATGGGAGGGATAATTTGTGTTTCCAGCTAATAAATAGTTTAATAACTCAAGCAGTTTCTCTCCTGCACATACCCTCACACCCAGTTTAAACTGCTGACTGGGAATTCCCTGGTCTTCCAATGGTTAGGGCTGGGTGCTTTCACTGGTGGGGCCCAGGTTCTATCCCTGGTTGGGGAACTAAGATCTTGCAAGTCACACCACATGGTCAGGGTGAGGGGTGGGGAGAACAAAAAACCTGGAATTAATTTAATGGTTCAGTCTGATCATCCAGAAGTTTCTCTCCATCATACTTTTAAAGAAATCAGTGCTGCAGATTCTGGTCTTTGCTGTGGTAGATGGTTCCAATCATAAGCATCAGATTCTGCTTGTTGAAGTTTATACTTGTTCACCTAGACACACACCAAGTAAAAAATCTCTCGTTCTGTGCATGTGACAGTAATTAGGGATACAAGATGATTTTTCCACAAGACTTGCAGAGCAAGTTGGTGATCTGTACAAAGTATAAAAGCATTGCCCAGCAGAAGAAGATGTGAGAGCCTTAACCCCTGAGGTAACATTAAGGGCTTCTCTGCCATTTGTGAATAGTTCTGTTCTCTCAGCAATACTCTCTCAAGTAAGTAACAGTTGGGGTCTCTTTGTCACTGGCATTTTATGATCAGACCCAGCTGCAGCCCTGACATCATGATGCATAAGAGGTAAGAAGCTGCAGTTTATGTTCATCATAATACATTCCTGTAGACTAAAAGTCAATATCCCACTTGACATTCAGAAAATGTCCTCATGAGCCTGCCATGAACAAATACCATAGACTGTGGGGCTTACACAGCACAAATTTATTTTCTCAGTTCTGAGGCTGGAAGTCTGAGATCAGGATGCTATCATGGTTGGATCCTGGTGAGGATTCCATTCCTGGCTTGCAGATGGTCACCTTCTTGCTATATCCCAACACAGTGAAGAGAAAGAGAGAGCAAACTCTGGCATCTCTTCCTAAAGGTCACTCACCCCTTCTTGAGGGTCCCATCCTGATGACCTCATCTAAACTATAAAGAAGACTGAGTACTGAAGAATTAATGCTTTTGAACAGTGATGCTGGAGAAGACTTTTGAAAGTTCCTTGGATTGCAAGGAGATCAAACCAGTCAATCCAAACAGAAACAGAAGATATTAAGAAAAGGTTGCAAGAATGCACAGAAGAACTATACAAAAAAGATCTTCATGACCCAGATAACCACAATGGTATGATCACTCACCTAGAGCCAGACATCCTGGAATGCGAAGTCAAGTGGGGCTTAGGAAACATCACTATGAACAAAGCTAGTGGAGCTAGTGGAGGAATTCCAGCTGAGCTATTTCAAATCCTAAAAGGTGATGCTGTGAAAGTGCTGCACTCAATATGCCAGCAAATTTGGAAAACTTAGCAGTGGCCACAGGACTGGAAAAGGTCAGTTTTCATTCCAATCCCAAAGAAAAGCAATGCCAAAGAATGTTCAGATTACCTCACAATTGCACTCATCTCACATGCTAATAAAGTAATGCTCAAAATTCTCCAAGCCAGGCTTCAATAGTACATGAACTGTGAACTTCCAGATGTTCAAGCTAGATTTAGAAAAGGCAGAGGACCCAGAGATCAAATTGCCAACATCTGCTGGATCATTGAAAAAGCAAGAGAGTTCCAGAAAAGTATCTACTTTTGCTTTATTGACTATGCCAAAGCTTTTGACTGTGTGGATCACAACAAACTGAGGAAAATTCTTCAAGAGATGGGAATACCAGACCACCTTACCTGCCTCCTGAGAAATCTGTATGCAGTTCGAGGAGCAACAGTTAGAACTGGACATGGAACAACACACTCGTTCCAAATCAGGAAAGGAGTACGTCAAGGCTGTATATTCTCACCCTGCTTATTTATCTTATATGCAAAGTATGTCATGCAAAATGCCATGCTGGATGAAGCACAAGCTGGAATCAAGATTGCAGGGAGAAATATCAATAACCTCAGATATGCAGATGACTCCACCCTTATGCAGATAACTCCACCCTTATGGCAGAAAGCGAAGAAGAACTAAAGAAAAGAGCCTCTTGATGAAAGTGAAAGAGGAGAGTGAAAAAGTTGGCTTAAAACTCAATATTCAGAAAACTAAGATCATGGCATCTAGTTTCATCACTTCATGCCAAATAGATGGGGAAACAATGGAAACAGTGGGAGACTTTATTTTGGGGGGCTCCAAAATCACTGCAGATGGTGACTGCAGCCATGAAATTAAAAGACACTTGCTCCTTGGAAGAAAAGTTATGACCAACCTACACAGCATATTAAAAAGCCGAGACATTACGTTACAACAAAGGTCTGTCTAGTCAAAGCTATGGTTTTTCCAGTAGTCATGTATGAATGTGAGAGTTGGACTATAAAGAAAGCTGAGCACTGAAGAATTGATGCTTGTGAACTGTGGAGTTGGAGAAGACTTTGAGAGTCCCTTGGATTGCAAGGAGATCCAACCAGTCTATCCTAAAGGAAATCAGTCCTAAATATTCATTGGAAGGACTGATGCTGAAGCTGAAACTCCAATACTTTGGCTACCTGATGTAAAGAACTGACTCATGGGAAAAGACCCTGAGGCTGGGAAAGATTGAAGGTGGGACGAGAAAGGGACGACGGAGGATGAAATGGTTGGATGGGATCACCGATGAGATGGACATGAGTTTGAGTAAACTCTAGGAGTTGGTGATGGACAGGGAAGCCTGGCATGCCACAGTCCGTGGGGTCGCAAAGAGTCAGACATGACTGAATGACTGAACTAACTAATCCTAAAGGAAGTTAACCCTGAATATTCACTGGAAGGACTGATATTGAAACTGATGCTCCAGTACTTTGACCACCTGATGAGAAGAGACCCTGATGCTGAAAAAGATTGAAGGCAAGAGGAGAAGGGAATGACAGAGGATAAGATGGTTGGATGGCATCACCAACTCAACATGAGATTGAGCAAACTTTGGGAGATAGCAAAGGACTGGGAAGCCTGGCATGCTGCAGTCCATGAGCTCACAGAATCAGACTTGACTGAGAGACTGAACAACAACAAAATCTAATTACCTCCCAAGGATTCTATCTCTGAATACCATGACAATAGAAGTTAGGGCTTAAATGCATTAATTTCTGGTGGTGGGGGAGGGGACATAATTCAGTCCATGACAGTTTCATAATGTTTTTTCTGAGCAAATAATGGAATAGTTATGCAGAGGTTAAGCTCCATGGGAAAAGCATGTGAAAGGACTGATGTGGCAATAGAGGTTTAAGTGCAAGATCTTCATCATGAACTTCATGCACGCACACACAAACACACAGACACACATGATTTCACAAGTGGCATCTGGGAAATTTCCCCAAACAGTAGTGCATGGTCTTAACATAAGCAGCAATTTGCTCTCCTATTTGTTTCTAGAGGGGAAATTTATGGGCTTCCATGGTAGGTCAGACGGTAAAGAATCCACCTGCAATGCAGGAAACCCTGGTTCAATTCCTGGGTCGGGATGTTCCCCTGGAGAAAGGATACACTACCCACTCCAGTATTCTTGGGCTTCTCTGGTGGCTCAGATGGTAAATAATCCATCTGCAATGCAGGAGACCTGGGTTCGATTCTTGTGTTGGGAAGATCCCCTGAAGGAGGACATGGCAACCCACTCCAGTATTCTTGCCTGGAGAATCCCCATGGACAGAGAAGCCTGGTGGGCTACAGATCATGGGATCACAAAGAGTCAGACACAACTGAGTGACTAAGAACAGCACAGGGAAATTTATATTTCAGGCTAATTTTTGGTGGGTTTTTTTTTTTTTTTTTTTGGACAATTCCACCTGAAGACTAGCCAGAGAAAGAAAAGTAAAGAGCAATCATTCTCCCCTGGACATTTTGCCTGCTGAAGGGAAGTTTCTTCATATATCTACATCCACAACTGAGCCTTCATAAAGAGCACTGCTTTGCCCATTATGGGATTGAACCAGTTAAGGGGAAAAGGAATTGTTGTCATTTATTATCAGCTCTTAATTCTTTTTCAGTTTCTGCATGTATCCAGGCTATAGTGATTCTTTACTTTAGAGGGGATTCCAGAAATAAAAGATTATCCTTTTGAAGACCTGTTCCTTCCTTGCTTGGTTTTTGTGT
The DNA here is from genome assembly GCF_019923935.1 of Bubalus bubalis. Taxonomy (NCBI): domain Eukaryota; kingdom Metazoa; phylum Chordata; class Mammalia; order Artiodactyla; family Bovidae; genus Bubalus; species Bubalus bubalis. The sequence goes on from NC_059166.1 coordinate 41,506,288, forward strand.
TTTGTGTTTGTTTAATTTTTACTAATAACCAATATGTCTCTAGAGAAGGAAATGGCAACCCACTCCAGTATTCTTGCCGGGAAATCCCATGGACAGAAGAGCCTGGCAGGCTACAGTCCATGGGGTCACAAAAGAGTTGCACACGACTTAGCGATAAAAGCAACAGCAATATGTCTTTGCCTTCCACCCAAGTCCTCTCTCCCCCATGAATCATATTTCATTCCATTCTAAATTTTTCCTTTTTCTGGTTCTTAAAGCATGCATTGTATGGGCTGCATAATCACTTCCCCAATAGTTCGTTAAGGTGATCACATATAACATTCAGTAAATATTTGATATTCTATATAAATACTTCTAGTCTATTAATTGGACTTCCCTGGTGGCTCAGGTGGTGGAGCTTCCCAGGTGGTGCTAGTGATAAAGAACCTGCCTGCCAATGCAGGAGACATGAGAAACACAGGGTTTGATCCCTGGGTCAGGAAGATCCCCTGGAGGACGGCACAGCAACCCATACCACTATTCTTGGACAGAGGAACCTGGTGGGCTACAGTCCACAGGGTCACAAAGAGTTGGACACAATTGAGGCAACTTATCACACACACATGGTGGCTCAGTGGTAAAGAATCCACCTGCTAATGCAGGAGATGTGGTTCGAACCCTGGTGCAGGAAGATCCCCTAGAGAAGGAAATGGCAACCCATTCAGGTACTCTTGCCTGGAAAATCTCTTAGAGGAGCCTGGCAAAGGCTACAGTCCATGGAGTCACAAATGGTAGCACGTGACTTAGTGACTGAGCACAAGCACACAAGAGTCTATTAATTACCTGTTTCCTTAAAAAGAGAGAGCTAACAGGAAAGACAGCAAGCTATGTGCCATTGAGCTTCTTCTGGAAACCTCTTCATGGTTTATGCCATCAGGCAATGGTTTTCATTCACAGCTCTCAGGCAGGAATGAAGGGAGGTCAGGGCAGAGTGGAACTCATTTATCAAGTATTCTTTCCAATCTCTCTGCCTTATACTTGGTCCTGGAGATTCAAATTTAAAAGCAAGGAAACAATTGATCAAAAACAAGAGGTTGCTGCCTTAAGAATTCCTCCATTCTGGTTAGGATTCTGTGCTTTCGCAGCTGAGGACCTGAGTTCAATCCCTGATCAGAGAAATATGATCTTATGTGGCACAAAAGAGAAAAAGAAAAAAGGAAGTTGCTACCTCGTTTTTCTGGTTCCATTGTCCTTGGGACATCTGGGGGCACTGGCAGCCTAACATCCATCCCATAGTACAACTGGGAAAGGGTTAAGGAAACAGAAGAACACAGAGGGGACACATAACTATTTAGTGTTCTAAAACCTCTTTTGGGTGCAGATTATGGTGATTTGATTCAGTACCAAAGGCGGTTGAATAACTATTGAAGGACTTATTAAAAAGAATACATTTGAGAAACAGGATTTAGTGATCAATTTAAATAATTATTCTTTAATGAATCATAAAATTATGTTCGTCCTCGATTCCTACAGGTTTCTCCAATTCTTGGCTCACACAACTTACCCTATCAATGACATTTTTTTTCCTACAGAAATCCATTAACAATTTATATCTGTAAAGTGCAATTTTGATCATTTGATTGCTGTGAAAGCAGTGGTTTGCTTTCAGCAAAGGTGACATTTTGCCCCTGATCAAGTAAGAGAATAACTGTGTGTGGAGCTGCTATCCTGGTGCTAAACAATGGAGTCTGTGCATCCGGAACAAAGAATGTATTTGCAAGTTGTTGATTTCAGGAGAGATTTAGAGGAGAAAGTTAATACTCTCTTGCTAAATTCTATATCACCATAATACTTTGAATTAATTGCAAATTAATGCAAAGGTTTGTATGAGTGACAATTATATACAAAGAGCTACAGGAAAATAAATTTAGCTGCTGAAGATATATGTGTTATAAAGCTTTTTATTAAGAAATGGTTAATATTACATTCTTCTCCCAATATTTTCTACATTCTTAGTTCTGCTACTCAACTATGTTACAAGAGGAATTTATTACTTTCATTGTATTCCCATTAATCTTTTAAAAATAAATACTGTATTGCTTTTCATTTTATTTCTCTGCTATTGTTTTTCCACTAGGCAATGATTTTTACCAGGAGGCTGAAATCAATAAACATTTAACAAGTACTATACATAGGTTTATCATCAATCAAAAACCCCAAGGACCTAACACAGCACTTACTAAAATTGAGTTGGATTTCATCCTTGCTATTGTATTTTGTGAAACCTCTTTTACAGGTTCTGGATTATTTTACTGAGAAAATGATGCAATTCTCAATGATAATTGACAAAAGATTTAAGGAAATGTAATTCAGAAAAAAATAATTTATTGCACATAGCTGGAACATGAAAATTTGGAACCCTTTTCTTCCACTCTCATTCTGCTTTGGTAATATAGTAGAGATGGATATTTTGAGACTACTTTGGCTTTATGTAATTTTTACATAGAAAACCTTTACTTAAAAGGAGATAGGAGATAAGAGTGCTTTCCAGGAAGGCAAAACCAGTCTCATATTTTTGAGGAAAAGCTGCTTAAAATAACATGAAGTTAAAAATAAAAAAAAAATAAAAAAAAAATAACATGAAGTTGTCTTTGGTTATTTGATTATACTGTCTACCCCTAAGCCAAGAAACTAAACTGGGACAAGCCAAAAACTTAAAGATCAAATTATTAAAATGATGGCAGAACTTTAGAATTAGAGTGTGGCACTAATCATTATTAGGAGTAGAAGGGAAAATACATAGTTAATACTAAGGAAAGCTGAAAATACGGGTACAGATTCTAGCTAGCAATGAGAGGTCCTGGTATGGAAAACCAGACAACTCCAGATGTAACAATGCAGAGATGATAGAAATGAGCTGTCAGGCCAGGACCTCAAACTTTTCATGCGTTGGTCTCCTTGTATAATCCTCTGTCACTGGGTTACTTCTTCCTTTATTGCAGCCCATCACAGTCCAACCTGCAGTATTTCTTTGGGTTCTGGAACCCACTTGCTGGTTTTTCCCACCTACCAGGAAGAATTTATGGCTGAATATTTACCAAAGAATAATTCTCACTTATATTAACACAGCACAGCATCAACAGTGCTAGGAGCACACTCTTCCACTTCAAGAAACTCACAGCCATTATTTTTACACATTATCCTCACCAAATGGAACTCAATATTGTTTGAAATGGCTATGTTGTCTGTACATGCATGTATAAGGTTATAAAGGAAATTTCTGGGGAATGTTTTGATAGTTAAGAAAAGGAAAAGAAAGGAAAGGTGGGAAGGTGTACACACTTTGTGGAGAATACAGTTTAGTAATTAGAAATAAGTCTCTGTAAGAAATTGGGAATTTTGTAAGACTAACCATAAAATCTCTGGGCTTACAAACCCTTCTGTAATCAATCTATCCTCCCAAAAAAAGTCCTCAGAGGGCTGTCACTCCCTTTTCTCCCACCATTTGATTTATAAATTAAAGTCAGGGGTATTTTGTTGAAAATGTCCAATAAACCAAAAGAGGATAAGGCCCATTTAAAACCAGGTGTAAAATTGGAGAAGGAAACGGCAACCCACTCCAGTGTTCTTGCCTGAAGAATCTCAGGGACGGGTGAGCCTGGTGCGCTGCCGTCTATGGGGTCGCACAGGGTCAGACACGACTGAAGTGACTTAGCAGCAGGTTTAAAATAGATAGTTAGCAGGAACCTGCTACAAAACACAAGAATCTCAGCTTGGTGCTCGGTGATGACCTAGATGGGTGGGATGAAGGGGATGTGGCAGGGAGGTCCAGGAGGGAAGGGGAACATGTATACATAGCTGGCTCACTTCACTGTACTGCAGAAACTAACACAGCATTGTAAAGCAACTATTGCGATAAAAAAAAAAAAGAATTTCAGTTTATGAAAATGCAGGAACTCATTAGAAAAGACTCTCATGCTGGGAAAGATTGAAGGCAGAGGAGAAAGGGATGACAGAGGATGGATGGCATCACCAACTCAATGGACTTGAGTTTGAGCAAGCTCCAGGAGATGGTGAAGGACAGGGGAGCCTGGCATGCTGCTGTCCCCAGGGTTGCAAAGAGTTGGACACGACTGAGTGATTGAACAACTGGTCAGTTCAGAGACTTCTCGGCTTCTCAAAGGCTAATATTACTTTTGCAGAATATTACAACTTGAATGCATGGTAATCTATAAAATAGGAGAAGAAAAATCAGGGCAACAACCATCACTCCAAGCTTTAGTTAATATTCCTTTAGACTAGGGTGATTTTTCAGAGCCTTAAATGCTTGCAACTGAAAACAGCTTTATGAATAAGAATAAGGTAAATTCTTAGCAGATCAATACCTTGTTTTCAAGGAGCCGGATTCTCATTCTATGTAACTATGGAAATCAGATTACACAGAAAGACAATCTTCCCCAGAGAGCTGGTTACAGGTGAACCTTCCCGTACTGTTAGTGAAATTAAAATTCCAAATCCAGCTATGTTGATTGAATTCAACACACTCTACTGGGCATAGGCCTCCTTTTAGTAAGCTTTATTTTAGTAAATGGAAACAAAGTACAAATACTCTGATTGAAAGGCTTATTTGACTTCTGAGTGTAATGCTGCTGAACGATGTGAAAACATCCTCTACATCAAGAATCTGGTATTAACATCTTTTACAACCAGCAGTAACACTTAGCAATTGGTTTTGATAAATTGTTTTCTAAGCCAAATCACTGTTATATTTTCTAACATCTCCAAGGCTCCTCTCTCCATGGGGTTCTCCAGGCAAGAATACAGGAGTGGGTTGCCATTTCCTTCTCCAGGGGATCTTCCAGACCCAAGTGTCGAACAGGGATCTCCTGCAACTCCTGCCTTGGTAGGTGAATTATTTCACCACTGAGCCACATGGGAAGCCCATTTTGTCTTAGCTATCTCTGTTTTACAAATTTCAAGTTGCTGATTCTATACTAAAATTAATCAGTTTAAAGACTATCTTCCATCTTTTTAGGACATGAGCACTTGTTACATTTGCACTTGTGACTATTGTACTAAATGACCACAGACTAAGTAGCTTAGAACAACACAGATTTGTTATCTCACAGTTTGGGAAGTCAGAAGTCCTAAAGGAGTCTCACTGCTTAAGTCAAGGTTTTGGCAGGGCTACATTCCTTCTAGAGGCTCTAAAAGAAAATCCATTTTCTTGCCTTTTCCAGTTTCTAAAAGCTGTTGCTCCCTTTCATCTTCAAAGCCAGCAGTGGCTAATCAAGTCTTTCTCACAGTGAATAATTCTGACCTCCATATGTTATGACCAACCTAGACAGCATATTAAAAAGCAGAGACATTACTTTACCAACAAAGGTCCATCTAGTCAGGGCTATGGTTTTTTCCAGTGGTCATGTATGGATATGAGAGTTGGACTGTGAAGAAAGCTGAGCGCCGAAGAATTGATGCTTTTGAACTGTGGTGTTGGAGAAGACTCTTGAGAGTCCCTTGGATTGCAAGGAGATCCAACCAGTCCATCCTAAAGGAAATCAGTCCTGAATATTCATTGGAAGAACTGATGCTGAAGCTGAAACTCCAATACTTTTGCCACCTGATTTGAAGAACTGACTCATGTGAAAAAACCCTGATGCTGGGAATGATTGAAGGGGGAAGGAGAAGGGGACAACAGAGGATGAGATGGTTGGATGGTATTACCAGCTCGATGGGCATGAGTTTGAGTAGGCTCTGGGAGTTGGTGATGGACAGGGATGCCTGAGGTGCTGCAGTCCATGGGGTCACAAAGAGTCAGACATGACTGAGCAACTGAACTGAACTGAATTATCCATATTCATTTGTATAATTTTTTCAGATTCCACATTTATGTGATATCACATGATATTTGTTTCTGACACTTCACTTAGCATGTTAATCTCTAGGTCCATCCATGTTGCTACAAATTCTTTTTTATGGCTGAGTAGTGTTCCCTATACATGTATATGTGTATATGTATAGATATGGCTACATACATATGATATGTGTGTATGAGAAGTGAAAGTTGCTCAGTCATGTCCAACTCTATGCAACCCCATGGACTATAAAGCCCATGGAATATCTAGGCCAGAATACTGGAGTGGGTAGCCATTCCCTTCTCCACGGGATCTTCCCAACCCAGGGATCGAACCCAGGTCTCCCACATTGCAGGCAGATTCTTTACCAGCTGAGCCACAAGGGAAGCTCAATATATATGTATGGAGTTTCCATACATATATGAAAACTATGTTCTCCACAGTGGCTACACCAATTTACAGTCCCACCAACAGTGTAGGAGAGCCCCTTTTCTCCACACCCTCTCCAGCATTTATTGTTTACTATTATTATCTTCAAGTTTTTGGAATAGTTTGAGAAGTATAGTATAAGTTCTTCTTTATATATTTGGTAGAATTCCACAGTGAAGCCATCTACCCTTGGAGTTTTGTGTGTGATGATTTTTTAAAATTATAGATTCTGTTTCACTTCTAGCAATTGGTCTGTTCAATTTGTCTGTTTCTTCTTCTTTTTTAAAAAATTTGAGTAGAGTTGATTTACAATGGCATGTTAGTTTCAGCTATAAGCAGCATCATTCAGTTATACGTATAAATGTATAAAAGGGTAACCGACCACCATCACCAACACGTATAAATGTATTAATTCTTTTTCAGATTCTTTTCCCATTTAGGTTATTACAGAATATTGAGTAGAATTTCCTGTGCTATACAGCAGGTCTTTGTTGATTATCTGTATTAAATATAGTAGTATGTGTATGTTAATTCCAAGTGCCTAATTTATCCTTCTCCCCTACTTCTCCTTTGGTAACTATAAGCTTGTTTTCAAAATCTGTGAGTCTATTTCTGTTTTTTAATGAGTTCATTTGTATCATTTAAAAAAAAAATTAGATTCCACATGTAAGTGATATTGTCTGTTTCTTCTTGACTCAGTCTTAGCAAGCTGCATCTTTCGAGAAATTTGCCCATTTCTTATAGGCTGTCCAATTTATTGGCATATAACTGTTCCTCTTATGATTTTTTATATTTTGTAGTATTGGTTTTTATTTCTCCTCTTTCATTTCTTATTTTGTTTATTCAATTAAATGAGACTCAATTTTAAGCAACTATTATGCTGTGTAGTATTAGTAAGAAATTCCATGAATATACCATGCTTGAAATTGTTTATTAACTTAGATGTTAAAATATCCCCTTAAGGAGAAAACTTATTCTCTTACATCAGTAAAGGAATATTAAGAGTGAGCTAAAGTTTCTTTCTCATTTGATATTTCTGATAGAATGGCTTTCTGGTATATTATTTCTGTTTTGTATTAGTGACAGGTCGCAAATGGCTTGATTTCTAGTAAGAATTACTTATTTTATATAAAATATTCAGTGAACCAAGGAGGCAACTTCTTTTAACTTTGCTTCAGGAAGCCCAAGTCTTGCTGTTACTTTCATTCCACTATAGGATTTCCTTCTTTAGTGCTCTGCCCTATTTCAAGTATAGAAAGAAACAGAACGCTTACAAGCACTCAACTGTCTACAGCTTTGGTGCATCATTTAGAAAGTAAGAACCATTTTTCACTGAGTGCTGACTGGCACAACACAGCAGGGGAGTAAAGCCGAAAAGAGAAACCAGGAGAAACTTATGTGTTCTCTATGCTTGGGTTTCCTGTCAAACGAGTAAAAGCAGGAATTAAAAAATGAATCGAATGTGCTTCAAATAAACCTTTGAAAGATTAAAGATTAAAGTCAAAACATCAGGTTTTAACTTCCAAGTGATCAATATGTATCGCTCCTCACAGAGGAATTAGAAACTACTGTGTACATATTTATTTGAGGTTGTAGGTCTATAACTATCAAAACTAGTTTATGACAAACAAGATGTTGGAGTATTTTGTATTTTTCATTTACTCAAGCCATATATATATATAAAAATATATATATATGACTCAAAATGTTACTTTTAAAAGGGTAACCGATCACCATTACTATCCCGTATAAAGTTTTTGCACTAAGAATTTTCCGTTACTCCAAATACTTTCCCTTTAAAACACAGTACCCCTAAAGTCCCTAGTTGTGTTAAAGATGACTGCATGTATGCGCCTTGCAGTGTGTCATGCAGGATGTCCAGAATATCTGTAGTGATGATCTTTGTGAATTGAAGCCTAAGCCCTCCATTTCCACCTCTGAACTCATAAAGCCATTTTTTGCTACAGTTCTTTTGGAAAATAACTTCCTTTGACACATTTGCCACTGTTAAGTTTCTATTTGGGGTGGGGGGGCATATCGTCTCAGATCTTTAAAATTTGAACTTGTTTCTTAGTTGCTCTTGATGTTGAGTGATTACTATTTTTTTTGTTTTGTTTTGCTTGCAGTGACATAACATGCTTCTATTATATTGGATCTTTGATCTCTTTAGAAACCCCCTTCAGGCCACTAAATATGTTTCTAAGTTTTGGCCATCAGCCTTCTCATTGTATCCTCTACTTTGGCCATCTCATCCATTTTCATGGCTTTAATTTATATTTTAATTTTTAGAAACCTGACTCCCAAATCAATATCTCCAAACTGAACTTTTCCCTTCACACCTCCACCTGCCTGATAGACAGCATCACCTAGATGTTGTGCTGGCATCTCCATCCCAAAAGGAACCCATCAAGATCCCCTCCCACACTTGCTCTCACCCAGGTTAAGCTTTCTTGCTTTCTTATTTCTGTTCAGGGTATTACTGCCCTTCCAAGTTTTGGCTTCCAAACCTTGAGTTCAGCTTTGACCTTTTGCTTCCCCTCTCCTGTCTGTCCCACAGCTGTTCAAACTTGCCTACGAAATCTTTCCATCACTTCTCTTCTCCCTTCCCAATGTTGTATCCCAGCAGCTCTCATAAATCTCTCCCAGGAAGAAGTTTCTTAATTAGCCTCTTTGCCTTCTGTCTCTTCTATTTTGTCCTAAGGATTTCCAGCTAGAGCTGCTCTTGTAAAGAACAACTCCAATTTTAAGGCAAGGCAAGGTGGCTCAGTGGTAAAGAATCTGACACAATGCAGGAGACATGTGGAAGACGTGGGTTTGATCCCTGGGTCAGGAAGATCTTCTGGAGGTCAGTGGCAACCTGCTCCAGTATTCTTGCCCGGGAAATTCCCATGGACAGAGAAGTTTGGCAGGCTACAGTCCAAGGGTTTGCAAAAGGATCAGACAAGACTTTGTGACTAAACAACAACATCAGATTTGAGCCCCCAAATCTGGAGTAAGCTAAGGGTGGAGGATTAGTTAAGCCACTTTATCTTCAATTCACTAGTTCTTATTTATAAAGTGGATAATAATAACTTCTATAAGCTATCATTATAGTTGCAATTACATGAAAATATGCACATAAGATGATTTTCCCTGGCAGTTTTGGTCTTCCCAGGTGGTGCAGTGATAAAGAATCCACCTAACAATGCAAAAGATGCAAGAGACAGAGCTTTGATCCCTGAATTGCAAAGATCCCCTGGAGAAGAAAATGGCAACTCACTCCAGGAATTCTTGCCTGGCATTTTATTATTAATAGCACTCAGTAGATGGTAAGTTAATTATCATGTCACTTTGCTGCTCAAAATTGTCAATAGACTGGCAGTCCAGTGGTTAGGACTCCATGTTGTCACTGCCAGTGGAGGTCTGATCCCTGGTCAGAGAAGTAAGATTCCTCAAGCCGTGAGGTGTGGTCAAACAAAAAATTATCAGTGGTTCTGTAATAGTCACACCTCTAATCTACCTTTCTAGTGCTGAATCCCACTTACTGGACCTTCACAAACTATTTTCAGTCGTACGTGCTGAACTGTTCTCTACACATTTCATTTACCTAATACGTTTCTTAGTTTCTGGTTTGTCTCATGGTTGTTTATTTAATTTCCCCTATCTGAGTCAACATTCTGTTAATTACAACTGACTTATATACTTTTCACAGTGAAGTTAAGTAAAAAGGGATATTATTAACTCAACCATGGGAGTCAATCAGGGACTACAAGGATGTCAAGCCTCATGGAAAGCACCTCCTTGGTCGCTGGCTTTTGGGGACCCCACGGGCTCCACTTCTTTCTACACATCAGCTTCATTTCCTGCCCAGCAAGTTGGCTTTCTCTGCCTCTTCTTCTACCTGCAGCAACTCACCTCACAGGTGTATGCCTCACTATTTCCATCCACTCAATTTCACACACAGATCAAGTGACTCTGCATTCCAACTGCAAATTTCTGGGTCAAAGAGTCATTACAATACAATCAGGTACAACATGAAGGCAGATTGCCTCAAACAATCCGAGTGGCCAGGGCCCACCCTGTGTATGCCAGGCAGTTCTCAGAGCACATCCATTCAGGGTAAGATGTTCCAAAGACAGTTAATGTCTCAGAAAATAAGATCATTAGGGTATGAGTCCCTTGGACTACAAGGAGATCCAACCAGTCCATTCTGAAGGAGATTGGTCCTGGGTGTTCTTTGGAAGGAATGATGCTAAAGCTGAAACTGCAGTACTTTGGCCACCTCATGCGAAGAGTTGACTCATTGGAAAAGACTCTGATGCTGGGAGGGATTGAGGGCAGGAGGAGAAGGGGATAACAGAGGATGAGATGGCTGGATGGCATCACCGACTCGATGGACATGAGTTTGAGTGAACTCTGGGAGTTGGTGATTGACAGGGAGGCCTGGCGTGCTGCGATTCATGGGGTCACAGAGTCAGACACGACTGAGCGACTGAACTGAATTGAACTGAGGGTATGAGTAGTGTCTTCTTATCTTTACATTTTCTCATCATTCTTACAAATTGTGACATCCATAGACCCTTTCAATAAATGTTTGTAGAAAGATCTGAAATTTTCTATTGTGAGTTTGCTAAAAGCAATACCAATATTAAAAGTGAAGTTAAATTTATAATTTACTTAGTCTGCAGAGAAAGATATAGACTTGAATGGGAGCTCCAAGACCTCATAATGCAATGGAAATTTTTGCCAAAAAGTGAAGGCCACATGAAAAGAGGCTCAGTGTCACCAATTATTAGAGAAGGCAAAACAAAACCACAATGAAGTACCACATCACACTTGTCAGAATAGTCATCATCAAAAAGTCAACAAATAACATACTGGAGAAGGTGTTGGGAAAAGAGAACCCTCCTACACTTTGGTGGGGTTGTAAATTGGTACAGCCACTATGGAAAACAATGGAACTTCCTTCAAAAAATATTAAGTAGAACTATCATATGACCCAACAATTTCGTTCCTGAGTATACATCTTGACAAGGGAGAAAATTCTAATTTGAAAAGATACATGTATCCCTATGTTCATAGCAGCACTATTTACCATAGCCAAGACACAGAGCAACCCAAATGCTCATTAATAGATGACTGACTTAAGATGTGGTATGAATACACACACACATACACAGGCACACACACACAATGGAATGTTACTCAGCCATAAAAAAGAATGAAATATTGCCATTTGCAGCAACATGGATGGACCTAGAAAATATTATATTTAGTGAAGTAAGTCAGAGAAAGACAAATACTATATGATATCTCTTATATGTGGAATCTAAAAAAGAATACAAATGAATGTATATACAAACCAGAAACAGACTCACAGACTTATGGTTACCAAAGGTGGGGAGAACAGCTGACAGGCACAAAATTAACATATACAAACTACCATAAGTAGAGCAAATAAGTAACAAGGGTTTATTGTATAACACAGGGAAGTATACCAAAAATCTTGTTACAACCTATAATGGAATATAATTTGAAAAAATACTGAATGCCTGTGTTGTACAACTGAAACTAACACAATAATGTCAATCGACTATACTTCAACTTAAAAAAAGATGCTCAATTCGACTCAAAATTTAAGAAATGCTCATCAAAATATGGTACTATTTTTAAATGATGAGATTGTTTTAAAGGCTTGACAAAACATAGTTCTGCTAAGGAGTCCTTGAAAATGGGTTCTTTTCAACACCTTTCTAAAGTGTTGATGGGACTGTAGCTGGTCCAACATTTAGGAAGCACAATTTAGCAACATCTGACTAAATTAAGATCACAAATTATTTTGATTTAACAATTCTTTACTAGGGAAATTATCCCATTCATATTTACCTATTCAAATAATCAAATATATGCACAAGGAAGGTCACTGCAGCATTTTTATATTTAAAAAAAAAAGAAAAAATAACCTAATTGCCCATCAGAGAAATGGTTAATTGAATTACCTTCATTTATACCATGGACTATCATATGCCCATTAAACAGAATCCTGATATGGAAAACTTGTAAATAAATTACTGAGAGAAAAAAGCAAAATGGAAAACCATCCAACTAAGTGGCATGAATAGATTTGTTAAGAAAATAAGAGTAGTAATAAGCATACACTGCTTATATATACAGAAGAAATTTTTTTTTTTTTTTTGGTCACTGCATGGCTTGCAGAATCTTAGTTCCCCAACCAGGGATTGAACCTCAGTTCCTGGCAGTGAGAGTATGGATTTCTAACCACTGTATCACCAGGGAAAATAATATTTTAAGACTAAGTAAACCATTGCTGAGCCAAGTAACAGGGTGGGACTTGATCTTGGAGGTAAGAAATGGAGGAAGATGTTTATTTTTTATATCTTTATTTTCTGTTTGAAAATTTTATGCAAATACAAATTATATTTATAATTTTAAAACTAATGGCACCTAATTAGCAATCATAAGAAGTCTCAGAACCATGGATATTTGGAATTTGCAAATCAAATTTAAGTCTTTCTTCCCTGTCCACTTGCCCTTATATGTATAAAAAGATGCATTTTAATAAGACTGATAAATACAGGGAAATTTTTGAACTCTCTTCTCCTACCCCTCACACCACTTCTCATAGGGCTGTTAAAAAGTAATCATGTTCTTCTCCTAAACAAGAAGCTTTTCTGGGGATGCATGAGGAAGAGGTTCAAAAATTCATATTTATTAAAAACACACCCACAAGCTTCACATTGAACTAGGAGCTTAAGAGTTAAATGATTCACAAAACAAAGGCTTTGAACAATAGGATGATTAGAGCAAATTTAGAGGAGTTGGCTATAACTTTTTTGAAAATATGATTTGTGCCCACTGGTGGGTGGGGCAAGAAAGAGGTTATTTAGGCTTTTTTTCTTTCTTTTTTACAAAATAGGTACAATGACCATGAGTCAGAGGGAAGGAGGGGAAGGTAGAACTTCGGTAACTCTACGTCTGGAACCATATTATTTGAAGGATCCCAAAGTGATGGTTAGAAATGCAAATTTCTAGAGCCCAACTTCAGTCTACTTAATCAGACTTTCTAGAGGTGTGGCCTGAGAATTTGCATTTAAGTCAAAATTTTCAAGTGAATTTATGCGCACTAAAGTTTTAAAGTTTCTCCTGTAAGATAATTCAGATACTGAAGAATAACGCGTATCTGGAGTCAGACGTAATCTTCTTACATTAATTTTTCTCTTTAGAATTCTAGGAAGGTGGTAAGGTCCCATATCAAGCACTGCACTAGATGACAGTGAGTAAACTCATGGTGAAGAAATTGAGAAAAGATTCGATTATGTTAAAAAACAATCGGACTGGAAATTTAGAATCTCTTGCTCCTGCTGCTGCTAAGTCGCTTCAGTTGTGTCTGACTCTGTGCGACCCCATAGAGGGCAGCCCACCAGAGCAGATGATTAAAAAAAACAATATTGTGACAAAATGTAAGAGCAAAGACAAAATTAAATCAGATCTAAAGCAGTTTGTTAACAAGAAAGCTAGAGCCTGCGTTTTTGCAGTTCATCTGATATAGTGTAACAACTGAACATCCATCTTGCCATCTTTTGATTCTACTTGCCATAACTTTTGATTATAGATAATTTGGTTGATAAAACACGAATTCCCCAAAATATTTGAAAGGCAGCTGCAAATAGGTTCTTGGAGGTGTGCTGTGCTAAGTCGCTCAGTTGTGCCTGACTCTGTGACCCCATTGACTGTAGCCTCCCAGGCTCCTCTGTCCATGGAGATTCTCCAGGCAAGTATACTGGAATGGGTTGCCATACACTCTTCGAGGGGATCTTCCCAACCCAGGTATCGAACCCAGGTCTTCCGCATTGCAGGCAGATTCTTTACCATCTGGAGAAGAGCATGGCAACCCATTCCAATATTCTTAATTTAGTTCAGTTCAGTCGCTCAGTCATGTCTGACTCTTTGCAACTCCATGGGCTGCAGCATGCCAGGCCTCCCTGTCCTTCACCAACACCCGGAGCTTGCTCAAACTCATATCCATCTAGTCAGTGATGCCATCCAACCATCTCATCCTCTGTCATCCCCTTCTCCTTCCTGCTTCAATCATTCTCAGCATCAGGGTCTTTTCCAATGAGTCAGTCCTTTGCATCAGGTGGCCAAAGTATTGGGGTTTCAGCTTCAGCATCAGTTCTTCCAATGAATATTCAGGACTGATTTCCTTTAGGATGGACTGGTTGGATCTCCTTGTAGTCTAAGGGACTCTCAAAAGTCTTCTCCAACACCACAGTTCAAAAGCATCAATTCTTCAGTGCTCAGCTTTACTTAGGGTCCAACTCTCTTATCATGTATGGATAAGACTAGTCATCTAGTCTAGTTGACTAGACGGACATTTGTTGGTAAAGTAATGTCTCTGCTTTTTAATACGCTGTCTAGGTTGGTCATAACTTTTCTTCCAAGGAGCAAGTGTCTTTTAATTTCATGGCTTCAGCCACCATTTGCAGTGATTTTGGAGCCCCCCAAAATAAAGTTTCTCACTGTTTCCCCATCTATTTGGCATGAAGTGATGGAACTGGATGCCATGATCTTAGTTTTCTGAATACTGAGTTTTAAGCTAACTTTTTCACTCTCCTCTTTCATTTTCATCAAGAGGCTCTTTAGCTCTTCTTCACTTTCTTTTTTTGTTTGTTTCAGTTTTTTGTGTTTTTTTTTTTGACAGGAAATAGCATTTATTGGTGAGTATGATTAAGGAGGGGACAGCGCTGATGCTCATGAGTGCAGGGCCCGCCATTTGTCCAGGGGACCATGATTAGAGATGTATTTGACCCCACAGCTGTCCAGGATGAGTTGCTTTTCTGCCACAAGGTTTTCAAATTCATCTATGTTGAACTTGGTAAATCCCCACTTCTTGGAGATGTGGATGTTCTGGCGGCCAGGGAACTTGAACTTTGCCCGGTGGAGGGCTTCAATCACATGCTCCTTGTTCTGCAGCTTGATGTGGATGGACATTATGACCTGGCCAATGTGGGCCCTGGCCACTGTGCCCTGGGGCTTTCCAAAGGCACCATACATACCTGTCTGGAGTCTATCAGCTCCAGTGCAAGATAACGTCTTGTTGATGCAGATGACATGAAAGAAGTCGAGCCACACTCAGATGTGAAAACCATCTTTGCCACAGCTTTTCACCATGTACTTGTTGGCACAAATATGGGCAGCCTCCAGGCTTCAGAGGAGAGCTGCTCATACTCATATGACACCATGTGGCCACAGAGTGAGAACTCATCCACTTTGGCTTTCTTATGCCCCAAGTCGAAGATGTGGATCTTAGCATCAGGGACACCTCGGCAGAAGCGGGACTTTGGGTACAGCTTGTTCTTCCAATACCTGTAACACCGGGTGGGGCGACAGCCCATGGCGACACCAGGATCTTCAGTGGCGTGCTGAAGGGAAAGAGCTCTTCTTCACTTTCTGCCATAAGGGTGGTGTCATCTCCGTATCTGAGGTTATTGGTATTTCTCCTGGCAATCTTGATTCCAGCTAATGCCTCATCCAGCACAGAATTTCTCATAAAGTATCTGCATATAAGTTAAATAAGCATGGGGACAATATACAGCCTTGACGTATATATTGACGTATATACTCCTTTACCTATTTAGAACCAGTGTGTTGTTCCATGTCCACTTCTGTTTCTTCTTGGCCTGCATAAACATTTCTCAGGAGGCAGGTTAGGTGGTCTGGTATTTCCATCTCTTTAAGAATTTTCCACAGTTTGTCGTGATCTACACAGTCAAAGGCTTTGGCATAGTCAATAAAGCAAAAGTAGATACTTTTCTTGGAGAAGGCAATGGCAACCCACTCCAGTACTCTTGCCTGGAGAATCCCATGGACAGAGAAGCCTGGTAGGCTGCAGTCCATGGGGTCGCTAAGAGTTGGACACAACTGAGCAATTTCACTTTCACTTTTCACTTTCATGCATTGGAGAAGGAAATGGCAATCCACTCCAGTGTTCTTGCCTGGAGAATCCCAGGGACGGGGGAGCCTGGTGGGCTGCCGTCTCTGGGGTCGCACAGAGTCAGACACGACTGAAGGGACTTAGCAGCAGCAGCAGCAGATAGTTTTCTGGAACTCTCTTGCTTTTTCAATGATCCAACAGATGTTGGCAATTTGATCTCTGGCTCCTCTGCCTTTTCTAAAGCCAGCTTGAACATCTGGAAGTTCATGGTTCCTGTACTGTTGAAGCCTTGTTTGGAGAATTTTGAGCATTACTTTATTAGCGTGTGAGATGAGTGCAATTGTGCGGTAGTTTGAACATTCTTTGGCATTGCCTTTCTTTGGGATTGGAATAAAAACTGACCTTTTCCAGTCCTGTGGCCACTGCTGAGTTTTCCAGTATCCCAGTTTGCTGGCATATTGAGTGCAGCACTTTCACAGCATCATCTTTTAGGATTTGAAATAGCTCAACTGGAATGCCATCACCTCCACTAGCTTTATTCATAGTGATGCTTCCTAAGGCCCACTTGACTTTGCATTCCAGGATGTCTGGCTCTAGGTGAGTGATCACACCATCACAATGTGATTATCTGGTCATGAAGATCTTTTTTGTATAGTTTTTCTGTGTATTCTTGCCACTTTTTCTTAATATCTTCTGCTTCTGTTAGGTCCATACCATTTCTGTCCTTTATTGTGCCCATCTTTGCATGAAATGTTCCCTTGGTATATCTAATTTTCTTGAAGAGATCTCTAGTCTTTCCCATTCTATTATTTTCCTCTATTTCTTTGCACTGATCATTGAGGAAGGCTTTTTTAAATCTCTCCTTGCTATTCTTTGGAACTCTGTATTAAAATGGGTATATCTTTCCTTTTCTTCTTTGCCTTTCACTTCTCTTCTCTCAGCTATTTGTAAGGCCTCCTCAGACAACCATTTTGCCTTTTTGCCTTTCTTTTTCTTGGTAATGGTTGTGATCACTGCCTCTGGTACAATGCCATGAACCCCCATCCAAAGTTCTTCAGGGACTCTGTCTATCAGATCTAATCCCTTGAATCTATTTGTCACTTCCACTGTATAATGATAAGGGATTTTGTTTAGGACATATCTAAATGCCTGAAGTGAAGGGAAGTCACTCAGTCATGTCCGACTCGACCCCATAGACTGTAGCCTACCAAGCTCCTCAGTCCATGGAATTTTCCAGGCAAGAGTACCGGAGTGGGTTGCCATTTCCTTCTCCAGGGGATCTTCCCAAACCAGGGATCGAACCCGGGTCTCCCACACTGTAGGCAGACACTTTACCGTCTGAGCCACCATTCTTGCCTACAGAATGGACATAGGAGCCTGCTGGGCTACAGTCCATAGGGTTGCAAAGAGCTGGACACGACTGAAGCAACTTAGCATGCACACAGTGTTGAGAGAGGATCATTACTCACTCTGTAAAATCTAGGATATTTTTGATAATATGAGGATAAGTATAAATCCATTACCTATGACCGCCCAAAATGAATTGAATTTAGTTCAATGGGCATTTATTGACTGCTCATTTTTACCTTGAAATGTGTCAAGGAATATTAGAGAAGGGAGCCTGGATATAAGACACAATCTCTACCCTCAAAGGGCTTACAGGCTCATGAGCATAGACTGTAATAAAAAGCAAGATAAGGGATTTCAAATCAAAATGCAGTAAATAATAGATTGAAGCTATAGGAGTTTTGAAGGGTGGTTATTTCTGTATGGAAAGTGGGGGGTGGTGCATGTGAGCTAAGGGAAAGCAGAACAAATCAGTCAACTCTACTTTGGTGACAGATATATCCAGACTTTTACTCCACTACCAAGATAAAGGAAGACTTATCAGAGGAGCCCTGATTACAGAGGGTGTGGTTTAGAGAGTGAAGATGTGGAGAGAGGAATCATGAGTAAATGAACATTTTTGTAAAGGTGTGATAGAGGGTAAGCACCTAGTGGGACTGATATGGTCCAGTGTATGAACAGAATATTAAACACTCAAATTGACATTATTATTGTTGTTATATTGAAGAATATACCTGTACGAATCACAGAAATCAGCAAAACTCCTAAGAAGTTGATGTCCTAAAATAGTAAAAGAAACCTGTGCATTTCCAAGTTCATCACACTTTGACAGACCTGTTTTTAAAAATCCAGATACCACAAAAGTGATATTCTTTCATGGATTTTCAATGAGGTAAAGGAAATGCAATGATTAATACTTAGAAATAAGAAATATGCACTTTTTATATTGCCTTTCTAAAGGCAATTTCTATATTTCTTCTTTGGACAGACGCTGTGAATCAACACAAGCATTCCCTGAGACAGCATAGACCACATTTATGATTTCAAGATTTTATTTTGCTTTATCTTGCCATTTTTTTCACCTAAGTTAATATGTTTGAATAATTGAGGCTTTTTTTCTTTAGAATGCTATTACTCTTTCTCACCTGCACTGGGCTTTTCCTCGTGGAAAGAAAGACAAATCCAAATAGGCAATACAAATATCCCTCTTCATTAACTACTTTTTCATTTAAATATATCCCCTGGAGAGGGAATGGCTACCCACTGCAGTATTCTTGCCTGGAGAATCCCATGGACAGAGGAGCCTGGTGGGCTATGGTTCATGGACTGAGCAACTAACACTTTTACTTTTTCACTTTCATTTAAATATATATGCTATCTTCTTTCTGGGAAGAATTCAAGGACTCGAAGTAATCCCTTTAAATGCGGGCCCAGCGTTCCCGGTGCCTTTGGCATCGTTTCAGTGTGCGGCACAGCACCTGCCTGTTGTTTTCAACTTTGGACTCCACTCTCTGGTCGTCTCATGAAAAATGTTTTCCTCGGCAAAGTGTGGTGTGTTTTTAACCGATTCCAATAGACCGTCAACCCATGCTCCTTCTTTGTGTCTGCACACAATGAGTGATTCCCAGACTCCGGGCGGCGTGGGGTGGGGAGCGGGGGATACTTTCTACCGGACCGGACCGATCCCCAGACAGACTCCGGCCCTCACCTCAGAGATTCAGAAGGCGGCCTGTCGGGCCTGGCAGCCCAGCCCCTCGGAGAAGAGCAGGTAGAGCCCACCGGAGACCCAGCAGCCGTGCCCGCGTCTGGGCCTCCGCACGACAGACTCGAGCATCCCCGCCGCTCCCTTGAGAGGCTCCAGCATCCCTCGGCCTTGAGGTCCCGGGCGGCCGCGACTCCTGAGCCAGGATCCACAGTGGTTCCGCGGCCTTGATCCGCAGGGCCGGGTGGAAGAGCCGCGCCGCCAGATGTCAGGGCTGCGGCTGCTAAGCGCCGGCCTCCGGGCAGCGAGCTCCCTGCCGCGCCCCGGGAGCCCAGCCCCGCCCGAGTGGGGACCCGAGGACAAGGCTAGCCGAGCGGATCGGAAGCAACCTCAGCCCGGCTCCAGCCCCATGCACCTTCCCGGTCGCCCCAGAAAGCCGGGGAAGGGTGAAAGGGCGGCGGGAGGGCGGCGTGCCCTCCTCCCTCTGCTGCCCGCGGGCTCTCCCAGCTTGCCGGGATTGCTCTGCGCCCTGGGGGCCTCAGCCCTGAGCCATCCGCCGCGCCAGCCGCAGCCCGGGCGCGGCCTTCTGGCTCTGTTAGCAGGCACAGCCCCACGCCCTTCCGGCTCCCAGGCTCTGCTATTTCAAGAATTTTAGGGGGAAAAATGTGCACTGGCGAGGTGGGGGCCCACGCAGCCGGGGAAACTCGTGAAGCAGGCTGGCAGGCACGGCCTGGATGCAGTGACCTCTGCCCTCTAAGGGTGTCCCCAGCTTTGCTGATCGCAGGGGTGGAGTGGGGGTTTTTTTTCTGTCTCCCAAATTTACTCTGAAATCGAGTCTCTGGTGAGTGAAGGTCCACATGATTATATCACGTCCATAGCAGTCGCGCTGTGTCCTATATGGGTACGGGGTACTCGCCACGCAGACTGAGGTCCCCAGAGACGCTGAGTCTCTCGGCCCCAGGGCTTATGCTTGTTTTCTGGATGGAACAGGCCTCCGAATTCCTCCAGGAACGTCTCAGTAAGTAGGGGTGGGTGTGCGTGTGTGTGCAATGATTCCTATGACCTCACAGGTGTGTTATTAATATAAGACCAAATAGACTTAAGTGCAATAATACATCGTGTACTTGTAGATACCTTTTTAAATAGATGAAGAAATTTCTGCGATCTTGAAGATCAACTTGTCAAAGCATAGTATTTCCAGTCCTCGTTTAATTAAAAAACCTGCATTCTGTAGAGATTCGATGGACGTGTCTAGCTAGCACCTTTGGAGTTCCAAATTGAATCTCCATTCATTTTCACAATGGAACACTTGTCAGAGGAACTGCCATTGCAGGGCACTCTTCCTCAAAACTGTAAGCCGCCTTCAGGCAGGAATAGTTTTCATTCATCTTTGATTTTCCCCTGCGCAAAAGTACTCAATAAATGATTGTTAAATGATTACACCACACCCTCCAATCCTTACATTTTCTATAAATTCTAAAGGAGGAATGTAGGAAGGGGGCGGTGGGGAGGAAAGATACCAAATAAAAGTGAACGATTTATTAGTCCAAGCTGGGGCACATTTGCAAGACAGTGATAATGCTTAGAATCAATTTGTTAATCAAATCTTTTTGGTTTTAGGACTATCATGGGCAGGAAGTGGAAATGATCCACATTCTCCCGCTTTTTTTTTAATGCCAATAAGTGGATACATTTCTTTGGGATATATTTTGCTTTCTTCTCTTTTTTTTTCTTTCTTTCTATATATTAGGTGTGGTGTAAGCCATTATACTTCAAAGTATGCCTTGCTGGCCTTTGAAACCTTAGATGCTTTGGATTTACCGGTAGCTAATCTCATATTTCTCACTTTTTATCTTTTCACTGGCACCCTACCATAACATACATTGGAGAAATCTGGTTTATATACCTAAAATACTTCACTTGGGCACATGACCTACAAATACTAAAATCCATTAGCTGCCTTTATTGTTGCTTTTTAGCTCTCAATGATACTTTTGTATCTTTGTTCCGTACCCTTTGAGTGTACTCCACAGCCTTTTCTATT
This sequence comes from Bubalus bubalis, assembly GCF_019923935.1. Classification (NCBI taxonomy): domain Eukaryota; kingdom Metazoa; phylum Chordata; class Mammalia; order Artiodactyla; family Bovidae; genus Bubalus; species Bubalus bubalis. Next base: position 41,527,578 of record NC_059166.1, read on the forward strand.
CCTAAATATCTGAAGAACCTGTGTTGTTAATAGGTAATATCAGCACACACATTCTTATTATTTAGCTGATAATAATTTTCATAAAGGATTCATTTTGTGCCCACTCATATAATGGCAGTTAAACATTGCCATCACTGATGCATTACAAAACGTTCATTCTGGACAACATACTGTCTAGAAAGTTTTCTACTAATACTAGAAATCTCTAGATACCTCATCACTATCATTGTTTCTGAATTTCTGTAGACCAGTTGTAAGGAAGATAAGCCTTTTGTCTAATTTTAGACTACTAAAAAATATTTGTTTTAGTCTGAACTTTAGGCTTAAGCACTTGAATTTTTGTACTACTTTTACTGTTTTGTACAAGTGCCAAGTATCCATTCTTCTCAGGTTGTAAATAAAATATGGTTCAGAATACCATCTCTATTTGCAGCGCCAGGAAAAACTGCTGTTAAACTTATAACTCGATAACCTTATTCTTTTAGCAATTTTACCTCCGTTGTGATTTTTAATGAAGTCCTTATTGCTTTTTTTTTTTTTTTCCTTGACCTACTTTCAAGAGCTTTCATATACAACGTGTTTTCAGTGGTGGTGATTTCTGTAGTGTGTAGGAGAGTCTTAAATCGCGGTGGAACAGATTAGTTGGCTATCATTTATTCCATAAATGTCTTCGTGGTTTCAAATCACCTGGTTCCAACGTCCACAATTTCACAGTCTGAAATCTTTTAAGCTCTGCTTTTCATGGGTTTGCTCCGTTCTCCAAACTGAGGACTGACTGGACCTCATTCTGCTGTGATCCAATTGTTATTTTTCTTTGTTGCCTCCACCCCCTAGAGATTGTATTTTCAAGGGAGATGCGTTCTTGGGGCTGCAGAGAGTGGGACGAGATCTGGTACCTCAGGCAATAGGAGGAGATCCCTCCTCCGCATCCCGGTGAGAAGCTGGGGACAATTTTGACAGTTCAGTCTCGCTTTGGCTCTCGGGCTTGTGGTCCATGGGTCGGTTTTACCTGCTCCCACTTCGCCTGCCTCTGGCCTGCCTTCGGGCCAATAGCAAATGCAGCCCTTACCCCACCCCACCCAGAGCGCTCCCTCACCCGTTCTCTTGGGGAACTGGGGCATGTGTCCGTAGAAGATTTCGGGGACTGGGGAAAGCCACGCCGGATCCGGACGCTCGAAAGGGCAGCCCCTCCCTAAGCTTTTCCCCGCGTCGCGGCACCCACGTGACCGAGAACAGGCCTCCACCGGCCCGCCCCTTTCGTCCGCTGCTGCCCACTTCCCGCTCGCGGTAAGTAAACCGCGGTTTTCCGCACAGCCCAACCCCGCCCTCCTCCTTTCCCCTTCCCTTCACCTCCCTCCGGCTCCCTCGCACCACTCTACCCGCCCCCATCCTCCCCACTGGGCCCTTTGTACGTGCTCGGCGGCGTGCGAGCGCGCCCGGCACGTGACCCCGCCGAACGTGGCATTGTGTTATCACGTGACCCAGGTGCGTACGCGACGGAGCGGGGTGTGAAGATGGCGGACGAAGAGGCCGAGCAGGAGAGGTTGAGTCGCGGCGGAGGCGGCTGCGCCGCGGAGCTGCAGCGCCTGGGCGAGCGGCTCCAGGAGCTGGAGCGGCAGCTGCGGGAGAGCCGGGTGCCGGCCGTGGAGGCGGCCACGGAGTACTGTCAGCAGCTGTGCCAGGTGAGGGCGCCTGGGGTCCCCTCCCCCTTTCCCCCTGCTAGAGGGGGAAGAGGGCGAGCGAGCGCCTGGCGGCCGAGCGGTGGTCGGCGCTGCCTTGGCATCGTCGGCGCCGCCGCCCGGGCGGGAGCGGCGAGTACCAGGAAGACGCCTTTGTGTAGCTGCCGTTGTGGCTGCTGTTGTCGGCTGGGGGAAGGGAGTTGTGGTCAGGATGGAAAATCCCCCCTCCTCTTTCCTTCCCCGAACTCGGGACTGCGCGGTCCCCGAGACCGAGAGATGCAGACGCCGAGGTCTGGAGCCCTCCTCTCTGTGGGAGAGGGTAAGCGGGGAATGCAGGCTAGGTTCGCTTCCTCCTCTTATTGTGCACTGGGGATTACCGCGCCCCGCGCCTCTGCGCCCCTGCTTCCCACTCCGACGGGCCTGCGCCCCCACTGGTTTGATTCCTTTGCCTCCGCTAGCTTGCTTTCATCCGTCCCGCCCCCCGGTCCCGTTCTCGCTGTCTCCCGGCCTTTGTTGTTCGAGTTTCCCTTTAGGACTGAAGGGGCCTTTGTTGATGTTCCGAGGAGCAGTCCCCGCCGACCCCTTCTAGCCGGCGAGACGTTCGGGGGTAGGGGGGCGGAGATTGTCCCCTCCTGCCTTTACTTGCTAGGAGCCCCGCTTCCATGGTAAAGGTTGCTCTCCTCGGCGGAGGAAAGCTGTGTGTGTATCCTAGGGTCGAATGTCTCTATGGGGTGGCTTCTCCAGAGTCCGGTTCTCTTTTGCTTTCACCCTTGGAGGAGTGTGTTTTCCTCTCTGCCCTTCCTCCCCCGTCTACCACCCCCTATCACTTAGAGCCGTCCCTGTTTGGCCTCCCGGTGGAACGGAGACGATTATGTGGACCCGTGCTCAGGTCAGCTTCAGGCCTTACCCTCCTTTTTTTTGCAACAAGGACACTGCTTTTCAGTAACTGCGTTCTAACCAGGATTTGGAATGTTAATAGCACTGTTTGATAGAAATCGGGGAGTTTGTGTCTACATTTGGACTTGATTACATACCCTCCAGTTAAGTTTGAAATTTCAAGGTGCTGCTGCTGGCTATGGTGAAAATTTTGGTTAGATTATTTTCTTGAGGAAGCAAAAGAATTTATACGCGTCGCATTTCGAGTTAGCTTGTGAACACATTATAGAGAAGTTGTTTCCGAAAGATACTGAACTTAAGGTGGAACAATGGTGGGCCGTTTTAGCATATCAGAGTCGATCACATTTTCACTTAATTTTTAGCCTCCACGTTCTGAAATCTTTACAAGATCAGGGATACTTGATACCATACTCAAAATTCTCCATTGTTGTTTGCACCTTATTGTCACAGATTATTTGATAGTGGTTCATTTTCTTGAAACAAGCAAACCAAAAACAACTCTGTGAGACCGCAAGATGACTTTCTGGGAATAAATGCAATGTGAAAGCCACCCTCTTAAAGTAATATAGGTCTGGTGAATACCTATGGCATAATTAGAGATTATGTCATTCCTTTGAATCCTAGGTTTAAAGAATTGTTGAAATTTACTAATTTCACTATCCTGACTGTAACCATTCATTCCTAATTGGCCTTGTAGATATTAAAGTTTACTTAGATTTTTTGTTTTAAAAAGCCACAAAACTTTAGTAAGATATGCATAAAAGGAGCTCTTTCATTTGTAAGTGAAGTTAGCTTTTTAGTCCGTGAAAAGTGTATCTTAGCTGAAAGACATTTTTCAGGTAGCAGTTTCCATTGATGGATTTAAGGCTGATTACTGTAAATACTCTTGACCAGCTGTAATTATAAGCAGAATTAATAATTCTGGGAAAGTGAAGTCTCATGCAAGTCGGTCTTCATCTGGAGGGTGTGCAACATAGAGAGTTGTCACTTTAAAATGATTTTTCATGTATGAAGCAGTCTTCCTTTTTTGTCAACATGAAAGAAATTTCCTGTAGCAGTTTTAAGTGTTCAGTCTTACAACATGTACTTTGTTTATACTGACGAGTGTTACTTGAAATAGTAATAAAACAAATGCTGGGTTTGTGAATTTCAAAAATAATGAAGTATTGCAGGCACTAAAATCCTGCAATAATGTAACTGCATTTAAAAGTGGTCTCCATTATTTGAATATGAGGGTGTATCCGCTGTAGAACATTTTCTTTATGTGTGTGTGTGTGTGTGTATGTATTTGGTTACCTATTTGGTCTTGCCAGATGGGAGGTAACTGGAAACAATTGTTTCTTTAAAATTGTATCATAGCCATTGTTACTTAACATTTCAGATAGGAATTGAGCAGAGCAATGGTTAACAAACAATTACAGAATTTATTAGAGAGGTCTAATGTGCTAGAAATACTAGGAGCTATAAATTGCATCTACCTTTATTATTTAGCTTTTTCTCTCAGGTTTCCTTGTAAAACTGGGATATTCACATGCTTCAGGAATGCAAAGATGAATAAATATTTGTCAGAGTTAGTGTGCTTCAGAGTTAACATTCTGTGAGTGTTGATGCTTAGTGCTTGTGTAATCCTCATTGTTGCATTTATTTTAAAATATGACTTAGTTTATATCCTGAATTTTTTACCTCAACAAAAGGTGAATTCTGGAGAATGAAGTGAAACCAACAGAAGTAAAATTGCTTACTCTTTTCTGTTACAGATTTTTCTTTCTTTTTGAATGAGGTATAGGAGAGTAACAGATTTCTTGAGTTCTGAGAACTCTTTCATTTCTAAAATAGAAATGAAAAATGTTTAAGTTCTTCTTAATGTTAACAGTATTGTTTTGCTCTTTATATTGGGTTGCTTCCTGGAAGCATGCCTCACTTCTACATGAGCATTTGCTTTAAGCTTAAAAGGAAAAGGAGGGGAAGATGGTAGAGGATGGGTACATGGGAGTGTCTGTAAAGAAAAAATCTTAGATTTCTTTATATCTTTATAAGCTAGTTGTAATCTGGATAATGCTTACTTTTTAAAAAACCAAATTAGAATAAAAATATCTGTTGTCATTATTATATTTAAAAACTGATTGTAGTTGGGACTTGGGACTCTTTATTGTATTAGACTAGACCAGCATTCACTCACGCATTCAGCATTATTTTTGAATACCTGCACCGTGGACCAGGTAACCATGAGTGTGGTCCTTGGTCACAAGGATTCTACAGTCTCTGGAGAAAGACAAATAATTGCAGCAAAATGTGATTTATATCTTTTATACGGAACACTGTTTATTTGGAAGTTTCAGCAAAGGCATTCCAGTAGAAGAATTGTTCTGAAAGGATTTTAAAATGACTGTTCATTTAAAAAGTTATACCATTGTAATAGTTGAAGAATGAGTTGCTGGAGCATGGTGTCTGTTGACAGCATTATATACTGGACTGGATGACTGCTTGATGAATGAGTAATGACTGTTTTTTGGTTATTATCAAAACTGATGACCATTTTTTAAAATTTTTTTTAAAATTTTATTTATTTGGCTGCACCAGGTTCAGTTGTGATATGAGATCTTCAGTCTTCATTGTTACATGTGGGATACTTAGTTGTGGCATGCAGGATCTAGTTCTTGAGTTGGGAGTGTGGAATCTTAGCCAGCGGACCACCAGGGAAGTCCCTAATAATTATTTTTAAAGGTGGAATTCCTGTCATGGAAATTCAGTTGCATATCATACACACACACACACACACACACATCTCATACCTTTGTTCATATCATAATGCATATCAGCAGTGCTTCTCAACTAGGCATAGTGCTTTTCCCACTGCATTTCTCTCTTCAAGGACATTTGGAAATATGTGGGTCAGTTGTTTGGTTATTCCAGTGACTGGGGTTGTGATAACTGGCATTTAGTGCTCATGGCCATGGATGCTACATTTTCTGAAGTCACCAAGACAGTTGGACACCATTGAAATGTACCGCTCTGCCTAAAGACCCACAGTTCCCTTTTGAGAAACAGTGGCAAGAAAGAAAAGGAATATATTCATGTTTTTGGTTGTTATGTTCTTTTTACATTAATATATAGGTATATTGGGCTTCCCTGCTGCCTCAGACAATAAAGAAACCACTTGCAATGCTGGAGACCTGGGTTTGATCCCTGGGTTGGGAAGATCTCCTGAAGGAGGTCATGGCAACCCACTCCAGTATTCTTGCCTGGAGAATCCCCCATGGACAGAGGAGCCTGGCAGGCTACAGTCCATGGGGTTGCAGAGTCAGATATGACTGAGCAACTAGGCACATAGGTATATTAAGAAATGTAGTTAATCTGGAACAGATCCAGGCCAGTGCTTTTTGACCGTTGTGTAAGTGCACACTGAGCTTCAGTGCACATTGAATGTGAGCATTTCTACTTTCTTAGCACAGATTACAAGCAATTACTTAAACGGTAAAGCATCTGCCTACAATGCGGAAGACCTGGGTTCGCTCCCTGGGTCGGGAATATCCTCTGGAGAAGGAAATGGCAACCCACTCAAGTACCCTTGCCTGGAAAATCCCATGGATGGAGGAATGTGGTAGACTACAGTCCATGGGGTCGCAAAGAGTCGAACACGACTGAGTGACTTTCACTTCATTTCACTTAAACAGTTACTCAAACAATTCACTTTTACTAGGGTTAAAAAGGTGACAAATTCAGCATACTTAGTTGACCTGATTAAAGCAGAGATTTGACCTTTTGATATCACTGAAATTCTGTGCTTATAAGATGATACAGGAGACTAGTAAGATGTAAACGAATAAGATAAGATGTAAAAATCACTTTAGGTACATCCTTGGCGGTCCAGTGGTTAGATTTCTGCTTCCACTGCAGGGGGCGTGAGAGTCAATCCCTGGTCTCATAGGTGAGCTAGGATCTCACATGCCAAGTGGCAAAGCATTGTTCCCTCCCCAACCCCCCAAAAAAGAAAAGATTTAAATGTCACTTCAAGATGACAGTTGAAGAGAGTCAAAAGGCTGTGTTATCACTAACATACTTGCTTTATTTTTTATTCTCTTTTTAAATTGAAAATGTGGTATGTTAAAATAATTTTTTAAAAGACGAACACTGAAAACTTGATCTCCTTCCCACCCTAGGCGTCCAGTCACCTTCCACAAAGACAGTCCCTTAATAGTATTTTATGGATCTTTCTAGAAATGCCATTTACTCTTTTAAGAAAAAATTTAAAAATGAAGGCATAGTGTACAGTGCATCTTTGTTTCACCAAAAAAAAAAAAAAAAAAGGTATCTGAGAGCATTTTGTAGCTGCACGTGTAAACCTGTGGCTTTCTGTTTTAAATTGTATATTGATTCCTGTCTGTGTCTTAATCAGTTAATTGTTGGTGATTATTTAAAAGAATAATTTAATTTCACGAGCAGTAGTTTCAGTAGAATTCAAAATAGGTAGTAAGCACCTCAGCCTGGGGTATCAGAAGGCTTTATTGAAGAGATAGGATTTGACTTAGACCCTAATGCCTTTATTAAAACTATGTTTAGTGCCTTATTGGTGTAAGAAACAAAAATGAAATTAAAACTGTTGAGAGCTACTCAGTTAAAATTGTGCAGTTACAGTATATCTTTGTATATGTTTCTTTCATCTATGTGATACAAGTTGATTCTTTTGTCTGCATGTTTTGCTTCCTTTTAATTGTAGTGGCAAGAATTTTGAAAATTCTTAAAGTTCTCCTTGAGAAACCAGACTTGATTGATAGAGACTATCTTAATTTGTAGGTCACTTCAAATCAGAAGAAAAGATGGCTTGCTTGTTAATTAGTGATAATTACTTTAGGTATTGAGGGAGTAATAAGTCATTTAAACTTCAAAAGTTGAGGTAATGCTCAGGGGAAATAATTTAAGTGTTCATAATTAGAATGATTGCATGCTAGAGACATTAAATTCCGCTTTCCAGAATATACTTTTACCAGTTTTAGCAAAGGAAAGCCTTACCAAATTTTGTTGTCTCCTTCTTAACACTTCTTGGTCCTAACTTAAAATAGGGGAAGGGAAGATGTATTCTGCAATTGCCATTCATAATATTTTATATTACTAACCTGCAAAACCAAGGATTTTTAAAAATACATGGTCTTAACTATGAAACTGCTGCTGCACTTACTTTCCTTGAGATTCTTTCAAAGTTGAGAAATGACATGATTTTTCTCAACTGCCACACAAATTCAGTTCATAAAATTAACCAACCAATATGTGAGTAGCCTGGCTTCTAAAATGGAAAGTTTACTTATTATTAATGTGTTTGTCAGATACCCTGTGTAACTTTTAACTATGTATTTTCCAGGAGAGTCTCTTGATTCATTGTTTCTCTTTTAGCATTTAGAGTTGCACAGTGCACCTCATTAGAAAAAATGTTACCTTTCCCGCCTTACCTATATTTAGCCAAGATTTGTTAAAATTCAATCAATTACATATATATTTTGAAATTTATTTTAAACAAATATTTAAATTCCTCTTATGTGGGAGCACTAAGAGAGCTATGGAGACTTGTAGCATAGAGTTTACAAGATCTGGCACATATATTCATAGTTAAGTAATACTATTAGATAGTAAAGTACCTGGTGATACAGTAAATAGAGTGTGAATTAAGGAAAACTAGATGGAAATGGCAACCCCACTCCAGTGTTCTTTCCTGGAGAATCCCAGCAACGGGGGAGCCTGGTGGGCTGCCGTCTCTGGGGTCGCACAGAGTCGGACACGACTGGAGCGAATTAGCAGCAGCAGCAGAGCATTTTGAAATTACTTAAATTAACTAAAAATTGAACAGGAAAGGAAAGCACTGTTTATGTTGGGTCTTAAATATGGGTAACTAATGTTAGAAGGATGAGAATAAACCTCAGAGAACTGGAACAACTTTGGCATCTTGGAGAAAACGTCAGGGGCTGAGATGAAAAATAGGATAGAAAAGGTAGATTAGAACCAGCTTAAGGGTGTAAGATCCAAACCAAGGAGTTTTAACTGATCTTTGTAAGTGTAGATGATATATAGTTACCATTTCCTGAAGACTTGCGCTTCCAAGTTTGAGGTCCTGGCATATTTAGAAGTTCAGAATCTTACAGCCTTTGTTTTTTTTTGAAATCTCCTGTATCAGTTAATGCCAGGTAACTACTCAACTACAGTGGTGCTAAAAGAGTAGCCCGTTTTTATTACTGTTATCAAGTTTATGGGTCTGATGGATAGTTCTGCAGTCAGCTGGTTGGTTGTCTGAACTGAATGATCCCAGATGATCCCATTCATGTCTCGCAGTTGGTAGTTTGGTTGAGGAGCCCCAGTTAAGTTGGCTAGTCTCTGCTCCACTCTTACCCTCTACCTACCCTCTAGTGAGGTAGCCTCAATTTCTTCACTTTGCAGCAGGAATGCCAGTTCCCTTGAACAACTGCTTTCCAAGCTTCTGATTGTGTCATGACCCACTGGCTCAACAAGTAGTCAAAATCAGCCTCTTTGGGTATAGGGAGATGTGATTTTTCAGGGACCAATTTTATAACAATCTGTGACATATCCCGATGGTGTAATCCTTCACCTAGAGCCAGACATACTAGAATGTGAAGTCAAGTGGGCCTTAGGAAGCATCACTACAAACAAAGCTAGTGAGGTGATGGAATTCCAGTTGAGCTATTTCACATCCTAAAAGATGATGCTGTGAAAGTGCTGCAGTCAATATGCCGGCAAATTTGGAAAACTCAGCAGTGGCCATAGGACTGGAAAAGGTCAGTTTTCTTTCTAATCCCAAAGAAAGGCAGTGCCAAAGAATGTTCAAACTACCACACAATTGCACTCATCTCGCATGCTAGCAAAGTGATGCTCAAAATTCTCCAAGCCAGAGTTAAACGATACATGAACCGTGAACTTCCAGATGTTCAAGCTGGTTTTAGAAGAGGCAGAAGAACCAGAGATCAAATTGCCAACATCTGTTGGATCATCGAAAAAGCAAGAGAGTTCCAGAAAAAAACATCTATTTCTGCTTTATTGACTATGCCAAAGCCTTTGACTGTGTGGATCACAACAAACTGTGGAAAACTCTTCAAGAGATGGGAATACCAGATCACCTGACCTGCCTCCTGAGAAATCCTTACGCGGGTCAAGAAGCAACAGAACTGGACTTGGAACAACAGACTGGTTTCAAATCGGGAAAGGAGTACATCAAGGCTGTATATTGTCACCCTGCTTATTTAATGTATATGCAGAGTACATCATGAGAATGTATGGACTGGATGAAGCACAAGCTGGAATCAAGATTGTCAGGGTCAATAACCTCAGATATGCAGATGACATCACCCTTATGGCAGAAAGCGAAGAAGAACTAAAGAAAAGAGCCTCCTGATGAAAGTGAAAGAGAGAGTGAGAAAGTTGGCTTAAAACTCAACATTCAGAAAACTAAGATCATGGCATCTGGTCCATCACTTAATGGCAAATAGATGGGGAAACAGTGGAAACAGTGACAGATTTTATTTTGGGAGGCTCCAAAATCACTGCAGATAGGGACTGCAGCCATAAAATTAAGACGCTTGCTTCTTGGAAGAAAAGTTATGACCAACCTAGACAGCTTATTAAAAACAGAGACATTACTTTGCCAACAAAGGTCCATCTAGTCAAAGCTATGGTTTTCCCAGTAGTCCTGTATGGATGTGAGAGTTGGATCCTAAATAAAGCTGAGTGCCGAAGAATTGATGCTTTTGAACTGTGGAGTTGGGAAGACTCTTGAGAGTCCCTTGGACAGCAAGGAAATCAGCCAGTCCATCTGACAGGAAATCAGTCTTGAATATTCATTGGAAGGACTGATGCTGAAGCTGAAACTCCAGTACTTTGGCCACCTGATGTGAAGAACTGACTCATTGGAAAAGACCCTGATGCTGGGAAAGATTGAAGGCAGGAGGAGAAGGGGATGACAGAGGATGAGATGGTTGGATGGCATCACTGACTCAATGGACATGAATTTTAGTAAACTCTGGGAGTTGAAGATGGACAGGGAGGCCTGGCATGCTGCAGTCCATGGGGTCGCAAAGAGTTGGACATGACTGAGCAACTGAATTGAACAGAATGACATATCCCACTTGGGTTTATTCTCCACTGCAATTCCGGGCACTTTTATGGATCAGATTTTTATTCTGTATAGCCCCACCTCTGCTTTCTTCTCACATATATTCTGTGATATTCAAAGATGTTCAAAGATTATTAGATTTTCAAAGCATATCTAATTGCCCCTTTTCTCTCTGGTTGGCAAAAAGCATTTCATTCCTGCTTTCTAATCTCAGTCTCCAAATAGAAAGGCACCCCACCCCATCATTGTACCTTTGGAAAATGTATGGAACAATCTCTCATTTCCCATGGTTCTTTACCTTAATGTTAAACCTAGTCTGTATTTGGTGTTTTGTGTTGTCTCTCTGCCTTACACAATTTAATAATAGCAATATAGTTATTGTCCTAATGTTTGAACTTAATTTTTCTTAACTAATAAACTTCTTTTAACCTGTCATTCAGTTTGTGAAATTCTCCCAACATCCTGCTTTTAACCTTCTACCTCAGTGACAGTCCAGTACTCATGACAGTTTTTTTCAGGTTTGTGTGTGCAGAAACTCAAGAGTCTGCAGATTTTAGAGTTACTCAGCTCAGTAAGATGTGACTTTTTTTTATGGCATCACTTAGTTGTCCACTGAAACAAGATTATCAGGCAGAAATACTTACCTTTACTATGTGTGATACATTCTGTATTCATTTATTATTTTTTGAAAGCTGCTGTTGATTTTGTGATCCACTAATACATCATAACCAACAAATTGGAAAACACTACTTTCGGGGAATTACTGGGCACAATTCACTAATAAGCACAAAGGTAGCCCTTTGTTGTAAGGTGGCCTTCTAGTCTAGTTGATTCAGAACATGCATACATTTTTATTTTAGAGGAGCATCAAAATTAAAATATAATTTAAAATTTCTTATAATGAATGCTAAAAACCCAACATATGTCCAGGGAATCGGTTTGAAAAATGTTGGTACATAGGCTCAAATCCACATTGAAGCTTGAGCCCAGTGATCTCCATTCTTTGTTACTACTTTTTTTCACACTTTCACTATTCACCAGGAATTTTCTGTCTCCATCTAAATTGTTCATTCCTCATTTTGCTGCTTTTGTGACTTTGTTCAAAGGAGCAGTGTTATGCAGTGAAAAGTCAGATGTCTTTGAGTTCAAATAGGAGGTCTACAGCAATCCACACAAGGTTTTACTCATACTTTGTCTGGGGTGAGGATGAAGCTTGGCATTAGAGACTAGATCGAACAGATTGAAGAGGAAAAGAATTAATGTTCAATGCAGGCACTATTAGATGCTTTACTAACAGTGAATTGTTTAATCTGAAGACCTATGAGGTCATAGGATTAAGAACTGTTTAGTCTGTTTAAATGTTTGTTTACCCAAATTGCCTGTTAAGATCTCATCTTTGCTATATAATGCTTGTTCATTATGACATTGATTTATCAGGAAATGTTCAGTGTTGTCAGGCATTTGTTTAGGAAGACTGAGCTATGTGGATAAATGGTCAAAATGAAGCAGTTCTTTAAAACACGATTTTCAAATATATGGATAATGTATTCGTGTGGAAGATTTGGCATCCTTAGTGATGCCTGACATATAGGCAGTGTTACAGTGTGTGTTCAGTTACCTAGTCATGTCCAGCTCTTTGCAACCCCATGGACTGCAGCACACCAGGCCTCCCTGTCCCCTCACCATCTCCAGAAGTTTGGTAGGCAATGTTATTTATGTTCTAAGTTTATCACTCCTAGATACAAGCTTTATTTACTTTTTTTTTTTTTTACTATTATTTATTTGTCTGGATTGGGTCTTAGTTGTAGCATGTGGGATCTTAGGGTATTTGGGCTCAGTAGCCGTCATGCGGCCTTTGTTGCTCTGCGGCATGTAGGATCCTAGATCGAATCTGAGTCTTTCCCTTTATTCTACTGCTGCTCTACACTCTCCCAAAAGAGAATGAATGACCTTGTCTTAGAGGCATTAACAAAGCCATCAATGAAGTAGTATATTGTATTTAATTTTTCTACACTAAATAAACTCATTTTTTGGTACTTCAGATTTAAAATATATTTACTTCTCTGGAAGCAGGGCACTGATGTAAATATGTCTAAATAGAGAAACTGTATTTTATCAGAGAAACAGTAAATGTTAAATAATAGTGAAACTTACACATGGAACAGTCCCACAAGTATACTCAGTGTTTATGTTTAATTCTTTCTGAAAATTTATTGAGAGGACCTAGACCATCTTGTATATTCCCTCAAATTTCATATTTTTTTAAAACCGCCGGACTAAAATGGGATATTGCAGATAGCATAATAGACAGTGTGAATAAAATTTATATCCTCAAACAAATTGATCATGAAGTTCATCATCAGCATGAAGATATTTTATAGGGAGAATATCTGAGTGCTTGTAGGAAGAGTATATGAATGCTTGTCATAAACTACTGCTTCTTAGTAATTCAGGATTAACCCTAGTAGTATGTAAAATTGAATATGTTGGCAAGAAATGAGTCAGACTTAGTATATTTAGTATTGTGACCTATTTAGTATTTCTGAAAAGGCAACCTGATTTTGTACATGCTACCTAAAGAGAAATTACTGACACCCAAAAAGACGTTTGAGGATTTACCTATCTTGAGTGAAAACATTTTTAGTGTTTGGTACCCCCCTCCCCCCAGAATCATCTTTTGTTTTACTTGATGGGAAAACCTACCCTGTAGATTCTTTCACATATACTTTGCTTGACAGCCCATTAGATACTGTGAATTAAAGTATTGGAATTCTAAGGGTGTTGATTTTAATTTTCATAAAAATTGTTTATTGTGACCCTTGACATGCTACCTATGACTTTCCTGTTTCTTTATCTTTGAAATTGAGATGCTACAGACTTTTGTTGGTTGTTATAAGAATTGATCAAAGGCATGATTATGTAAAGTGATTGTTGTCATATAAAGTAACATTTTAATTTACACTTAGAGACTACTTTGGAAACACCTTTGATGTTTTATATATGATAATGATCTAGCATAATTTTTTTGCATTAATACTATCATTTCCAGGTCATCTACTATCACTCTGACAATAGCATTAGATTACTGATTTACCAACTTGGTTGAAACCTACATTTTAGAGAACACAGGATTAGATTTTATAATAACTTATGAAAGATCATTTTGTCTTTGGAGAAGGGGTACATATTACTCAATGTGTGTGAATATGCCAGGAGAAGATAATTGACTTTGCAATTAAAATCTTTCCTTTGTCCAAAATTGTAAGACTGGGATTTGAGAGGCTGGGATGAGAGAATCTAGTGTTACCTAGTAACCAAAAGTATAGATTTTGAGCTATGATTTGAATTCCAGCTGTCTTCTCTGGGACTTCAAGCTTGGTTTTGGGCCTCTGTCCTCATCTCTAGACTAGAAGTAAGAATAATATCTGCCTTAAAGCTGCTATGATTAAGATATAATATATGTTGGGTGCTTTGCATATCATGATGCTGGAAGTACAAAGAAACGTTAGCTATTATTTATAATACATTTACAAGTACGAGATCTGAAACTTTCCCTCATAAAAGAATATTTTTCTGTCACCAAGTCAGGTCTGACTCTTTTCGACCCCATAAGAGAATATTAATCTTAGTAAAATACTATTTAGCTTCTTCTCTAGTGGTTTTCAAACTTAAGAAATGAGGGAACTCTCTTTTCCTTCTCCTCCCCCCCCTAAAATCTGACTTGAAATCTTGATGAGTAAAACAGAAAAGTTACAGCTGCGAAACAGTTTGGTAAGTATAAGAATAAAAAATTAATAACACTGTTGCCAGAGATTGTAAAGGGAGTTCAAGCATTGTTCTCTTCAGATGTTATTTTCTTCTTAGATGGTTCTTTTTTCTTTCCCTTTATTCTACTGCTGCTCTACACTCTCCCAAAAGAGAATGAATGACCTTGTCTTAGAGGCATTAACAAAGCCATCAATGAAGTAGTATATTGTATTTAATTTTTCTACACTAAATAAACTCATTTTTTGGTACTTCAGATTTAAAATATATTTACTTCTCTGGAAGCAGGGCACTGATGTAAATATGTCTAAATAGAGAAACTGTATTTTATCAGAGAAACAGTAAATGTTAAATAATAGTGAAACTTACACATGGAACAGTCCCACAAGTATACTCAGTGTTTATGTTTAATTCTTTCTGAAAATTTATTGAGAGGACCTAGACCATCTTGTATATTCCCTCAAATTTCATATTTTTCTCTAAATTATTTATTTTCTTCCTTGGATTTGAGAAGAAGTGACTGTTACCTGGCAAGAGGATCTTTTTATCTGTGACCTTCTTAGATAACCTTTCTGCTAACCCTAATCCTTGCTGCAGACTGGATGGTCTTTTCACCTGTGCATCTTCTCAGAGAACCTTTCCACTTTCCTATTCCTTTACATTTTTCTTTCCATCACTTCTCTCCTTTAACTTATAGAGATGTGTGTGTGTCTTTCTTGTCTTGTTGCTTTGTTGATTATGTCTTCAGATTGTCTTCATTTTTTCTAACCCCTTCTCTCCACATATGAGATGTCTCCTATCCTAAAATTTATTTTCTTTTTAATTTTTAACTGGAGGGTAATTGCTTTATAATGTTGCATTGGTTTCTGTCATACAACAGTGCATATTAGCCGAAAGTATCCATGAAATTAAAAGACGCTTACTCCTTGGAAGGAAAGTTATGACCAACCTAGATAACATTAAAAAGCTGAGACATTACTTTGACAACAAAGGTCCATCTAGTCAAGGCTAAGGTTTTTCCAGTGGTTATGTACAGATGTGAGAGTTGGACTGTGAAGAAAGCTGAGTGCCAAAGAATTGATGCTTTTGAACTGTGGTGTTGGAGAAGACTCTTGAGAGTCCCTTGGACTGCAAGGAGATCCAACCAGTCCATTCTGAAGGAGATCAGCCCTGGGATTTCTTTGGAAGGAATGATGCTAAAGCTGAAACTCCAGTACTTTGGCCACCTCCTGTGAAGATTGACTCATTGGGAAAGACCCTGATGCTGGGAGGGATTGTGGGCAGGAGGAGAAGGGGACGGCAGAGGATGAGATGACTGGATGGCATCACCGACTTGATGGACATGAGTTTGAGTAAACTCTGGGAGTTGGTGATGGAAAGGGAGGCCTGGCGTGCTGCAGTTCATGGGGTCTCAAAGAGTCGGACATGACTGAGCGACTGAACTGATATATATATATATATAACCCCTCCCTCTTGAGCCTCCCCCTGCACCCACCACCATCCCATCCCTCTAGGTCATCACAGAGTGCCGGGCGGGGCTCCCTGTGTTATATAGGAGATTCCCACTAGCTATCTGTTTTGCACATTGTAATGTATTTGTGTCAGTGCCATTTGATTCGTCTCACTTTCTCATTCCCCAGCTGTGTCCACAAGTCCATTCTCTTTGTTTGTGTCTCTCTTCCTGCCCTGCAAATAGGTTCATCAGTACCATTTTTAAATGTATTTCTTTAACTCTTGTTTTCTAGTCTTTCTTGCCAGGCTTTGGAAAAGTACCCCACATGTAGTCTTTTGAAAATTCTCTTTTTAAGGTCCTTTGCTTGGCATATTTGCAATACTTTATTAATTTTAGACCCAGGTAGCAATCCAGCAACTTAGACTATTTCATATGCCTGCAGGTTGTGTTTAATAAAATTTAATTGTCAACATTTTAAAAATCATAAGCTTTCATGTTGACATGAGAGTGATTTCTCCTGAAAAATTAGAAAATTGGGTATTATTGAACTCATTCATGGATACAAGCTGAAGTAATGCTTGCTCAGCCTCTGTTAGCATTTTAAAATGTTTGACCCCATTTTAAGTTGCTCTCCCTTCAATTTATTTACACTGCTCTTCAGAGTCTCCTACCTTTGTGACTGCTCCTTAGTCGTCTTCACTGACTTTTCCTTTCACCTGCTGGAAATGCATGGTCATTATTAGCTAGTATTAATATATTAGTATTTAAGGGGACTAGATCCAACATTTCTGAAAATTTTTGTGGCATTTCTTCAGTGTTCTTTTCTTCCTTTCACTCTTCATTGGTGACCCTCAACCATTTATCCCACCTCATCATCATGCTTGAGACAGGACACTAATCAGGAGGTGGCTTATGTGCCCTGGTTGATAATCCGTGCTTACATACTCATCTTCAGCAGGTATCCACTCTGACAGCCCCCTGTCGTTCTGGATGCGATTTCCAGGGGGTCCCTTCTCTTAGGTCTTGCCACTCTTCTTAACTCTTGCTTTCTGTTCCAACCCCTTGTGGAACCCTTCCTCATGGGAGTTCAGTAGGTACTTTTTTTGTTGTTATTTTCATTTTTATTTATTTACTTATTTATTTTTGGCAGTGCTCAGTCTTTGCTACCGCACAGGCTTTTGTCTAGTTGCAAAGATTGGGGGCTACTCTCTAGTTGCGGTGCTTGGGCTTCTCATTGTGGTGGCTTCTCTTGTTGCGGAGCCCTGTCTCTAGGGTGCCTGAGCTTCAGTAGTTGTGGCTCCCACCCCTTGGAGCACAGGCTCAGTAATTGTGGCACACGGGCTTAGTTGCTCCTTGGCATGTGGGATCTTTCCTGATCAGGGATTGAACCCATGTCTCCTGTATTGGCAGGTGGATTCTTTACCACTGAGCCATCAGGGAGGCCCCAAGTTGGTATTTCTAATTAAACAAGTCTGAAATTGAACCCATTCACGCTCCTCTCCACTCCCCCACCCCCTACCAAAAGAAAGACTGATGGTATTGGTGTAACTACTCCCCTCCCCCTCAAACTTAGTGAAACCTTGAGTCATTTTTAGCTCCACCTTTCACTTCCGCAGCCCAGTCACTGAGTTCTGTTAATTTTATACACACACCGTTTCTTGTATCTTTCTCTGGTTATATCTGATGTACTCTTAGTAACCATTTAGTTTCTTATAACCAAAAAAACCCAACAGAGGTTTTTTTTCATGAAGGTACTTTTCTGTCCCTTCACTTTGCTAATCTGTTTTTTACATTGTCATTAAGATTATGTTATCCTTTCAAAGCATGGGTATCATATTTTTAAAGACTTTTAGAAGGGTAACACAGTGTGGAAGAGTTCAGACACCATGAATTGAAATCCCAGCTCCACTGTTTACTGGCTACGAGCTCAGTTTCGTAACCTGTTAAATGAGGATAGTTGTATTGTGAGGCATCAGCACAGCACCCATCACATTAACAAGCACCACATAAAATGCTCTTCCATGAAAAATAAAATTCAAACTCATTAGCCTTGCATTCAAGGACTGTCATGACCTGGCACCTAGCATGCCAGCCTGACTGATTGGCAGCCATATCTTATTTCTTTTTTAGGTAAAGCCTTAAGAGTTTATAGTCTGTTCTTTTACTACAGTTTACATAACTTCCCTCACGTCTGTGCTTTGGCTTTAGCTTTCCCCTTTAGTGTTTTCCTTCTTTTTTCAGCTCCATTTCTCCATATTTTTTCTCTTCAATCTGATCAGATTGTTAGTTATTATTACATTTTTCATGGGGCTTTCCTGTACTTCTAAATGGATTTAATGATATATTCCCTATCCTTTTTTAATGAATTGTGTGTGCTTTTCTGACTTTTTATCACAGTTTTTCCATGTTAACATTGTGGTTGTCGCTTCATCCTCTCCCCAAATTGGAGCTCCTTAAAAGCAGGGGCCATGCCTTATTTTACTGAAGCAGAAGTGGTTAAATCTGTTGAATGAGTGTCTCCTCTTTTTTTTCTTGAATAGGTTGGTTTAAATTGTGGGTTGAATTTTGTGCTCCATTACTTACTGAAATTAGGTTTCTTCTGAACACTCTTGTTTCATCTCAATTCCGACATCAGTTTTCTATGTTCAAGGCAAGGGTTCAATTTGATCAAATGTTTTTATAAAGCAAACTTGAGTGTATGATGAGTAGTAGCTGTCATAGTATCTTGCATTTATTAAGTGCTGGAAGGAAAGTTATAACCAACCTAGACAGCATATTAAAAAGCAGACATTACTTTGCCGACAAAGGTCCATCTAGTCAAGGCTATGGTTTTTCCAGTGGTCATGTATGGATGTGAGAGTTGGACTATAAAGAAAGCTGAGTGCAGAAGAATTGATGGTTTGAACGGTGGTGTTGGAGAAGACTCTTGAGAGTCCCTTGGACAGCAAGGAGATCCAACCAGTCCATCCTAAAGGAAATCAGTCCTTGGTGTTCATTGGAAGGACTGATGTTGAGGCTGAAACTCCAGTACTTTGGCCACCTGATGTGAAGAGCTGACTCATTTGAAAAGACCCCGATGTTGGGAAAGATTGAGGGCAGGAGAAGAATGGGACAACAGAGGATGAGATGGTTGGATGATATCACCTACTCAATGGACATGGGTTTGGGTGGACTCCAGGAGTTGGTGATTGACAGGGACGCCTGGCGTGCTGCAGTCCATGGAGTCGCAAAGAGTCGGACACGACTGAGCGACTGAACTGAACTGATTGTGTGCAAGGCACTGGTGTATGTGTGTGTATGTGTGTGAGAGAGAGAGAGAGATGGCGTGAAGGACTGAGAGAAAGGAGCTCATTGTAATCCTCAGTCATCCTCTTAGGTGGGTGGCTACTATCCCTATTTATATATGAGACTGCTGAGGCACAGATAAGTAAAGTAGCTTGCCCAAGTCAGTAAATTCATTTAATTGAAAAGAAAAGCAAAACCCAAACTAAGTTTAACATTTTTTTTTCTTTTTGGGTATTAAAATTTGTTTTACATACAAAGAGAACTTACAATAATAACCTTAAATTATTTGAAACTAAACTTCAGGAAAGCAGAGCAATGAATATAGGCAGTTACTGTGATCAAATTTGAGTAATAGTCTTATTTAAGAATGTCTTGGCTTCTTTGTTTAGCAGTAGTGGGAATTTCATTAGTTTTGAATTTCTTTGAGTAACGTTGCAAATTGGGGAAGAAGTATGTCAAGGCTGTATATCGTCACTCTGCTTATTTAACTTATATGCAGAATACATCATGCAAAATGCCAGGCTGGATGAAGCACAAGCTGGAATCAAGATTGCTGGGAGAAATATCAGTAACCGCAGATATACAGATGACACCACCTTAATGGCAGAAAGTGAAGAGGAACTAAAGAGCCTCTTGTCGAAGGTGAAAGAAGAGAGTGAAAAAGCTGGCTTAAAACTCAGCATTCAAAAAATGAAGATCATGGCATCCAGTCCCATCACTTCGTGGAAAATAGATCGGGAAACAGTGGAAACAATGAGAGACTTTATTTTCTTGGGCCCCAAAATCACTGCAGATGGTGACTGCAGCCATGAAGTTAAAAGATGCTTGCTCCTTGAAAGAAAAGCTGTGACCAACCTAGACAGCATATTAAAAAGCAGAGACATTATGTTGCCAACAAAGGTCCTTTTAGTCAAAGCTGTGGTTTTTACAGTAGTCCTGTATGGATGTGAGAGTTGGACCATAAAGAAGGCTGAGTGCCGAAGAATTGGTGCTTTTGAACTGTGGTATTGGAGGAGACTTGAGAATCCTTTGGACTGCAAGGAGATCAAACCAGTCAGTCCTAAAGGAAATCAATCCTGAATGTTCACTGGAAGGACTGATGCTAAAGCTGAGGCTCCAATACTTTGGGCACCTGACGTGAAGAGCTGACTCATTTGAAAAGACCCTCATGCTGGGAAAGATTGAATTCAGGAAGAGAAGGGGATAACAGAGCACGAGATGGTTGAATGGCATCACCGACTCAGTGACACAAGTTTGAACAACCTCTGGTAGATGGTGAAGGACACAGAAGCCTGGCATGCTGCAGTCCTTGAGGTCTCTCAACAACAATTTCTAGGTCTTTTAAGGGTATAATCAATACATATTTATAAATTAAAATCAGGACAACTTGTTGAAGAAATCTGTTTCTAATGTCCTAATATAACTAAGATCAATTCTTTATTGGATTAAAAAAAAAAAGCATTTGTGTTGTTTGGCCTCTTTGTATGGTGCAAAGAAGTACTTGAAGTCCATGGGGGAAAGTAGGTCATCAGTGGTCTTTAAGGCTGCTTTTAGTTGGGTATCCTGTCAACATTTGAATATGAAACCTCAGTAGAGGGATGTCGCATTATAAACTTCACACATGTGCATGCATATTATTTCAGCTTATATTGCTATTTGAATGTTTATTAAGTAATAAAATTTGTATTTTAGATAGATTTCATAGAAAAAGTTTTTTCCCTCTTCTGTACTGTATTTTATACCCTGTTTGGAAACCGCTGGTTTATAGCGCTACAAATAGCTGATGTTTCTGAGATAACGTTAAGTAACTGCTGGGTTTATTTTCCCCATTTTCATAGTGTACTGGAGAAGTGACAGTAGTGACCCAATCAGATTTTGTTTTTCATCCTGCCTTTTAGTCACATTTAATATAATGTGTATTCCCAGTTTATTGTTTCTGTCATGCTTTACCCTTTATGAAGATCCCTGAGCACTGAGTGCCAGTTACATCAGATTCCCTCTCAGCTCTGAATCAACTTGCTCTGATATTGGAGCGTGGTCCTTTAAGCATTTCTCCATTGATTGGTATTAAGTTTGTCAGTAGAGGATCTGAAGGGACTTTACACAGAGGGGCTTCTTGCTGCTACTGCATGACCATGAGTGGCACAGATACAGGGACATCCAGTGGTTCTCTGCCCCAGGTGAGTGCCCAGAGTGGACAGAGTCTTGTTGAGCTCACAGTCCCAGCCCCAAATTTGTGACCACCTCTCAATGTCCTGACATGGACACTGCAGTCCCCAGCTCCAGCACCCCACCTTTCTCTGTGTGGCTGCTTGCTCCATAGGTTGTTTCCCGTGGCCCTCCGTGCAGATGCTGATGGCAAGCAGGCTCTCAGCTCCCTTTGTGGGCTCACCTCCCAGCGACTTAAGCCCAGAGAACCCAACCTGACAGACTTCTTTACTATCCAGTAGGCTGCAACCGTATCTTCTCCAACAAAGTTTAAGCCCTAGCTTTGGGGAAGGGCCCACTACCTGGTGTGTTTTTTTGCTTCTGGTACTGTCTCGGCTCTTGAGTATTTTTTTAGAGTGCTGTTTACTTGTCTGTGTTTCTCCCTGTTATGATCATTCTTCATGTGAAACTTTCCCTGTTCGAATCTCCAGTTTTTTGGTTTGACCCTGATGTAGTAGGCTAACATGAGATAAATTACATACTAAACATAAAAACTGTATGCAGATTAGTATCAGAACTTTCAGCCTCATACACTTTGGATATTTGGCTCATCAGCTAGTTCATGGAAACTGGCTTTGGTATTAAAAGAATACACACACACACACACACACACACACACACACACCATGGTTGTAAATTCAGTTTATTGCTCCCCAGAGTTGTTTAGATGAGGGAATGGAGCAATTGTGTGTGTTTTCATAGTTTAATATCTCTTATACTTGAAACAATCAGGAAGTGTCAAATGAGAACTTTCCAGTCTTATAAAGTTATTAGCATATTTATTGCTCAAAAAATTTCCACCTGGTCAGTTTTTGGAATAAATTAGCAACTGACAGGCAGAAGTTATCTTTAAAAAAATTCCCCAAGTAGTAGTTTGGGTTAAGAAAAAAGAACACCCACACTCCCAGAGGATGTAGGGCTGGTGAGGCAAGGAGACAGAAATGTTATCTTGAGTAACTTATTAGTAGTAGTAACTTCTTAAATGGTTTATTTGTAGACCTCTAAATTTGATTCTGTTTAACATTTTCGTGTTTGAGGTTTCTTGTGGATGTTTAAAATCAGCTTTGCTAATTTTAAGATTCATCTCATATCTTTAGTAACACGTACCACATACCTGCAGTTATTGCTATACAGTAGACTAAAATACTCTATTAATACTACATTCATTCCCAGGAATTTTTCTCAATTTACTGGTTACTGGATTTCTGACTTCCACTGTGATTTGTGTGAACCCTAGTTCCAGCTTTTTCTTTGAAGCTTAAAATGGATGAAGATAATGTTTCCAGAAGTTAAAGAATAGAATAATAAAAATAATCAGATTATTGATTCTGTAGCCAATAATTTTGAGGTATCCAATAGCCTTTACACTGGCATGAAAGTAATGAATCTACAGTGTATTAAATAAATCATGTATTTTTAATTAATAAAAGGACACCAAAATCTGATTTGTGTTTAACTTCACTATTTGTAACAACTTTGGTAGAAAGATTATTGAAGATAAAACTGATAGTCCTAACTTTGTAGATGATTATTTTCCCAGTGGAACATTTATCCAGTTAGTATTTTAAGTAAAATTTTAAAAATAAATAACATTTCCTGTGAAGGAGCAAATTAAAAAAAAAACAAAACCTAGCTTATAATTACTGTGTGCACCATGAGTGCTTTTGAAAAGGAAAAATGTATTTTTTAATAAAGTTACAAGTAGAAATTTTTCTCCCTGCAGTGGAAAGAATGGTACCTTATATGTCTTTAAGTCTTTGACATATAAGGTTGATTCAATAAGGATGTGATGTACTTGAGAAGGACTATAATTACAAAGAGATGAACCTAATCATCTTAAAGAAAAATAGAATTCTTTGCAATAGTAAAAGTAATTGGGAGGAAAATAATTTGTAGTGTGTGTATGTGTATATTAGTCACTCAGTTGTGTCCAACTCTTTGTGACCCCCTGAGAAGGAGCCCACCAGGCTTCTCTATCCATGGATTTTTCCAGGCGAGAATACTGGAGTGGGTTGCCATTTCCTTCTCCAGGGGATCTTCCAACCCAGGGATCGAACCCGGGTCTCCTGCATTGCAGGCGATTGTTTACTGTCTGAGCCACCAGGAAGCCCAATTTATAGTATGTATTACTATCAAATACCTTTTTTTCTTGCTGGTTGTCTTCTGCAAGAAAATATAACATGAAATAGATGTGGCATATGTTGTATCTTACTAAAATAAAATTCAAGTATATTATACAGTGTTGTAACTTAAAAGTTACATTTTTTAAAAGCCTCCTTTGGTTGACACAGTATGGCAGTTAACACAGTAATTTTAATTTTCTTGGTGTACTCTCTGTATTCTTTTAGAACTTTAAGCATACTTTTCTGTGTTATTAATGGAGGTGAAAGTGAAGTCGCTCAGTCGTGTCCGACTCTTAGTGACCCCATGGACTGCAGCCTACCAGGCTCCTCCGTCCATGGGATTTTCCAGGTAAGAGTACTGGAGTGGGGTGCCATTGCCTGTCTTTTTATTCACACAGTAAGCCTTAAATATTATTTTGTATTCTAGGAACATGATGCCATGGAGGAAAGAAGGGTTTCCTACTATTTTTTTTTGAATATTAGGCAAGCTTACTCTGCAGTTTAGAAATAATAGTTGTGGGTGGTTTCTTTTTTTTTTTTTTTTTGAGGAGGTGGGGAGGTTCCTTAAAACTTAATTTCATTCCTTCTCCTTTCCCCTGAGCTTTTCCCCAAGTAGTCACTGTTTTCATATTTCTGAGTCCCACTTTGCATCCTCACTCACACCCCCTATTGCAGGTGTTGAAGAATTCAGCTACCTGTTAAGGAAGATCTAGACTAATTTATGATGTCTTAATTAGATAAAATATTGAATAGATAATAAAAAAAATATGGATAATTTGGGGAAGGGTAAGTTAGAAGAGTCTTCAAAGAGAAAAACCACTCTATTGCTGTTACCTGAGTGCAACCTTGTATTTTTTTTTTTTTAAGTTGTTTCTGTACTCCTAAAGGCATACAGTTTCTCTGAAAACTTGAACTGAAAACATTTCCCTAACTCCTCTTGTTACATTACAGCAAGTGTTGATGGAATAGATGAATAGGAAGATGGGAGCCATAGGTGTAGTATGGATTTGTATGTTCAGGATCCCAGTTATGTCATCATCACTCTCATCTTGCAGTTATGTGGGCAAATAAATTAACTTTTTTTCCCCTTTTTTACTTAAGTGATTTTGTGTTGAATTTCTAATCCTAATAAAAATATAATCCAAATTTTAAGGGGAAATTAAGTACAAAAATGTAACAAGTTGTCGGTCCTCTCTGACATAAAACATACAGATAATTATGGGTTCAGATAAATTATATGTGTCAGTGAACTTTAAAGAAGAAATCATCTTGTCCAATAACTCACTTGACTACACCTCTGGATTCCAAGGCCTTGGCACCTAATACTGGAAAATATACGTGTCCTCAGCCGAATCTTTAGTTGATGGCCTGTTGAATGAACCTATTTTGTGGACAAATGTTTGATATTTACTGATGACCTAATGTAGTTTGGTGCTTCTGTGTTAAAACTGTTTTTACTGCTTAACTGTTTGTGCTGGCAGTGAGAACACTGAATGCCCGTAAATACCAGGAATGTGAAATAAATAAATTACTTTGATAGGGAAAGAGCAGCGAAGAACCAGAAAGCTCCTCCATGATTCCTGAGGTGCTCCCTTCTTGCTTATTACTGCCGTGGGGAGTTCTGGATCCATTATTGCTAGATCTTCCGGTTTTTCCAAGAACTAGAAATCATATGTGTATTGTCCTAATTTTGAAATATTGGCACTTAACTCAGAATGTCTGGGAGGATCCCCAAAACACATTGTGTCAGCCAAACAAAACATGTCTGGGAAATTTAAATTTATTCCTGGATATTTTGAGTAGTCTACAGTTTGCCAGAAACAGTACATGGAAAAACTCCTCCCACAGAGTGAGATTTGGTTATGATTCCATCACTGTTAATGAGTTTCCCTTCTTCATTTGCATCTCTGAAAATAGTACTCTCCTGAAGGCATCTGGAAAGAGGTGTGTACAAATGGCTAATATGGTGGGAGGACAGAAACAAGTCAGTCAGCTTTGGCACCTTCTTTAGAATAGAGAGCTCCCTGAGGTAACGAGTCCTATTGGCAGATACCTAAGAAGTCTCTTACCATCCTCCAAGTCTTGTATTTCTGCTGTAGGACTCTATGCATTGTTTAATTTATCCTGAGGCCTGACAGATTTTTAACCAGTATTCTAAGTTTCAGGAACTGTTTAAATGTTATATATATATCCAAGGGTGACTGTATATCAATGGAAAGACAGAGGAGAGCACATCAGATAATATTAGCTTGCAACCCTGTTAATTTGGTTTGGGTGATTATTTTAAAGAGTTAAAAATATACTTCTGTTAAAATTAGGTTTTAGAATGTTAGTATTCTTATTTAATTTTTTTGCATTATCTAAGAAGAATTCTTAAGTTTAGAATTAATTAGCTGTATTAGTTTTTGTAACAAATAGCCAAATACTAAGTTTAAAAATTAATGAAAGATTTTAACAAGTAAATAACCTTTTAAAAATAAATTTCTTTTTTATTTATTTGTTTGGCTGCATTGTGCTCATCCTCAGTAGTTGCAGTGTGGGTTTAGTTGCTCCAAGGCGTGTGGGATCTTAGTTCCCCAACCAGGGACTGAACCTGCATCCCTGCACTGCAACGCAGATTCTTAACCACGGGACCACCAGGAAGTCCCTAAAAATAAATTTCTTGTTAGGATAGTTTTAGATTTACAAAAACATTCTGAAGACAGACAGGACAGTGAATTCCCATTTACCCGATGACCAGTTTCCCACATTAGTCACATCTTGCATTTGTGTAGTAAATTTGTCATAGTTAATGAACCTATATTGATACATAATCACTAACTGAAGTCATACTTTATTTGCATTTTCTTAGTTTTTTATCTTAATGTTTTTCTTGTTTCAGAATCCCATGTAGAACACTTTATACTTAGTTGTCATATCTCCTTAGGTTTCTTTGTGCTGTAATGAACTTCTCAGACTTTTTGTATTTGATGACCTTAAGTTTTGAGCAGTTCAGTTCAGTTCATTTGAGTCACTCAGTTGTGTCAGACTCTTTGTGACCCCATGGACTGCAGCACACCAGACCTCCCTGTCCATCACCAACTCCCAGTGATTACCCAGACTCATGTCCATTGAGTCGCTGATGCCATCCAACCATCACATCCTCCATTGTCCCCTTCTTCCGCCTTCAATCTTTCCCAGCATCAGGCTCTTTTCCAGTGATTCAGTTCTTCGCATCAGGTGGCCAAAGTATTGGAGTTTCAGCTTCAACATCAGTCCTTCCAGTGAACACTCAGGACTGATCTCCTTTGGGATGGACTGGTTGGATCTGCTTGCAGTCCAAGAGACTCTCAAGAGTCTTCTCCAGCACCACAGTTCAGAAGCATCAATTCTTTGGCGCTCAGCTTTCTTTATAGTCCAACTCACATCCATACATGACTACTGGAAAAACCATAGCTTTGACTAGACAGACCTTTGTGGGCAAAGTAATGTCTCTCCTTTTTAATATGCTGTCTACTTTGGTCATAATTTTCCTTCCAAGGAGTAAGTGTCTTTTAATTTCATGGATGCAGTCACCATCTGCAGTGATTTTGGAGCACAAAAAAATAAAGTCAGCCACTGTTTCCCCGTCTATTTGCCATGAAGTGATGGGACCAGATGTCATGATCTTCGTTTTCTGAATGTTGAGTTTTAAGCCAACTTTTTCCCTCTCCTCTTTCACTTTCATCAGAAGGCTCTTTAGTTCTTCTTTACTTTCTGCCATAAGGGTGGTGTCATTTGCATATCTGAGGTTCTTGATATTTCTCCCAGCAATCTTGATTCCAGCTTGTTCTTCATCCAGCCTGGCATTTCTCATGATGTACTCTGCATATAAGTTAAATAAGCAGGATGACAATATACAGCCTTGACCTACTCCTTTCCCAGTTTGGAACCTGCCTGCTGTTGCATGTCCAGTTCTAACTGTTGATTCCTGACCTGCATATAGGTTTCTCAAGAGGCAAGGTTAGGTGGTCTGGTATTCCCATCTCTTTCATAAATTTTCCACAGTTTGTTGTGATCCACACAGTCAGAGGCTTTGGCATAGTCAATAAAGCAGAAATAGATGTTTTTCTGGAACTCTCTTGCTTTTTCAGTGATCCAGCAGATGTTGGCAATTTGACCTCTGGTTCCTCTGCCTTTTCTAAAACCAGCTGGAACATCTGGAAGTTCATGGTTCACGTACTGTTGAAGCCTGGCTTGGAGAATTTTGAGCATTACTTTACTAGCGTGTGAGATGAGTGCAGTTGTGCGGTAGTTTGAGCATTCTTTGGCATTGCCTTTCTTTGGAGCTGGAATGAAAACTGACCTTTTCCAGTCCTGTGGCCACTGCTGAGTTTTCCAAATTTGTTGGCATATTGAGTGCAGCACTTTCACAGCATCATCTTTTAGGAATTGAAATAGCTCAACTGGAATTCCGTCACCTCCACTAGTTTTGTAGTGATGCTTCCTAAGGCCCACTTGACTTCACATTCCAGGATGTCTGGCTCTAGGTGAGTGTGAGTGATCACACCATCGTGATTATCTGGGTCGTGAAGATCTTTTTTGTACAGTTCTTCTGTGTATTCTTGCCACCTCTTCTTAATACCTCCTTCTGTTTTGAGAAGTACTGGTGAGATATTGTGAAAATCCCTCAATTGGGATTTGTCTAATGATTTTTTTCTTGATTAGACTGAAGTTATAGTTTTTTGGCAGGAAGACCAAGCATGTAAAGTGCTGTTGTCATATCAGTCATGTTACAGGTACATATTAACGATACGATCTAACACTGTTGATGTTGACCTTGATTACCTGGCTCAGTAGTGTTTGTAGGTTTCTCCAATGTAATGTCACTCTTTTTTTCACCCTTCCCATGATGTACTCTTTGGAAGGAAATCACTACACTTAAGATGTGGGAAGGTAGGTCCTACCTCCTTGATTATGGTGTTTGGATAGATTATTTGTAATTTTTTTTTTTTTTAAGAAATTAATAACCTTTTATAGTCATTTAAAAATATTTATTTTGGTTAGTCTGGATCTTTGTTGCTGTGTGCAGGCTTTCTCTAGTTGCAGCAAGCAGGGCCTGCTCTTGGTTGTGATGCTTGGGCTTCTCACTGCAGTGGCTTCTCTTATTGCAGAGCATGGGCTCTAAGTTCATGGGTTTCGGTAGTTGTGGCTCGAGGATTCTAGAGGGAGGGCTTAGTAGTTGTGGCACATGGGGTAGTTGCTCCGCAGCATGTGGGATCTTCCTTGACCAGGGATTGAATCTGTGTTCTCTGCATTGGCAGGCAGATTCTTACCCACTGTACCACCAGGGAAGTCCTTGTAATTTTTTTGTAATGGGAAGTTTGTCTCTTTTGCCACATTTATTTACATCAATATGGATTCATGGCTATGTTTTATACTTTGGGTTATAATTTAATACTATTGTACTTTGTTGCTCAAATTGTTCCAGTTTGGGGCATTGGCAGCTCTTTCATTTGACTCACGTGTCCTTTTGGATTACTTCCTCTCCCTACCAGTTCTGTGTGTGTGTGTGTGTGTGTGTGTGTGTGTGTGTGTTAGCACAATAAGTCTATCTAGGGGAAAAAATTGTTTTTAATAGAGGTTAAGTTTTAAACACAGATAATCTTTCTATTTTTACTCTCTTGCTAACCCTAAATCTCCATAGTAACTAGCAAAATTCCACTATTATGGTTATGCCCTATTCTCGGCTTTCTTTATTCTGGTACTTTCACAGGCATTGGTGAACATTATCTTGGAAGTAAATATTGTCAAGATAGAAAATCCTAGAAGATTTTGAAGTTCTTGAAGCAGTGAAAAATGCCTATGCTTGCTACAGGAAAATTTAGCAGAAAAAGGAGTTCTTAGGCCCATGGATATATTTTTTAAGAATACTGCAGATAATTCCTTCAAAGGAATATTTAAATATCTAAAAAATATCTTTGAAACATACACTTATTTTACTTTTGATCAACTTTAATAGTTTTTGGTGATATAAAACTCATTTCCAGGGATTGGACCCTAATATATAATCTGTCTGTAGAGTTTGATTTATTAGGAGCCAGTGAAGTCATTGTTTGGAGTGAGGTTACTCACTGATAGTAATTATTCATAGAAATGTAATAGTCATTAACATCCTCTCAAAGTCAGTTCTAACATGGTTATCTATGTAGTTGAAACATTCTTTAAGTCAGATAAGATGCTTCTCTGTTACTAGTTTTTCTTAGCTCTCCAGTACATAATATTAATAGTCTCTTTCCATTTTTTAACTATTCCCTTTAAGTTAAAAATGACATTTGTGTTATTTAAAAATCCATCAATACAAAAGTGTCATCCTCCCTATCCTGTTCTACTCTTCACTCCAGAGATAACTAGTTACAAAATTGTATCTTTGTAGACATTTTCCATGCATTCACTTAAATGTAATTCTTTATATGTTTGTATTTAAGTAGCAAGATAATAAATATTGTTCTGTGCTGTACATTTTTTTTTTCATCTAATATACTGATCATTTCATGTTAGTAAATTCAAAACTACTTCATTCTTTTCAAATAAAACATTTTATAATGAGCACATACCATAATTTAGGGCTTCCCTGGTGATTCAGGCGGTAAAGCGTCTGGCGGCAATACAGGAAGACCCAGGTTTGATCCCTGGGTCGGGAAGATCCCCTGGAGAAGGAAACGGCAACCCACTCCAGTGTTCTTGCCTGGAGAATCCCATGGACAGAGGAGCCTGCTGGGCTACAGTCCGTGGGGTCACAAAGAGTCGGACACGACTGAGTGACTTTACTATACCTATACCATAATTTATTAAACAATCTATTACTGACATTTAAGTTTTATAATCTTTGTCATTTTGCAAAGTGAAATGGTAGTTACTTGCTGCTCTTAGTCTTATATTCCTGACAGCTGGGGTGGTATGAAATTTCTTTTTCATAGACTATGCGATGGAGGAGCCTTTCAGAAGGTTTTATTTTCCATCTCTGATTCAAGGTTATAAAGCTACAGCTGAAATGGTTTTCAGATAGTTTCTGTTTTAGGAGTATTTTGTTAAATCTTTATATCAGGTGCCTCTGAATTGATAGTTAATATTTTTTTGGAAAAAATATTTCAAACCATTAATGTTTTAAGCAATGTTAAATATATTGATCAGTATTTTCCATTAGTTTCATATTGATTCTATGAATATGATGCATTAAAATCAGGAAATTCAGACAGCTAAAGATCTATGTATTATATGATGCTGATCTGTTTAAAATTTAAATTCTAAAATAATTGAGTCATATTACATAATACACATTGTCTTTGTGCTTCATGTTCAGTCATTTAAAAAATGTTAAAATAAGGACTAATTTGTAGTTGGGAAATGGATGATGCTTAATATAGGTGATTAAATGATACAGAATACTTGAATGTGTTAGAAGGGCTTGAGAAAGTTATTAATTCTCTCTGAATTCAGCAATCCTTATTTTAAACCATTGAAGCCAGATGTGATTCAGAATTCAAAATTTTATGACTTTTCAAAAAGTTATATGGTACATGTACTGTGTTTTACACAGTACCAAAGACGGGCTTTGGGTTGCCCATAGGCACATAGCAGGATATATGAATATTCTCAGTAAGTGGGATAAAAGCTGTGAAGTATTTCATTTCTTTTTATTTTTTTTCATTGGATAATATTCAACTCTATGGATATAATACAGTCTATTTGCCCATCTACTCCATCTAATGGACATTTGACTTGTTGCCAGTTAGTGTTGCTGTGAACATTCATATACATTTCTTTTTATCAACATGTTTATATTTGTTGGGGTGCTTTGCTAGTAGAATTGCTGGTTTAGATAGTGAATTTATTTTTACAGTTTTGTGAAACTGCCAGATTATTTGTCACAAGTGGTTGTATGTACCATTTTACATTCTTCCCAGCACGGCATGAGGGTTCTAGTATCTCTAGATTCTCACCAAAACTAGGTATTGTCTGTCTTTAATTACAGCTATTCTAGTGGATTTGTGGCTTCCCTGGAGGCTCAGACGGTAAAACATCTGTCTACAATGCAGAAGACCCTGGTTCAATCCCTGGGTCAGGAAGATCTCCTGGAGAAGGAAATGGCAACCCACTCCAGTGTTCTTGCCTGGAGAATCCCAGGGACGGTGGAGCCTGGTGGACTGCCGTCTATGGGGTTGCACAGAGTCGGACACGACTGAAACAACTTAGCAGCAGCAGCAGCAGCAGTGACTAATGATATTAAACATCATTTCATGTGCTTCTTAAGTCATTTGTTAATCTTTGGTGGACTGTCCATGTAAAACTTTTGCCCATTTATTTTAGGAGGGGGTGGTCATTTTTCTTTTTTTATAGAGTTGTAATAGTTCTTTATGTATTCTGGATACAAGGCTTGTATCAGGTACATTATTTGCAAAAATTTTCTCCCAGCCTAAGCCTTGTCTTTTCATTTTCTTTCTTTTTTTTTTTTTAAATAAATGCTTTCAGTTTTTCCCAGGTCTCTTGAGGTGCAACTAATAAATAAAATTGTATTTATTTAGGGTGTGTGTGATGATGATTTGATATACATGCACATTATGAGATTATTACAATCAAATTAGCCTATCCATCACCTCACATAGTTATCATATTTATGTATGTGTATGTATGTGTGTGTGTGGTAAGAACACTGGGATTTACTGTCATAGCAAATTTGAAATTAATTCTGGTCACTGTACTGTACATTAGATTCCTAAAGCCTATTTACCTTATAACTGAATGTTTGTACCCTTGGACCAGCATTCTACATTCCTCCCACACCCCAATCTCTGGCAGTCACCATTCTACTCTTTGCTTCTATGATTTTGACTTAATTTTTTTTTTTTAATTCTGTGTATGAGTGAGATCATATAGTGTCTGGTTTTCTGTCTGGCTTATTTCACTTAGCATAACGTCCTCTAGGTTCATCCAAGATGTAGCAAATAACAGGATTTTTTTTCTTTTTTTGTGACTGAATTTGTATATATAACATTTTCCTTGTTTGTCAGTAGACTCAGCTGTTTCCATATTTTGGCGATTGTGAAAAATGCCACATGAACATGGGGTTCCAAATATCTTTTCAAAATACTAATTTAGTTTCTTTGGGTATATATTCAAGAAGTAGAATTGCTGGATCATACAGTAGTTCCATTTTTAATTTTTTGAGGATCCTCCATACTGTTTTCCATAATGGTTGTACACTTTACACTCCCACCAATGTTCACAAGGGTTCCCTTTCCTCCACATCTTCTCCAGGACTAATTTGGTCTTTTTGATGACAGATACCCTAAGAGATCTGAGTTGATACCTTGTCATGGTTTTGATTTGCATTTCCCTAATGATTAGCAAAAGTAGATAAGGAGGACCACATCAAACTAAAAGGCTTCTGTACAGCAAAGGAGGTTTTTTCCTACGTTTTATTCTAGAAGATCTACAGTCTCCAATCTTCCTTACTTTTACCTCTGCAGTCTATTTTGAGTTAAGTTTTATGAGTGGTTTAAGATAGAGGTTTAGTTTTGAAGAATTGATCACTTTTTAAGGTGGGCTTTCTGCTGTAATATTTCATGTTCTAAAGTAGGTGTATTAGTTCATTTGAGATGCTATAACCTAATTAACATAAATTTGAATGGCTTAAAAGCAATAGAAGTTCATTTCTCACAGGTCTGGGGATTGGGGAGTCCAATATCAAGGCATGAACAGAATCTGGTCTGGTGACAGCCCACTTTCTAGTTCATAGACAACACCTTTTCACTTTGTCCCACATAATAGAAGAGGCAAGGGAGCTTTCTAGGACCTCTTCTGTAACAGCACTGCTGCTGCTGCTGCTGCTAAGTCGCTTCAGTCGTGTCCAACTCTGTGCGGCCCCATAGACAGCAGCCCACCAGGCTCCCCCATCCCTGGGATTCTCCAGGCAAGAACACTGCAGTGGGGTGCCATTTCCCTCTCGAACGCATGAAAGTGAAAAGTGAAAATGAAGTCGCTCAGTCGTGTCCGACTCTTGGTGACCCCATGGACTGCAGCCTACCAGGCTCCTCCGTCCATGGGATTTTCCAGACAAGAGTACTGGAGTGGGGTGCCATTGCCTTCTCCATAACAGCACTAACCAGATGTATTTTGTGTTCTTAGAATATAATTCTAAAAATGAGAAATTCTGTGGAGACGAAACTGCAGTCACAGTTGTCATTTTGAGGGTATATTTCCTGTATGTAGAAAGAGTTATATAGTGTTGTAAGAGTTAATTGGATGGAATCTAAAAACACTTCCTTTCTAGGTTATGTGCTAGACATTGTTACTTTTTAATCTCTGTTACATCAAGTTTCTTAGGAAATTAAAGAGTCAATAATGGGCATTTTGGTTCAGCTGGTGAAGAGTCCACCTGCAGTGCGGGAGACCTGGGTTCAATCCCTGGGTTGGGAAGATCCCCTGGAGAAGGGAAAGGCTACCCACTCCAGTATTCTGGCCTGGAGAATTCCAAGGACTATATAGTCCATGGGGTTGCAAAGAGTTGAACATATCTGGGCCACTTTCACTTTCATGGGCATTGTGAACAGGTTAGTGTCAAACATGTATATATTAGTCTAAAATTGAGACCTTCTACACCAAGGAACTCATTTGACTGCTTTTGTAAACCTTGCTTATGTTATTTGTTCATTTGCTAAGTCTTGTGTCCAACTCTGCAACCCCGTGAACTGTAGCAAGGCAGGCTTCTCTGTCCTCTGCCATCTCTGAGTTTGCTCCAATTCATGTCCGTTGAGTTGGTGATGCTATCTAATCATCTCATCGTCTGCCACCCCCTTCTTTTGCCTTCTTCAGTCATTCCCAGCATCAGGGTCTTTTCCAGTGAGTCAGCTCTTCACATCAGGTGGCTGAAGTATTGGAGCTTCAGCTTTGGCATCAGTCCTTTCAATGAATATTCAGGATTGATTTCCTTTAGGATTGACTGATTTGATCTCTTGTAGTCCAAGGGACTCTCAAGAGTCTTCTCCAGCCCCATGATTCAAAAGCATCAATTCTTACCAACCTTCATTATGGTCCATCTCTCACATCCATGCATGACTGCTGGAAAAACCATAGCTTTCACTGTATGGATCTTTATTTGCAAAGTGATGTCTCTGCTTTTTGATCTGCTGTCTAGGTTTGTCATAGCTTTCCTCCCAAGGAGCCACGTGTCTTTTAATTTCATGGCTGCTCTCACTGTCCACAGTGATTTTGGAGCCCAAGAAAATAAAGTCTGTCATTGCTTCCACTTTTTCCTCTTCTGTTTGCCATGAAGTGATGGGACCAGATGCTTGTGGTCTTTGGTTTTTGGATGTTGAGTTTCAATTCAGCTTTTACATGCTCCTCTTTGACCTTCAACAAGAGGCTCTTTTGTTCCTCTTTGCTTTTTGTCATTAGAGTGGTATCATCTGTGTGTCTCTGGTTGTTCAGTCCCTCAGTCGTGTGCAACTCTGTGACCCCATGGACTGAAGCATGCCAGGCTTCCCTGTCATTCACCATTTCCCAGAGCTTGCTCAAACTCATATTGGTTGAGTCAGTGATGCCATCCAACCATCTTGTCCTATGTCATCCCCTTCTCCTTCTGCCTTCAGTCTTTCCCAGCATCAGGATCTTTTCCAGTGAGTTGGCTCTTCCCATCAGGTGGCCAAAGTATTTGGAGTTTCAGCTTCAGCATCAGTCCTTGCAGTGCAAGTCCTTGGAGTCCTTTAGGATGGACTGGTTTGATCTCCTTGCAGTCCAAGGGACTCTCAAGAGTCTTCCCCAACACCACAATTCAAAAGCATCAATTTTTCGGTGCTCAGCTTTCTTTATGATCCAACTCTCACATCCATACATGACTATTGGAGAAACCATAGCTTTGACTGGACAGATCTCTGTTGGCAAAGTGATGTCTCTGCATTTTGATAATGCTGTCTAGGTTGGTCATAGCTTTTCTTCCAAGGAGCATCTTTTAAATTTTGTGGCTGCAGTCACCATCTGCAGTGATTTTGGAGCCCAAAAATCTAAACCTGCGTATCTGAGGTTGTATTTCTCCCGGCAGTCTTGATTCCAGCATGTGATTCATCCAACCTGGCATTTTGTATGATGTACTCTGTATGTAAGTTAAATAAGCAGGGTGACAATATACAGGCTTGTCATACTCCTTTCCCACTTTTGAAGCAGTGATTTGTTCCATGTCTGGTTCTAACTGTTGATTCTTGACCTGCGTGCTGGTTTCTCAGGAGACAGGTAAGGTGGTCTGGTATTCCCCATCTCTTTGATTTTCCACAGTTTGTGTGATCCACACAGTCAATTTAGTGTAGTCAGTGAAGCAGGAGTAGATTTTTTTCTAGAATTCTTTTGCTTTTTCTGTGTTCTAGCAAATGTTGGCAATTTGATCCCTGCCTCTTCAAAACCCAGCTTGTACATCTGGAAGTTATCTGTTCACATATTTCTAAAGCCTTGCTTGAAGGATTTTGAGCATTATCTTGCCAGCATGTGAAGTGAGTGCATTTGTATGGTAGTTTGAACATTCTCTGACGTTGCCTTTCTTTAGGATTGGGAAGATATATTGGGTTAGCTAAAAAGTTCATTTGAGTTTTCCATAAGATGGTATGGTAAAACCAAACTTTTTGGCCAAGCCAATACTATTAGAACTAGAGGAATTAATGGGCCATACCATGGCAAGGAAGGGAATAGAAAACTTTGGGGTTGTGATGTTCATGCCACCAAAATGCTGCAAGGAATTAGGCCTTGGATTCTTAGAAATTCTGGAAAGTGAGTGTTATAGCATCCATATTAGAAATTATTTAGGATTTAAAGCTGTCAGACGCTCAGGTTCTGAATGGTCACTTCACATCCTAGAATGAGCGTATGGGCGTGTGAATTATGTCAAGTTCATAATTGATTTTCTTTGAAAATGCAGAAGTGCTACTGAAATAGCTACAAGAGTGGGCCATTGGTCAAGGACAGTAGACTGTGGTATTGGGAAACAAGTGTCTGCACCAGAATAATATGGAAGTAAGATTATGAAATAATTTTGAATTACATCACAAGTAAGAGTGACTTAACCTCAGATATGCAGATGACATCACCCTTATGGCAGAAAGTGAAGAGGAACTAAAAAGCCTCTTGATGAAAGTGAAAGAGGAGAGTGAAAAAATTGGCTTAAAGCTCAACATTCAGAAAACGAAGATCATGGCATCTGGTCCCATCACTTCATGGGAAATAGATGGGGAAACAGTGGAAACAGTGTCAGACTTTATTTTTGGGGGCTCCAAAATCACTGCAGATGGTGACTGCAGCCATGAAATTAAAAGACGCTTACTCCTTGGAATTTTGAAAAGTTATGACCAACCTAGATAGCATATTGAAAAGCAGAGACATTACTTTATCAACAAAGGTCCGTGTAGTCAAGGCTAGTTTTTCCAGTGGTCATGTATGGATGAGAGAGTTGGACTGTGAAGAAAGCTGAGCACCGAAGAATTGATGCTTTTGAACTGTGGTGTTGGAGAAGATTCTTGCGAGTCCCTTGGACTGCAAAGAGATCCAACCAGTCCCTTCTAAA
The DNA here is from genome assembly GCF_019923935.1 of Bubalus bubalis. Taxonomy (NCBI): domain Eukaryota; kingdom Metazoa; phylum Chordata; class Mammalia; order Artiodactyla; family Bovidae; genus Bubalus; species Bubalus bubalis. The sequence continues at coordinate 41,564,662 of NC_059166.1, forward strand.
GGAGGTCAGCCCTGGGTGTTCTTTGGAAGGAATGATGCTAAAGCTGGAACTCCAATACTTTGGCCACCTCATGCGAAGAGTTGACTCATTGGAAAAGACTCTGATGCCGGGAGGGACTGGGGGCAGGAGGAGAAGGGGATGACAGAGGATGAGATGGTTGGATGGCATCACTGACTCGATGGATGTGAGTGAACTCCGGGAGTTGGTGATGGACAGGGAGTCCTGGCGTGCTGCAATTCATGGGGTTGCAAAGAGTCGGACATGACTGATCGACTGAACTGAACTGAAGAATGACTCATTCAGTTCTCACTGTTTAGGAGAAAGATGATACAAAAATAGCACCAGCATTAAGGGACAAACTCCAGCCTGAGATGCTGAGGAAGACTCGGGAGTTGCCAAGGATGCAGATAAGTGTCAGTCGATTTTTTGAAGTTAGACTTCTGACTAGTTTGGTAGTTGGAAATAACTTCCTTTACCAGTTCTATTCAGAGGAACTTTTTATTATGGATATGTTAATATGTATTCCCGGGAATATGGGTTTCAAATACTTCTTGCCAGTTGTAGCGTTTCATTTTATGTGGGGTTTTGGGGACCAAATACTAAGTTCTAGTGGAACTATAGCTGTCAGCATCTTCCTTTTTGGTTGTGTGTTTTGTGTCTTGTGTAAGAAATCCTTCATTGTCCTTTGAAATACTCTCAAGATCTTGAGATCTTCTCCTCCTGTATTCTTAAAGTATTGCTTTTCACATTTAGATTATTTTATATTTAATCCATTTGGAATATAATTCTGTTATATACTGGGAATTGTAATTTTTTTTCTCCTGAGGAGCTGGTTTTTTCAGCATTATCTATGGAATGGTCTGTATATTTCTCACTGATAAAACTAATGGCACATCTGTTATATACCCAAATTTCCATATATACTTAACTCTGTTAAAGCCCTCTAGTTCTCCTTTGTCATCTGTACCTGTACAGATATCATGCACTCTCAATTTCCATCTCTTTAGGATGTCTTTCTATCTGATTAGGGGATATAATCCCACCTGGCTCTTTCAAAATTGGTTTGGCATTTTGTGTGAATTTTAGAGTCAACTTGTCAGGTTATATGAAAAATCCTTATGGGGAATTTCTTCAGCCTTCCTTTCACTTTTTATATTAAATTTAGGACATGCTGCTGCTGCTAAGTCACTTCAGTCGTGTCCGACTCTGTGCGACCCCATAAATGGCAGCCCACCGGGCTCCCCCGTCCCTGGGATTCTCCAGGCAAGAACACTGGAGTGGGTTGCCATTTCCTTCTCCAATGCATGAAAGTGAAAAGTTAAAGTGAAGTCGTTCAGTCGGGTCCGACCCTCAGCGACCCCATGGACTGCAGCCTACCAGGCTCCTCCGTCCATGGGATTTTCCAAGCAAGAGTACTGGAGTAGGGTGCCATTGCCTTCTCTGAATTTGGGACATACTGCCATTTAAAAATTTTGTCTTCTGATATCCATGAATGCAGTATCTCCATTTATGCAGGCCTTCTTTTATGTCTTTAGATGAAGTTTCATAATTTTTCCTGGAAAGATCTTATATATATATATATATAGGTAGATTTATTCTTAAGTACCTCATGGATTTAGTTACTGTGAATGGTGTCTTTTTAACTGATATTTCTACTAGCTTGCTTGTGAATAGAGTTGATATATTTTTTTATCAGTTTTATATCCTCCAACTAATCTGAATGCTCTTGGACTTCTTATGTATGCATTTTCTGCAGTAATGACATTTTTATTTTTCCTTTTCAGTCTTTATTGTATTCGTTTCTTTTTCTCATTGCTCTGATGAGGCCTACAGCGTTGAGTAGAAGCAGTGATAGCAGGCATTTGTTTTGTTTCTGACTTTAAAGAGAAATGCTGTTAACATTTCACTGTTAAGTATGAGGTTTGCCCTGGCTTTTACTAAATACATTTTATCGAGTTAAAGAGCTCTCCTTTTATTCTTCGTTTCAGAAAGGTTTTGTATTATTCTTTACCTTGAATGGGTTGTATTTTTATCCTGTCCTTTTTTGGTAGTTATTGAGATAATCATATAGCTTCCCTTTAAATCTGTTATAAATTAGTTTAAAATTAGAGAAATCTGTTTATTGGTAAGATAAATCTTCCTGAGTCCAAAATACATTTAAAGCATACATTGCAGTCCTTCCCATTTCCTTTTTTGAACAATTCAGTCCTTGATTCCTTACGGAGAGGAGAGCAAAGTAGGTGTCTGTGGTGGTAGCAGGGTGTTGCATTGGCCCAGGGTGAGTGTCACAGCCCAGGTAGGGTGAGGAGCAGCTCTGTGGGGCAGGAGTCACAGCCCAATTAGGGTGAGGAGGACTCCACAGGGAGTTTGCAGGGGTGGCTGCATGTGGGCGTTTAGAGCTCAAGTAAGATGAGTATAGGTGGGGAAGGGCAGAGCAGTCTGGTTTCGGGCTTCACAAGGGGGGCATTTCCACATAGGGGCAGCCTGGCAGGGGATATCAGTGTCTAAGCAGAGAGAGAAGGAAGAACTACCTGGATACACAGCCAGTTGCAGCATGGTGAGCCCAAGCATTGATGAGGGCTGCGGCTGCTGCTGCTGCTAAGTCGCTTCAGTCGTGTCTGACTCTGTGTGACCCCATAGACAGCAGCCCACCAGGCTCCCCCGTCCCTGCGATTCTCCAGGCAAGAACACTGGAGTGGGTTGCCATTTCCTTCTCCAATGCATGAAAGTGAAAAGGGAAAGTGAGGTCACTCAGTCGCGTCCAACTCTTAGCGACCCCATGGACTGCAGCCTACCAGGCTCCTCCAATCCATGGGATTTTCCAGGCAAGAGTACTGAATTGGGTTGCCATTGCCTTCTGTGATTGATGAGGGCAGGCCCTAACTTAATCAAGTGACCAACATAAACATCATCCATAATGGGACAAATTGAAATCATGTGTTGCTTGATAGGATCCAGTGGGCAGAAATCATCATGCTTCTGTGATATTTCTGCCAAAATTCATGGGTAAAATTATGAGAAAACACCGAATCCAATTTGACAGCTTTTCTACAAGAAGAACTGGCATCTAATCTTTGATAGTGTAAGAGTCCTAAATGAGTCTTTAAGGTTCCACTTAGGACTTAGAGATTGAAGGGACCATGCCAACTAAATGCAGAACATGGTTCTGAACTATATCCTTTTCCGTCCAAGATGACATTGGAATAATTGGCAGACTTGAGTGGTGTCTGAGAGTTAAATGGTAGTAGTGTACTATTTATTCCTGATTCTCATGGTCTTACTCTGATCATGTAGGAAATACACATTAAATACTTGAAAGCCATGGAGCACCAGGTTGGCAACTTACTCCCAAATAGTTCTGGAAAAAAACTTTCTTTATACTGTGTTTTCAACTTTCTATAACTTTGTGATTGTTTCAGTTTGTTTTTTGTTTTTTAATTTTGAGAGTTTATTGCAGGATTTGGTTGGGTAATATTTGGGATTTTAAAATCTGTTTACTAAGTGAGATTGGTCTGTGATTTTCCTTTCTCATATTATGTTTATTCGGTTTTTAAGTTTGTAGCCTTTTGGGGAACTTTTATTCCCTCCCTTTATCCCTTCCTTTCTTCCAAAGGTTTCTTTAGTAGACAATCTGTTTCCTAAAGGATCACTTCCTGGATTTTCCTATAGAAAACCAACTTGATTCTTTTTTTAAAAATGGATTCAGTTTCTTTAGAGAGTAAAGAAACTTTATTATTGAGATAGTTTTAGTAACTTTTTCTAAAACACTTCCCATTTCATTCATATCTTTAAGCTGTTTCATTAAAAAACAAATAGTTAAAAAAAGATTTTTAAAGCTGTTTCAAATAAGGAATAACAGTGTATTAAGATTAAAAAAAAAAAACTTGTATTCTGTAGTTTTGGTCCCTTTCTCATTCCTAAGTCTATTTGTACCTTCTCTTTTTTCTTGATTACTTTTGCCTGAGGATTTTTTTTTTTTTTTTTTTAAAGTCTTTTCAGATGACCAATGTTTGGTTTTGTTGATCCTCTTTGTTGCATTTTTATTTTCTATTTCTTATACGTCTGCTCATATTTTTTATTACTTTAAAATTTTTATGCTTTCTTTGAATTTATTCTCTTTGTCTAATTAACTACTTAGTTGTTTTGACAAAATTCTGTGTAATAACCACAAAACCCTAGTGACATCTGATAATATATATTGCTCATTTATCTGAAGTCAGGACAGGGTTGGCAAGGCAATCTGCTGGCCTTGGCTGAAGTCATACACAGGTTTAAGGTTGACTGGATGTCAACTGATAGAGGGTGGTCTCAACAGATAGAGGGTGGTTGCTCCCTAGAGCAACAGGGATGACATGTTCTCATCTTCCTGGAACAGCAGGCTAATTTGGACACACCTCCTTTTGATGGTAGAAGCATACAAAGGAGCAAGATTCTTAAACTCATAGATAACGTACTATCACTTCTGCCACACTCTGTTAAAACAAGTCACGTGGGGTAGGAAAATATTCTCTGCCATTCTGAGAGAAGTATTCCAAAGTCATGTGAAAAAGTGTGGATACAAAGAGTGAGGAATTTAGTCTGCCACTTGCCATCCCCAGTGTTTTGCTTTTCCAAGCTTTTTATTATAGAAGAAGTACAAGGATAGTACACTGAATGCCCAGTGTTAGCATTTTGCTATATGTATTTTGTCTCATGCTTTAATTCTCTTTTTTTCCCTTGAATTCTTTAGAGTTAGGCATCGTGACATTGCTCCCTTGTGTTTCTCTCTTAAGTCCAAAAAATGCAGTCATCACACTCAGGAAATTTAATACTGACACAATAATAATAATATTGTCTGATTACAATATATCTTCAGATTTCTCTGTCTCAATATTCTCTGACTTTTCATTTGGTCTTTTTCTAATGCAGCCAGTTTAGCTTTATCACAACGTAAGTATTACTGCCAATCACTTTGCTGTGCAGAATTGCACAACAAAAATCACAAGGCTTATAGGGGAAATGGGGTTAAAGGTACAACACTCAAAACTTCATCAGTGTCACCCATGGAGGCTTGTAAGAACTGCAGTACAATTTTATATCTAGTGGTTAAGACATACATAACTAAGATAAACGTGGTGCTTTACCTTGAAAAAGACCTATACTTTGTAGGAGTGGTTTCAGAAGGGTTGCAGTTTGTCGGTGAGGTGGTGGGAAGAGAATTCTCTGAAATTGGACAGAAAGTTGAAACCATGTGTGGATAGTTATGGCTCATCACACACCTGGTGAACTGACATAGCTGGTACATATTTGAGTTGTGTGCATTTTCTGTTTTCCTACACAGCTTAGTTCAGCCGGGTGTAGTTTTCTAGTTTCACCTAATGTTTCTCACTAAAAAAGTTACACATATGCAAATAGAAGATTAATGTTTTGCTCATACTGTGTTGGAACAAATTTGCATGTTTTTTTAAGCTATAGCATAACTTAAAGTACAAACATATGCATCTATAAATTTCCCTCTTAAGATTGCTTTAGCTGCATCCTGCAGATTTTTATATATTTTGGCTATAATTTAAATCTGAGTAGTCTCTGATTTCTATTATGATTTCTTCAACCCATGATTTAGAAATACACATGAGGGAGGGATAGATTTGGAATTCGGGGTTAACATGTACACACTCCTATATTTAAAATAGATAACCAACAAGGACCTAGCACGAGGAACTCTTCTCAATATTCTGTAATAACCTAAATGGGAAAAGAACTTGGAAAAAGAGTAGATAACATGTATAACTGAATCACATCACTGTACACCTGAAACCTAACACAGCTTTGTTACTCAACTGTACTCCAATATAAAATAAAAATTCTTTTAAAAAAAGAAATGCTCTTAAAAACTTTCAAATTTGTAGTTTTCTTTGTAGGTGTATCTTGTTAATATTTTCTAACATTGCTTTGTGTTCAAAGAATGTGAAATGTATAATATTCTTAGTTATTTTTGTGACTGTGGCGTAGTGTGGAGTCAGTTTTTGTAAATGCTTTGCATTTTTAAAGATGTGCATTCTCTAATTGCTGAGTAAAGGTTAATATATTTAAATTACCTTATTTTCTTAGCTGAATATTCTATGTTTATCTCACTAATGCAATCCAGACTCTCCCTCAGTTGTATAAATCTCCTCTCAGCTTATTCAGGCACGTTAGGTAGTCTGTTAAGTTCATCTTGAGGAAATTGGTCCCAGAGTCATCTAATATGTGATAGTTGTTTTTCAGGCCCATTGTCTTCTTGGGATGTTTCTTCTTTACCTCTCTCCTGTTTCCCTTGTTCCTAGATATCATTTTCATTCCTTCCTTGGTTTATCTCCCCTCATTTTGATGAAATTCTCTCTTCATAGCATTGTGACAAAAAATATGCCTACAAGTTGAACTTTTTGAGAACTTGCATGTCTGAAAATGACTTTTCCGTCTTAATACCTGTGGTAGTTGGGCAGAAATGATTCCCCTTCAGTTTTTAATGGAGTACCTCATTTTCCTTTGGCTCCAGTGTTGCTATTAAGAATTCTGTTCTGCCCCCAGTCTTGTCTGAAGCTTGTTTTGATCTTTTCTGTCCTTGAGTGTCAGAATTCTATGAAGTAGTGCTTTGATACAGGTCTAATTTAAGTGATTGTGCTGCACACTCAGTGGGTCTTTCAATTCTTAGAATTTGTGTCCTTAGATTCTAGGAAATTAACTCGAATTAGTTCTTTGATTTCTTCCCCTCCGTTTTTCTGTTCTAATTTCTGGAATTCCTGTTGTTGATTTTGAGATCTCTAGTGCTCTTCTCCAGATCTTCTTATCTTTTCTTTACTATGCCTTTTAATTTGGGGGTAAATTTCCTGAATTTACCTTCCAACTCTTTGATTGAGGTTTTCATTTCTGCTATTATATTTTTAATTTAAATCTTTTTTCTATAAATATTCCTTTATGATATGGTATTTTTATTCATAGGTCTAATACATTCTCTGACCCCTAAATAGTAATGATAGTTTCTTGAAATTTTGTCTTCTTGTATACTCCAAGTTTCCTTTTAAACTAATATGTTTTAACCTCTTGAGTGGTCCTTGGTTACCTTTCTTTAAAGGGGTGTGTGTGTGCATGAGTGCTCAGTCATGTTCAACTCTGCAACACCATGGACTGTAGCCCACTAGGCTCCTCTGTCCATGGGATTTTCTAGACTGGAATACTGGAGTGGGTTGCCATATCCTTCGCCAGGAATCTTTCTGACCAGAGAAAACTGCATTGGCAGGTGGATTCTTTCCACTGAGTCACCTGGGAAGCCCCATTTAAAGGTATACTACCAATAAACCGACTGAGAACTCCAAGTGGGATTTGTTGTGACCTTCACCATAAGGGGATTCAGCTGTTGTCTTTTCATGGTGGAAGACTTTGTTTCAGAATCTTTGGGTCTTTTCTCTTGAATTTCCTGAGAATGACTCAGCTAAGGAGATTTTGGCAATTTTGAGGAGAAAGGAACTCAAGAAGGGAGGTTGTCTCTATAGTCTGTATTTGGAAAACTCAGCAGTGGCCACAGGACTGGAAAAGGTCAATTTTCATTCCGATCCCAAAGAATAGCAATGCCAAAGAATGCTTAAACTACCACACAGTTGTACTCATCTCACACGCTAGTAAAGTAATGCTCAAAATTTTCCAAGCCAGGCTTCAACAGTATGTGAACCATGAACTTCCACATCTTCAAGCTGGATTTAGAAAAAGCAAAGGAACCAGAGATCAAATTGCCAACATCCATTAAATTATTGAAAAAGCAAAAGAGTTGCAGAAAAACATCTATTTCTGCTTTATTGACTATGCCAAAGCCTTTGACTGTGTGGATCACCATAAACTGTGGAAAATTCTGAAAGAAATGGGGATACCAGACCACCTGATCTGCCTCTTGAGAAACCTGTATGCAGGTCGGGAAGCAACAGTTAGAACTGGACATGGAACAACAGACTGGTTCCAAATAGGAAAAGGAGTGCCTCAAGGCTGTATATTGTCACCCTGCTTATTTAACTTCTATGCAGAGTATACATCATGAGAAATGCTGGGCTGGAAGAAGCACAAGCTGGAATCAAGATTGCCGGGACAAATGTCAATAACCTCAGATATGCAAATGACACCACCCTTATGGCAGAAAGTGAAGAAGAACTAAAGAGCCTCTTGATGAAAGTGAAAAAGGAGAGTGAAAAAGTTGGCTTAAAACTCAACATTCAGAAAACTAAGATCATGGCATCTGGTCCCATCACTTCATGGCACATAGATGGGGAAACAGTGGCAACAGTGACAGACTTTATTTTTTGAGGCTCTAAAATCACTGCAGATGGTGACTGCAGCCATGAAATTAAAGGATGCTTGCTCTTTGGAAGAAAAGTTATGCCCAACCTAGACAGTATATTAAAAAGCAGAGACATCACTTTGCCAACAAAGGTCCATCTAGTCAAAGCTATGGTTTTTCCAGTAGTCATGTATGGATGTGAGAGTTGGACTATAGAGAAAGCTGAGTGCTGAAGAATCGATGCTTTTGAACTGTGGTGTTGGAGAAGACTCTTGAGAGTCCCTTGGACTGCAAGGAGATCCAACCAGTCCATCCTAAAGGAAATCAGTCATGAATATTCATTGGAAGGACTGATGCTGAAACTGAAACTCCAGATACTTTGGCCACCTGATGCTGAAGAACTAACTCATTTGAAAAGACCCTGATTCTTGTAAAGATTGAAGGTGGGATAGAAGGGGATGCCAGAGGATGAGATGGTTGGATGGCATCACCAATTCGATGGACATGAGTTTGAGCAAGCTCAGGGAGTTGGTGATGGACAGGGAGGCCTGGCGTGCTGCAGTCCATGGGGTTGCAAAGAGTCAGACACGACTGAAGCTATTGAACTGAACTGAATGCTCCCCTCATCTCATGCAGATATCTTTTTTCCCCTCTACTTCTCTCCAGAATAAACTACTGGGGATTGTGGTGGTGCCCAGCTTGGGTCACCTAACTATAGAGAGGGATGCAGAAATCAGAGGGGCCACCTGCCTACACAGTCCTGTCATTCTCGGTCTCACCTTTGCCTCATTGCCAGAGGCACCAAATGCTCTGGTTCTGGAGCCCTTTGGTGATTGCGAAGAATTAGGTCTTTACCTAAACCCTACTTAGGAGTCATTTTTCTCAGAGTGCTAATCTTACATATGCTTTCCAGTGTTTAAAGTTTTGTTTATCTTTCCCTTACTTCTGTTTTCTTAGTCCTTGTAAGTTTATGTCACTTAAAAAAAAATCACTCTTGGTTTAGTGAGGTTTGAAGGGAGCAAAGTACAAATTGTATGTGTCTAGATCCACCGTTTTCACACAAAACCTTAAAGTAACATTTAGCAAGTTTGAAATTCTGAAAGAGTATCACCCACACTCATGCTCAGTGGGTACAAAAAATTGAAAACCCTGTTATTTCTTCCACTTCTGTCCAGTGGAGTTTTCTGGAGGTTACATGATATGTGATATTGCAGCAGATTAAATGCAGAGATAGATACGGGAATCCTCCTCTTTTCTGTTAAGTCAAACATTGAAGAGATTTGAAAAATGTAAAAAGGCCACTCTTCTAATTTTTTGAAAAAGATTTTTCATTAAAAATACCGTGTTGATAGTAATATAGGATGAGTTTCTTGTTATTTAAAATCCATTTATAAGTATATAATTAAACATCTCAGTTTTCATTTCTAATTCTCATGTGGTGAAAATCAGTAGTTACAGCCTTCATAAACACTTTGGATTTCTCAGTAATTTTTAAGAAAGTAAAGGGTTATGAGGTCAAAATTTTGAAAACATGTGCTCTGGAGAATCATAGATGTAAACTGAAATTGGACCATGTTTTTAACAATATAGACATATCCAACACTCCAGTCTTATCTTTACATAGCACAATAGTGTAATTTAATCCTCATGCTTATTAGATTGAACACTCCTGTGGATTTGTTCTTCTTTTGTTTTTTTCTCCTAATAATCATGAGAGGAACTAAATGAAGCTTCTGGAAGTTACAATCTATACTGTTGTTATCCCTATAGATATTCTGGTCTCTGCTGATTTAGATAATAATAAATCAGCTTGGCCAGAATATTGAATGTGCATTTTTGTTCCCTAGGGAACAAAATTGGTTCTCAGGGAGTAAAAAGAATTTTAGATATCATAGTAGTATGTGGTCCATAAACAGATATATGGTACATTTGTGGTCTTACAGTTTCATTGGGGGTGAGGGCGAGTTAGGGAAAAAAGTTAAGTCTCCATAGGAGCAGATGAGAATGAAAAAGAGGTTGAGAAACACTGTTTTAGAGATCCTGCTGGAATATGACCCTTTAACCTTTCTTTTGCTTGTATTTCTTTCTCAGATCCCAGGCTTGCTGCCTAATACACAGAATTGGGGTGATGGCAATAGTTAACTTGTGGGAATCCACTAGGTCCCTTCAAGAGGGAGACGCTAGGTGAGGATTCCAGCAACCAGAGAACTAGTGCCTCAGCTTCAACCAGTTGTTGCAGGGCTGGACTATGAACCCAAGGATTCCAAATTTTCCAAATTAAAAAAAATTAGAAATCCAAATTCTCTGTAAACTTATGATTTCTAAATGTTAGAAGCTAAAATAATGTGTAAACAATATGCCCATCAGTCAAAACCTCTGTGAATCACCAGTTTAGGGACTCCCCCCGATCCCCACTAGTATAGTCTCTTTTGGCATGATGGAATGTGTCTCCCTAAGTATGACTCCTTTATTTATTGCATTCTAAACTCAGAGCCATTTTGCTGCTGCTTGGGTAACTTCAGTGATAGATCCTCCTGTCCCAGGAGGCCAACCTGCTCAATTTTTAGTTAACTCTGTTGCATGGTCAGTCTGATAGGAAGCAGAGATTTATCTTAAAACTTTTAACCTAGTGGTCTTGGATTATCCTGTGAGACCACAAAGAATAAGACTAAAACTCTGGTTTTGTGCGACAAGTCTTCAGATTTGTTACTTTGGCTCTGAATCAGCGCTTTATTTTTCTAGAAATGTGGAGCACAGTATTTGAGAATTTGGGCTCTGAAGTCAGACTACTAAGGTTTGAATCTCCTCTCTGTGTCTAGTTCTGTGATCTTAGGACTTATTTATTTTATACCTTTGTCCATTTTAATACCAGCATATGACTGTAATTTATCTAATTGGTAATAGGTATTACATGTCTGGTATATAGTAAATATTCAGTAAATGTTGTTTATTTCCCACATTAAGCATCTGACCCTTAGTTCCATCAGTCATTCTTCAAGCTGTGCTGTGCTTAGTTGCTCAGTTGTGTCTGACTCTTTGCAACCCTATGGATTGTAGCCACCCAGGCTCCTCTGTCTATGGGGATTCTCTAGGGAAGAATACTGGAGTAGATCGCCATGCCCACCTCCAGGGGATCTTCCCAACCCAGGGATTAAACCCAGGTATCCCACATTTCAGGTGGACTCTGAGCTACCAAGGAAGCCATTCTTCATAGACCACAGGTTTAAATTTGCTTACTAAACTTATAGTTTACTCATTAATGGAAGCAGTCTATGCCTTGTAGGAAAACTTACAGATTTCTTTTCCTATCTCTTCTATACTATTTCCTCCCATATGCCTCTCCAAACCAGTTCATGATAACTTTTATCTTTGTTCATTTCTGTATGTATATATAAATATAAAAGCACCACACACAGGCACACAGACTTACTCATTCTTGAACACAAGATCATTGGAGGGACAACCAAAGTGTGAGGTTTAGGCCGTCCCCACTTGTAATAGAACCCTGATTTTGCTCACACATTTTGATTTTAAAATAGGAACCTTGGAGAGTGCCATTTGATTGGTTTAAAAGTCAACCATGGAGTTCCTTTATACTGTGTGATTTTTTTTTTAACTTTATTTTGTATTGGAGTATAGCAGATTAACCATGTTGTAATAGTTTCAGGTGGACAGCAAAGGGACTCAGTCATACATACACATGTATCCATTTTCTCTTAATGGCTCTGTGATTTTTGGCATAGGCATGTGATGAAATTCTGGTCATTGAGACCTGAGGAAAAATTTACTGATAGAATTGAGCTTGTGGTTTCTGGAAAAGGTTTCTTTGTTCCTTAAAAAGATTGACATGAAGTGGTGGTCTCATCTTCTGGCTATTGCTGAGACCTGGGGATTGGGTGGGAGTACCACCTGAGGATGGCAGAGTGAAGGCAGAGATGGGTCCTTGGAGACATTGTTGAGCTGCTGAACTAGCCAGTCCCGCAACCTGTCCTTCCTCTAAATTTCTTATTATGTGTGAAACTTTTCTTACTGATTCTGCTGCCTTGAGTTGGATTTTCTTACTTTCACCTGAAATATGGCTGGCAAATTGGATAAATAGTCCATAACCTCATAAAGTTAGGAGGAATAATTGAAATAATAAAGTAATCTTCAGATTTACAGTTCTGTGACATTGCCACAAACAGTATGTGAGTGGACAGAATGTTTCATAGAGAGTGAGGCTACCTGGCTTTGCTAATTACTGATTCAGTTAATATTCGAATTGCAGGTCACTCAACTTCATAAAACAAAATTAAGTGATATTTAAGATCTATTCTGATTATGCGTAAAGAATATTATTCTGGAATTCCTGCCTGAAATGGAAGGTTTTGTATAGATTAAGGCAGTAGATATAAATAACTTTTTTAGTTGAAGAAAGCGTTATTTATTAGCCAGTCATGTTGGGAATGCTTCCAGTTCCACAGTGGTTCTACTAATTTTAGTGTCTTGGGAAACAAAGGAAGCTCTACTATCAGTACACTAACCAGCTTGAATATCATCTCATAGCTTTGTAAAAATAGGTATTTGTTTTTTAAACCAACTTTGAAACTTATTCCCCTGTAAGTCATCAGTATGAGCATGTCGTTAGTTTTCTTTTTCATACCATCTCATCATCTGCTGTGATCCTTTTCTTCTACCCTTTCCCCAGTTATTAATACACTTAGTCCCAGACCACTAAGCAGCCACCTAAGAGCTCTGCTTTTCACGAGACTCTTTCTCTCCCTCTTTCTTCATCTATAAATGAAGTGAAAATATATAATTTTTAAGGTGCTTTATGGTTCTAACATTCTGTGATTTGTCAGTTATTTTTCTCATCAGTTCAGACCCTGTTATACCTAAAATAACTCATCTTTGGTTATAACTAAAGTTAAGAAATGTTTCACCTCAGGACAGTAGAACTCACTTATGTAAAGGAAAAAAGGTAATGCATTAAATACCCTGTGCAGAGCCAGATATATCAAGAAATGTAGAGCCTGGGCAAAATGTACATATATATACACACATGTAGATATATATAGTTTTTTAAGGTTTTTTTTGGAAGGGGATTGATTGGGAGACAAGAAAAGGAAGAAACTTATAACTTCAAAACTTTTGGGAACTCAGTACATTATTTTCTTTTCCAGGAAAAGTTACAACTATTACAAGATTGATTCATTACTGCAAGAGAACTAATAGGGGAAACCTAAGTGTTTGATCAAACCCATATTAACATTTGCCAGGCATGAAATTCCTTGACATCTACACTTCTTTTTCCAGAAAAAGGAAAATAATGTTTAATGATCTTCAGTAGAGAGACAGGTGCTAGGTGAAGTAAGAATTATACGCATCAGTTCAGTTCAGCTGCTCAGTCGTGTCCGACTCTTTGCAACCCCATGGACTGCAGCATTCCCAGCCTCCCTGTCCATCACCAACTCCCAGAGTTTACTCAAACTCATGTCCATTGAGTCAGTGATGCCATCCAGTTCTCTCATCCTTTGTCATCCCCCTTCTTCTCCCGCCTTCAATCTTTTCCAGCGTCAGGGTCTTTTCCAATGAGTCAGTTCTTCACATCAGGTGGCCAAAGTATTGGAGTTTCAGCCTCAGCCTTTGATTTCCTTTAGGATGGACTGGTTGGATCTCCTTGCAGTCCAAGGGACTCTCAAGAGTCTTCGCCAACACCACAGTTCAAAAGCATCGATTCTTCAGCACTCAGCTTTCTCTATAGTCCAACTCTCACATCCATACATGACTACCAGAAAAACCATAGCTTTGACTAGATCGACCTTTGTTGGCAAAGTGATGTCTCTGCTTTTTAATATACTGTCTAGGTTGGGCATAACTTTTCTTCCAAGGAGCAAGCATCCTTTAATTTCATGGCTGCAGTTACCATCTGCAGAGATTTTAGAGCCTCAAAAAATAAAGTCTGTCACTGTTTCCATTGTTTCCCCATCTATTTGCCATGAAGTTATGGAACCAGATGCCATGATCTTAGTTTTCTGAATGTTGAGTTTTAAGCCAACTTTTTCACTCTCCTTTTTCACTTTCATCAAGAGGCTCTTTAGTTCTTCTTCACTTTCTGCCATAAGGGTGGTGTCATTTGCATATCTGAGATTATTGATAATTCTCCCGGTGATCTTGATTCCAGCTTGTGCTTCCAGCCCAGCGTTTCTCATGATGTACTCTGCATAGAAGTTAAATAAACAGGGTGACAACGTACAGCCTTGACGTACTCCTTTTCCCGTTTGGAACCAGTCTGTTGTTCCACGTCCAGTTCTAACTGTTGCTTCCTGATCTGCATACAGGTTTCTCAAGAGGCAGGTCAGATGGTCTGATTATTCCCATTTCTTTAAGAATTTTCCACAGACTCTATTTGTTTACTTCCACTGTATAATCGTAAGGGATTTGATTTAGGTCATCATATCTGAATGGTCTTAGTGGTTTTCCCTATTTTCTTCAATTTAAGTATGAATTTTGCAATAAAGAGTTCATGATCTGAGCCACTGTTTTTACTGACTGTAGAGAGCTTTTCCATTTTTGGCTGCAAAGAATATTATCAGTCTGATTTCAGTATTGACCACCTGGTGATGTCCACGTGTAGCGTCGTCTCTTGTGTTGTTGGAAGAGAGTGTTTGCTGTGACCCGTGCGTACTCCTGGCACAACTCTGTTAGCCTTTACCCTGCTTCGTTTTGTACTCCCAAAGCCAAATTTGCCTGTTACTCCAGGTATCTTTTGACTTCCTACTTCTGCATTCCAGTCCCCTGTAATGAAAAGGACATATTTTGGGGGTGTTAGTTCCAGAAGGTCTTATAGGTCTTCATAGAACTGTTCAACTTCAGCATTACTGGTCAGGGCATAGACTTGAATTACTGCAATATTGAACATTCTGCATTTCAGACTCTTCTGTTGACTGTGATCGCTACTCTATTTCTTCTAAGGGATTCTTGCCCACAGTAGTAGATATAATGGTCATCTGAGTTCATCTGGAATTCATGCATTCCAGTCCATTTTAGTTCGCCGATTCCTAAAATGTTGATGTTCACTCTTGCCATCTCCTGTTTGACCACTTCCAGTTTGCCTTGATTCATGGACCTACCATTCCAGGTTCCTATGCAATATTGCTCTTTACAGCATCGGACTGTACTTCCATCACCAGTCACATCCACAACTGGGTGTTGTTTTTGCTTTGGCTCTGTCTCTTCATTCTTTCTAGAGTTATTTTCCACTGATCTCCAGTAGCATATTGGGCACCTACCGACCTGGGAAGTTCATCTTTTCAGCGTCCTGTCCTTTTGCCTTTTCATACTGTTCATGATTGGTGTTAAT
The DNA here is from genome assembly GCF_019923935.1 of Bubalus bubalis. Classification (NCBI taxonomy): domain Eukaryota; kingdom Metazoa; phylum Chordata; class Mammalia; order Artiodactyla; family Bovidae; genus Bubalus; species Bubalus bubalis. The sequence goes on from NC_059166.1 coordinate 41,580,288, forward strand.
TTCAAAAAACTTGAATGTGTGAGTGAAGTCATCCTGCATCATATCATCATATCATAAAATAACCAAAGTGAAGTGTTAAACACTCAGTGTGTCTGACTCTTTGTGACCCTGGAGACTGTAGCCTAGCAGGCTCCTCTGTCCATGGAATTGCCCAGGCAATAATACTGGAGTGGGTAGCCATTCTCTTCTCCAGGGGATCTTTCTGACCCAGGGATCGAACCCGAGTCTCTTATGTCTCCTGCATAACCAAGGAAAACACTAAAACCAACCATGACAACATTTGCACATTTAACGTTTTTTAGACACAGAACATCTGCTGAGTTTTATTCCTAGAAGTAGAAGGATAATCACAAGACCATTCCAGAATGCAGATTTTTTCCATTCAATTGGTAGGTTTTGTTTTGATTTTTCCAAGTCCTATTGAGAGAGATTTGTACTGACAACTCTATAAACACGTGGTATTTTTTCTAGTACCACTTCTCAGACTCTTTTAACACCAAATAGATGTCCTACAATTCAATTCAATTAGGTCATACTCCACAGGTAAAGGGCTCAATCCCACAAGACTGCTCTTGTTTCACATGCCAGTTCCAAGGACTAGGCCTTCAGGTAATTTGTACTTCTGTCCAACTTGGAGAGGGTCTGGGTTTAGGAATATATATACTCAGAAAAAGTAACTTGTTACTATGTTGTTCTTCAGTTCACCAGATTACCTTTTCTATTCTTCCTCCTCTTTGATGGCTTACTACTTCTAGTAGTTATAGGGTTGTAGAGAGGACAAGGTAATAAGTGTTTTCTTTTGAGTGTTTGATAGTAAAATATAATTCTGTCCTTCCTACTTTCCTCCTTGCACAGTTTTAAAAAGCTTCCTCTGTATGCCAGAGGATACAAGCAGGACCTCATGGAGTATTCCTTCAAGATGCCCTCTTTTCTAGGAAATAGCACCTAAATTTGCCATGTGTTGATGAGTCTTAAACCTTGAAGTGTGAGAAGGCCACTAATTGTGGCCATCTTCTATATTATAAAAACATTTAATTAGAGTTCTACTTCATTTAGCATAATTGTAGAACCTTTTAGATAGTTTTTAGTAAGTTAACTATTTTAATAGTTGTAGAACAGGTGTGTGTCTAATTACTGCTGCCAGTTTCTTCCATTTCTTACTTCTGTAGGATAAACAGCATTTTGATTTTCCTTGTAATAATTTTGATGAGGTGAAATATTTGAACTCTACTTCATTAAGGAATAGTGTTCTTTATTTTAAAAAATAAGCGCTTTATTATAAAAATTTCTTGAACTTATAATCATTAAGTCTTTAATAATGATTTTATGTATGTTGAACATCTTTAGATTCATTTTTTTAATGGTAAAACTTGTCATAAAACAGTAATTTTTTATAACTGAAAATACTTCATGTCTTTTCTGGCCATAATGTGATTCATTTATTGTTAGATGTTGAGTTTTATGTTCCTTGAATGAAAAATAGAAAACATAAATATTTGAAATTCTTCACTGCATGCCTGCTCAAATATAACTTGCCCACACATCTTCTTTTTAAAATAACTTTTAAATCTCTGAAATTTGGGGGTGAAAGATGGCATTTTGACTCAGAAAGATAGAAGAGAATGCTTACACTATTTAAAACCAGACTTCATGAAATGATGCTATTTTTGGATGAATTAACACTATTATTTTCTCCTACAAAGAGCTGCTGGATTATGGCTTTATTACTTTTAGTATTTTAATCAGTATAAACTGCTTTTTGTTTTTATAAAATAAAGTTGTTTTTCAAAATTTCCTGGGGAGGAAAGAAAAACAGTTGATTTGTCAATCTGTATTTTGATTTACATTGAATACTTTTTATTATTCCTTCCAAACAGACACTCCTTGAATATGCAGAGAAATGGAAAACTTCAGAAGATCCTTTACCTTTATTGGAGGTATACACAGTGGCTATCCAAAGTTACGTTAAAGCCCGACCTTATCTTACCTCTGAATGTGAAAATGTAGCTTTGGTTCTGGAACGCTTGGCATTGTGAGTAAACTTTTGAGTAAATAAAAAACTTAGATTAAGCTTTTTGTTTTAACTCTGCATCTCAGGTCTTATGATAGTTTAATTTTAAATAGATTCATTATGGAGGCTCTACTGATAATATTAGAATTATTTATCTTATTTTACTTTAAATTTTAATAATTATTTGTATCCTTACAACTTCTTGTTTTTTAGAAGCTGTGTTGAACTTTTGCTGTGTCTGCCTGTTGAATTATCTGATAAGCAGTGGGAGCAATTTCAGACACTGGTGCAGGTGAGACTATTTACCTACTAGATTTAACATAGGTATATCTTATGGCGATTTTCTTTATTCTGAATAAATTATTTAGTTAAAATTTAAAAGATTTAAGTGATGACAAACATTAATTGCTGTTCTTATTAACAGTGATGACTTGCACATAGTCAGTACTCAAGATGTTTATTAAATGAATATATACATTTAAGTAGATTGAGTATTGCACAGTTCTTTAAGATCACATTAGAACTTTGCCACAGCAGTAAAAGAACACAAAAGAAAATGCCCTCATTTGTGTTTAGAAACAGTTTAATTGCTGAAAATTGTGGTGTGCTTTATAAGAATTTAACATATCTCATTTAATCCTTATGAAAACTTTGTGGGGGTAGGTATATTTTTCCCATTTTAAAGGTGAGGAAACTGAGGCTCAATTCTACAGTATTTATTGGCCCATACTTATACAGCTAATATCAGAGTAGTAATTTGAACCAAGATTCTTTATTCCATAGCCCATACTTTTTCTCCTGTATCTGAAAACACATGCTTTATCTCTTTTACTTAGTGCTGTTATTCTACTTATAAAAGTACTACATAGTTTAGCACTTAGTTGTTTTGGAGTATTTCAAGAATATTAAATTTTGTTTAAGCACTAGATTGTGCTGGATATATTATAGCTTCGAGTAAATTTTGATTAATTGGTTAGTTTAAAAGAATGTTCCTGCCAGCTAATCTCAGAAAGTATAGTTGTCTCTCTATTCCTCTAGCCAGAGTTCTTAAAATACCTTTTGGCCTTATGTTTTTCCATAGAAGAAATATAAAAGTAGATTAGTCTCAGATTTTAGAAGCATGTGAAATAAACTATAGTTAGGCAGAAAAGTCAACTTTTCTGTTTTAATATTAAATATTAAAATCTATGTCAAGTGCAAAATTCTTGAAGATAGGATTCCTGTCTTTATACCATAGGATTTCACATAGTATTTTACACATAGAGATACTTAATAACTGTTGAAAGTGTCTTGTCCTGTTTGTCACATTGCAACTAACTTTTTGATCATGCAGTTTCTACTTCAGCATATCAATAACTTGTGTCTCAGGTTTTTTCCCCCAGCAAGTGGTTATTTTTAGGTAAATGATTGTTTCAGAACTATTTTCATAGTTTGGTACTCACATACACTCTACCACAGAATTAATTAAGTAGATAGTTTATATGCAAATATAATACTGAATTCCTCATACTAATTTTATTGTTTGTCAGCATAAGGTAAACTTTGAAACTTTTCCTTTTTGAAACAGTAGTGCTACTTGATACTTTTCCATGTGGATTAATAAGAAGGAAATAACTAAATCCCAGTATGGTAGCTCTCAGCAGTTGCTCAAAAAAAAAAATCTTAAGGCACTTGAACTTGTTTCAGTGAGATTTTTTATGGTTTTGAAGAATAGATTTTTAATACAAATACAGCATGAGCTTTAAGAGTTTCCATGACACTTTGCTTTCATTTCAGAGCTTCTTTGGGCTTATTTTATACTGGGTTAACTACATTTATTTTATTTTGCCTGTGTTTTAACTAAACATTTCTCTACCCCCCTAGAGGATAAGCCCCAGAAACGCAGGGACTAGTTGCTCTCTTCCCTGGTACTTTGCCCACAGAAATTCTCAGTAAACAGTTTCTGAATTGAATTAAAATTGTTGGTCTTTTGTGGCCTGAAAAATATGCCAGTTGCACGAACACATTAAAACAAGTAAGCAAGGTTCAGTGTCAGCTTTAATAGGATATTGTTAAGACTATGCAGTCTTACAAATGTATGAAAAGTCATACATTTAGTTGTTTCCCTAAGTCCCTTTTATTGAAATAACGTGTATATAAGTTGTCATTTAGGCTTGATGTAATTTGTCATCTGTTAATGGTAGAAGTTTTTTGGAAATTTTTTTTTACTAACAGAGGATATAAAATGTATAAGGTCTTTCATGGTATGGATATTCTGATAGCTTCCTCGAGAAATAACTTTGCTGTTGGTTTAGATCTTGGGGGAAAAATAATATGAACTTATTTCTAGAAATATATTTTATTTATTTAAGATTTATAATTAGTATAATTCTTATTCTTGAGATTCATCTTAAAAATCAGAAGGATGCAGCACTTTGTAATGTGACATGAAAATTTTAAGATTAAAGTCTTATTTTTCAAAAGTTTAGTATTATATTTAAAGGCTGATAAGCTTGCTTTTGAAAATCTGTTGTAATTCTTTGGATGTTTATTTAATATTTATAGGTAGCTCATGAAAAGCTGATGGAGAATGGCAGCTGTGAATTGCATTTTTTAGCTACTCTAGCTCAAGAGACTGGGGTGTGGAAAAACCCGGTACTGTGCACTATTCTTTCCCAGGAACCATTGGATAAGGATAAAGGTAAATTTTCTAGAGAGAAGAGAGAAAGAAAAAAGAATCATTAGACTAGAGAAAATAAGTACTTAAAATTGTTTTGATATAATCCCAGAATATTCCAAGAAGGACCATTTTGTTTAAGTTTTATATGAGGTGCTTGAGGCCCTTCACTTTTTTTTTTAATTGGGGGAAGATGTATTTATAGGATTATGTAATCTTAGGGTAACAGAGAAACTCTTTTTTTTTCCTCAACATTATTTTATCAGAGGAATTCCCTCTGTAACATCTGACAGGTGGCAATCTAGCTTATACTTGATAACTTATTTGACAGATGGAGAAGCAAAAGTAGGGTAGTGAAATGATTTTTCTCAAAATAGATAAGAAATTAATGCTAGTAACTCTAAAGTCTTGTGCCTCTAAGATTAGTACTCTTTCTTAAACAGTTTTTTTCTCACACTTATTTTATCCTGCTTTGTTATTATTATATGGGCTTAGGCAATAAAGATCCCGGTTAAACTGACAGGTATCCTACTAGATAGATGGCTAAACCACTAATATGTATAACACTTAATGTTCAGAGTTGAAAAACTGTATGTGCTGGGAAGAAGAGCACATATTATTATCTTTGGTATTGAGATTATTTAGGAAAGTGCTCAGATTTCCCAAGGTATTTAACTAGAGAAATAAATAAGCTTCTTCCATTGTCGCTTTTCGTGTTGGTTGATGGCAAAGCTTAGGCATTTTGCTATGTGATAGCAATTTCTGATTTAGAAAGGAGTAAACTCATTATTTGTTAACTCTTCTGGTACTTTGATATTTACCAAAAGACTTCTCAGCTAATCTCCAAACTTCTCATCAAGCTGATTGTTCCTACCTGACTCCTCTCTTAATATTTCCCCAGCTTTCTGGATAGTTTTAGCAGTGTTATCTGTTTCTTGGCTTTCACTGCAAGTTTATTTGTATTACTGCCCTTTGTGTGTTTCCACAGATTAGTTACAATAGAGGTCTCTTAGACCTTAGAGAAATAGATCCTCATTATTTAAAATAATAAGAACAACATTTAAAGGTTGAGAGTCTTAGGGACTTTTTGCCTTTGGTGTATTATTTTTTATCCCCAGTATATTACCACCACTATGTTTTTATTTCTATAATTAAATTCTACTTTTTACTCTTCTCAGCTTTAGAAATATTGGATAGAATATATTAATAATAATACCAAATTATATTGTATAGTTATTGCAGTTTGAAATGTGCTTTTAATCTTCACAGTGATCCTGTGGAAAAATGGGATCTTTTTTTGTCCCTGTTTCACAGGTGAGAAAATACAGGCTCAGAAAGATTAGTTGTCTTTTCTGTATCACATTGCCAATGATGTGAAGTAGAGCTGGGAATCGAAGTGAGGAGCCCAGCTCTGTCCTTTTTATATTATGCCATGTTGCACCCAGCCTAATAAAATAAAATCACACCTAGCTTAAATAAAGATTTAACTCCTTTTTTCTGTTGTCAGCTTCTGAAGAGCATCTTTGCAAAACTCTCACATTATGCTAATGCAGAAAAATAGAACCTTTACCTTAGCAGAGATTTAAAATTTACCTTAAAAGAATATGTGCTCAGTTATGTGCTCAGTGTCCTTTTCTTGTTTCAATGTGCCTAACATTGTTTCTGTAACAAATGTCTTTGCCCATCTCTGTGCCACTTTATTTCATGATCCTCACCTGGCATAGCTACTGGAATAATTTGGGCTATAAAGCAAAAGGAGTTTCTACAGTAACAGATAGACCGTAGGTAGCCAGATTTTAATATGACTTGTAAAGTAACCAGAGAGATGTTATATGACTGAGAGACTGTGCAGCTATAATCTTTATTTGGCCCTGTTATTTAGCCTACTTCTTTGACGGGAGTTACTCTGTGGGTAATCACATAGACTTGAACTATATGTTGAAGCAATTAACATTTTACACATATACACTAATTTATTTACATTTTCAAATTGGGCAATTGTACAGCATGTGGAACTTTCAGCTTTTTATATGATATATCCAAACCCTTGGTTTAACCTATACTGGCCTATGGCAAGTTTGATAAGAGCTAGAGCTCTGCCAGCAATAGGTACACTGGAATAGGCTATGTTCATTAGTTTGTTTATAGCAAAGCGTTTGAGGTTTTGATGTAGTATTTGAACAGTGGATAATGAGAATGGTAACTATGTGATTCACTCCATTTATAGCTGCTCTTAGATAATCTTTATTGTGTAAATTGTGGAAAACTATGTACTTAAGAGTTGCTGTCTTGGATCTAGTGCTACCCATAAGGCCATGCATACCTAACAAAGTACAAATCCCTCTAAAGGGACTAAAAGCTATCCTGGTGTGTCCTGACTTTAAGTCTACAATCATGATTTCTGACTTCAGTGCATTTTGTTTCTTGTTCATGTGTAATTCTCAAAACTTAACATGAACCCCAAATACGATCTGGCCAGCGTTTTTATACATAGTATTTTGGCATACAAAGTATTCCTTTTTTTCTTTTTTTAAATTTCACTGTGTTAAATCCATTTTGCTTCTGCAGCTTGTCCATATTATGTTAAATCTTGGTTTTGTTAGTTCAAGGGTTTTGTCTTTCCAATTTTAAGCAGATATTATTAGCATACAGTATGTTGGCATCCAGGTTCTTGATAATGACCATTAAAAAGGTAATACTCAAACACCTAGCCCCTGGGATACTTATAGACATTTTCTTGTTTCCTTTTAGTCTTTTAGCCAGTGCCCTTTTGATTATGGTTGTTTCATCACATATGCCTGTTTGCTTGAGTCTGGTCCATGGCTTTCCTTTTTGTCTATAGTGACACTATGATGAAAGACCACAAGAGGTATTTGGCTAGAGTTTTATTAAGTAAGATTATTTACTATTGAGGTTAGTCTGACATTAATGTTTTAAAAAATATTTTTGTTTATTTATTTGACTGCGTCTGATCTTAGTTGTAGTGCACAGAATGTTCATTGCATCATGTGAGATCTTTTACTGCTGCTCATGGGCTCTAGTTGTGGCACAAGGGCTCCAGAGCATGTGGGCTCAGTAGTTGTGGTACAGGGGCTTAGTTGCTCCATGGCATGTGGTATCTTAGTTCCCCAAAAGAAGACTGAACCCATGTCTTCTGCATTGCAAGGTGGATTCTCAAACACTGGGCCACCAGGGAAGTCCCTGACCTAATCATATTTTAAATGAACTATTTTAGAATAGTTTTCTAAATACTCCACACCAGTTTTCCCAACTGTTAGTATTGTACATTAGTATGATCTGTTTGTCACAATTAATAAACCAATATCAATACCTTGCTATTAACTAAGTCTATACCTTATTCAGATTTCCCTGGTTTTTACCTGTTTTCCTTCTGTTCTAGGATCCCATCCAGGATATCACATTACATTTAGTCATCATGTCTGCATAGGTTCCTCTTGGCTATGATAGTATTTTCAGACTTTGCTTGTTTTTGATGATCTTGGCAGTTTTGAAGAGTATTGTAGGATTTCCCTCAGTTGGGATCTGTCTGATGTTGCTCACGTGATTAGTACTTGGCTTATGGGTTTAGGGGAGGAAGATCACTGAGGTACAGTGTCATGGTCATCATACGAAAGGTACCTGTAACCAACATGACTTCCTCACTGTTGGTATTAACCTTGGTCACCTGGCTGAGTGTGTTTTTCAGGTTTTTCCACTGTGAAATTACTCTTTTTCCACCTTTCCATGCTGTACTCTTTGGAAAGAAGTTACCATATGCAGTCCACACTTACGAGTTGGAGAGTTAAGCTCTACCTCCTTGAGGAGGCAGTATCTACACAGATTGTTTGGAGTTCTCCACAAGCAATTTGTCTTTTCTTTTTTAAAGATTACTCATGTTTTGGCTGTGGTAGGTCTTCGTTATATGTGCTGCCGAAGCAAGCACTGTGGCGGGTCTTCATTACTGCCCTCGGGCTTTCTCTTAGTTACGGTGAGTGGGGGCTACTGTTTGTGTATGAGCTTCTCATTCCTTTGGCTTCTCTTGTTGCAGACTCTGGTTCTAGGCTTGCCGGCTTCAGTAGTTGGAGTGCCTGGGCTCAGTAGTTGTGGCACTTGGACTTAATTGTGGGATCTTCCCAGACCAGGGATCGAACTGGAATTGCTTGCATTGCAAGGCAAATTCTTAACCACTGTACCACCAAGGAAACCCAAAATCTGTCTTTTCTTCCTTATCTATTTGTTTAATTAGTATGGACTCACTGATATTTACTTTATGCTTTAGTGATAATCCAACACTATTTTGTTGATCAAATTGTTCAGCTTTGGCCACTGAAAACTCTTCAAGTTAACTTCTCTGTCCCTTTGAAATAGCCCCATGGTTGTGGGTTATGTTTTTGTTTGAGTACTTCCTTGTTTTTTGTTTCTACAAGATGCTCTATGTTTCTTTTGTGTATTTCTTGCCCCAATCCTATAATCAGCTGTTTCTCCAAGGAACCTTAGTTCCTTTCAGTGGAGAATAGTGTTAGGAACCAAGCCCTGGTAACTGGTTGTGCTCATTGCTACTGAGGTGTCATTGCCTCCAGGAACTCTCAGCAGACAGAGTAAAAAAATATATGTAGGTATAATTAATCTGTGTGTGCACACATATTTATAAATGTTTGTATATGTAACCAGTTGTATCTATATTAAACTAAATGTGAGAGTTTATACAGATGTCTCCAACTCGGATCTATAGCACCTGGATCATTCTGACCGTCTCTTCTTATCTATAACCTCTCATTTCAAAAGAATGTCATATAATTGGGATTATACTGTATGTAGCATTTTCAGACTTCTTTTACCGTAGACCATCCATATATTACTTAATCATCCATATATTACTACTTACTTACTCCTAGTGTATGTATAGTGATTTCAGAATTGATAACCTGTACCCCTGTGGAAAACAACTTTTATCAGTGTACACAGTTCCTTTTTCCATATTCGTACTGACTCCTCTTATCCCAAGTAGGTGAGCAGCCCATTCTCCCATCTCTTTCAGTGAAGTTCTTTCATTACATTTATAAGAGAGAATCTTTTGCCGTATTCTACAGTCTATCCTGGGCTTCGCAACCTCCTAATTCATATTTTCAAAGTTGCCTACCTTTGGAGTCCTTCTTCATGCCGTAAAGTAGTTTGGGTTTTGACCAATGCATATTATCATGTATCCTCCATTATAGTATCATACAGGATAGTTTCGTTGCCCTAAAAAGGATTAACTGTGCTTCACCTGTGCAACCCTCTCCTGAACAATGACAATTACTTATCCACGTTTATAGACTTTTCAGTCTACCTTCGTTCATTTAACAATATGCATGTAACATTTATCTATGTATTAGAGTGACTTAATAGCTCATTCAAAAAAAAGTTGCTGAATTATATTCCATTGTAAGAATCTACCACAGTTTGTTTATCCATTCACCTCTTAAAAGACATCTTGTTTTCTACCAGTTTTTGGCATTAATGAGTATAACTGCTATAAATATTTGCATACAAGTTTTTCTGGATAAATTTTCAGATCAGTTGGGTAAATACCTAGGAGAAAGATTGCTTATATGGTAAGAGTATATTTTGCTTTGTGAGAAGCTGCCAAACTATACCATTCTGCATGCTGTTCTAGATTCTCACTGGTAGTTACTTTTATCTATTTTGGGAATTTTAGCCATTCTAATATGTGTGTCATGATATCCCATTGCTTTAATTTGTGTTTCTGCATAGACAGATGATACTGAACATCTTTTTACATGAATATTTGCCATCTGTATATCTTCTTGGGAAAAGGATCTGTTTATATCTTTTGCTTTTTAGTTGAGGTTTTTTTTTTTTTTTTAGTTTTTTACTGGTGTATAGTTGATTTACAATGTTGTGTTAGTTTCTGCTGTACAGGGAAGTAAATCATTCATACATATACATATAGCCACCGTTTTTAGCTTCTGTTCCCATGTAGGTCATTACAGGGTATTGAGTAGAATTCCATGTGCTATACAGTAGGTTCTTTTTAACTTATCTATTTTATGTATAGTAGAGTGTATATGTCTATCCCAATCTCCCACTTTATCTCCCCGTCTTTCCCCCTTGGTAACTGTAAGTTTGTCTTCTACATCTGTGACTATTCCAGTTTTGTGAATAGGTTTATTTGTACTCTATTTTTTTAGATTCCACATATAAGCGATATCATGATATTTGTCTTTCTCTGACTTATTCAGTATGACAATCTCTAGGTCATTCACTGTTCCCTTTTGTTGTTATAGTTTGATACAGGTCCTTTAGCAGATAGGAGCTTGGCAAACATTTTCATTTACTCTGTGACTTGTTTGTCTTTACAGTGCCTTGCAGAGGGCAGAAGTTCTAAATTGTAATTAAGTCCAACTTATTTTTTTTTCTTTCATGGATTGTGCTTTTGTTGTTTTATCTAAAAAGAATCACCAAACCCAAGATCATACAGATTTTTCTCCTCTTATCTCCTGGACCCTGGAGAAGGAAATGGCAACCCACTCCAGTGTTCCTGCCTGGAAAACCCCATGGGCAGAGGAGCCTGGTAAGCTACAGTCCATAGGGTTGCAAAGAGTCAGACACGACTGAACGACTTCACTTTACTTTATCTCCTGGATGTATCATATTAATAGTTTTGCGTTATATATTTTGGTCTGTGATACATTTTGAGATAATTTTTGTAGAAGTGTAACCTAATTTATGTTTGGTGAATCTTTCTTGGTTCTTAACAGTCACTTTTTTTCCCTGAACACTCACAAGTCACATTTCTAATGTATTAATTTTAAGAATCTTCAGTTCAGTCGCTCAGTCATGTCCGACTTTTTGCGACCCCATGAATCGCAGCACACCAGGCCTCCCTGTCCATCACCAACTCCCAGGGTTCACTCAAACTCACGTCCATTGAGTCGGTGATGCCATCCAGCCATCTCATCCACTGTCGTCCCCTTTTCCTCCTGCCCTCAATCCCTCCCAGCATCAGAGTCTTTTCCAGTGAGTCAACTCTTCGCATGAGGTGGCCAAAGTACTGGAGTTTCCGCTTTAGCATCATTCCTTCAAAAGAAATCCCAGGGTTGATCTCCTTCAGAATGGGCTGATTGGATCTCCTTGTAGTCCAAGGGACTCTCAAGAGTCTTCTCCAACACCACAGTTCAAAAGCATCAATTTTTCGGCGCTCAGCTTTCTTCATAGTCTCTCACATCCATACATGACCACAGGAAAAACCATAGCCTTGACTAGACGAACCTTTGTTGGCAAAGTAATGTCTCTGCTTTTGAATATGCTATCTAGGTTGGTCATAACTTTTCTTCCAAGGAGTAAGCGTCTTTTAATTTCATGGCTGTAGTCACCATCTGCAGTGATTTTGGAGCCCCAAAAAATAAAGTCTGACATTGTTTCCACTGTTTCCCCATCTATTTCCCATGAAGTGGTGGGACCAGATGCCATGATCTTCGTTTTCTGAATGTTGAGCTTTAAGCCAACTTTTTCACTCTCCACTTTCACTTTTATCAAGAGGCTTTTGAGTTCCTCTTCACTTTCTGCCATAAGGGTGGTGTCATCTGCATATCTGAGGTTATTGATATTTCTCTCGGCAATCTTGATTGCAGCTTGTGCTTCTTCCAGCCCAGCGTTTCTCATGATGTACTCTGTATATAAGTTAAATAAGCAGGGTGACAATATACAGCCTTGACGTAAGACTCTTAGGAATATATTTATTCCTCTAGTGTACAGTTTGCAAAATGTACCTCAGGTCCCATTTTGAAAATTATATTTTCCCACCTGTTTCCATTTGCTCCATTGTTCTATCTTTTTCAATCTAAAGGTTGTTATCAGACCCACCATTCTCTCTATCATCATAAATAATGAATAATCAAACCCAAGGAGCAGAGACCCTTCTCAAGAAGTTACCCACCTCCACCAATTTGATTATATTCAT